>NC_092817.1:112061740-112361740 GCF_023375885.2 Dermacentor andersoni
AAAGCACCGAAAACAGACCGGTTACTGGAACTCACTCTCTGAGATTATTTACCAAAGACCAAGTTTTGCTTACATTATTTGAAGATTGTTGGAATTTATTAAAATAATAATAATAATAATAATAATAATAATAATAATAATAATAATAATAATAATAATAATAATAATAATAATAATAATAATAATAATAATAATAATAATAATAATAATTGTTTATAAATCAGTTTGTTTAACGCGCCCTGGAGAAACCCTAAGGTCTGAGCGCTTTAAAGAATTCAAAATAAAAAATTAAATACACAAAGAAACATGGAAATGAAAACATTAACGAAAACGGCATTTAACAATCAACAAAAACCAATGTGAATTCACAACATAAGAACAGGGGAAAAACTTGAGCAAATGCATAAAAGAAGGCGAAACGAGTAACGTGAAATACATGTAAATGCAATGCACCATGAACACTAAATGCAAGAGAAAGAAGGCGCCGAAACATGAAACATATCGCAAGCAAGCAAGCTGGAAACGTACAAAATCACACGGAGAAAAAGAGCACGTACACTTTGAAAAACCACCAGGCCACGACAATGCGAAGCTGTTAACAGAATGACGAAAATGACTGAGGAAAAGTATCAAAATCAGTGAAATAGGTATTACACAGGTTTTCAATTCTACAGATAGCAGAATGTTTGCTTTGACCAGCAGGAACGAAGAATGGTCGGTGCTTCCTTGTGACTTTCTCTGGAATCCGAAGCGCAACACAGTGAAGTAGCTGAGCGCAGTTCAAGTTTCCGTGAGGGAGCTCATACAAAAAGCAGGTCTGCGCGAACACGTCGGCAGCTACGGGACGGTGGTGAGGGTAAAGTGCAAAAAGATACAAGGTTCAGCAATGGGTGCGCAAAAAAAAAAAAAAAAAAAAAAAAAAAAGAAAACGATGGCGGTAAATTGCGAATAACTTTTTCTGAGCTCCTTCTAGTTTGTTACGCTGTGGAATTATACCTTTCATATTACACACCTTCGATGCGTATTCAAGTTGCGGAAGACATATAGCCAGATACGACATTAAGAAAGGAGTGGGAGATTTGAATCCGCGTGAGAGAAGGTAAAGAGCATCTAGATAGGACTGGCTGTACATAGCAATGCACACAGTATGAGATAAAAAAGCTTAACGAGCCATTAAAGAGCACACCGAGACCATTGTCCTCAGCAACCCTACTCGCCGGAGAAGAATCCACAGAATGAGAAAACAAAATACTCTCGGTTTTGCGAGTAAAGGTCCTAATTTTGGTCTTAGCGTCGAGGCAGATACCATTATTTTTGCACCATTGTGCGAACAACAGGTTAGACTGAAGAAATCGAGATTCACCAGTAGTGTGAATATCTGAAAATCTTGATGTCATCGGCATATTGCAGAAAGGATGACGTGCGGATGACAGAAGAAACACAATTTAAAAAGTATAAGTAAGCGTAAGCAAGCCTAAATTAAAAATCAAAACAAAAATAAAAGCTGCTCGGGAATATATATACAAGCAATGGATGAAGCGAACAATTTTGAAAAGAAGAGTGTGCATAAAACAAAGCACAAAGTAAATATAAGAGGGAAAAGAGGGTAAGGCCAGTTGAACAATGTCTGAAACTATGATACAACAACGCAAAGCTAGGAAAAGAGCAATGACAGAGAGTTTTGAAAAAAATATCGAGATCACTAATGTAAGCATTATAAAGTCTCAATATTCTGTGAAAGGTTGAGCGTTGGTGATGAAATGCAGAAACATTGAAAGGTCTATGTTGTCTGGCGACCTTGGGCGGAATGCGAAACGTGATACAACTGAGGAGTACGGTGCAGCTTAGAATATTGGGAATGGGTTTGAAGCGAAACAGACGGTGTGTTTTCCGGGTAAAACATAAAACCATAGTTTTCGAAGCATTTAAGAGTAGCTTATTGTTTTTGCACCACTATGAGAAAGAAAAATGCTGCAGAAATTCTTAGCATAGCCTACTAATGCGTAAGCATTTTTTGCCTCGGCTGCTACTTCGCTTTTGCTTACTTATTTAGCTAGCTTAAGCATTAAACCCATCGCTGGCACACTATTATGCGGATGACATGTGTTAACTGATTACGCATGTGCTTTGCAGATACGTCGTATCAACTTAGCCGAGAAGTCCTCACAACAGGTCTCTTTTTGTCACACCACTGCTTTTTTCTTACTTTCCTTTTGTTTATTTTCCTTTTTTGTTACGACCTTGACGCGGTGATGGCGGCTTAATCAGTTCTTTTTTTTTTTTCTAACGCTACCAGCCATCTACTATTACACTATTCAGGATCACATGCGTTAATTTTTTATTTTCCTTGTTACTATACCTTGACCCGGCCACGGCGAAGTAACCAGCTCCTGTTTTTTTTTTTTTTGTAAATGTAATGTCACTCTCACAGACATCTACCTACCACGTTGCGGTTCGTGGTTGGAATCCCAGTCTGAAGTATCTTTATTGTTGTTTTTTTTTTTGCTAACGCGAACAATGCTCTACTATAGCGCTATTGTAATGACTACATGTGTTAACTTGACCAATTATGCATTTATTTTGCAGATATAAGGCATCACTGGACGGAGATTTTGCTGGGGTACTCGTCAAAGAATGCTTACGCATCAAAAATGTCTTTTTGGAGGTCAATGCAGTCGTGAAAGCTATTGACAGCTTCAAATAGCTTTCAGTTATTAGCATATAGAATAAATGAAGTGTTTGAAATTGCTGAAGAAATATCATTTATGAACAGCAGAAAGAGAAGAGGGTCAGGAAATGATCATTGAGGAACTCCTCCAGTAAGTTCAAAGTAAGTCCATCAATGCGGACGAATCATGGTTTAGTGCTTAGGTAGGTAGATACCAGGGCAGTAATGGAATAAGGTATCATGTCCTTTTGTGGGAGCTTTGTAATAAGGAGCTTATGGTGAACTACATCACGGAGTTACTACTACTACTACTACTACGACTACTACTACTACTACTACTACTACTACTACTACTAGTACTACTACTACTACTACTACTACTACTACTACTACTACTACTACTACTACTATTACTTCTACTACTACTACTACTACATCAACGGTCCCGTTGCAGTCATTGACTTTCGGACCTTCGTCTGCATACAATTTGTTGTTTACTCATTGTTTTTTGAATTAAGAATAAACTGAATCTGAAACTGAAACTGAATGCTATACCTAGGTCGAAGTAAATAAAGTCTAATTGGCCCCTGTTATGCGCCACACCGGAAGCATGGGTCATTGATGCGACCAAGTTCGTTGTTGTAGAGCGCCCTCATACAAAGCCGCGCTGTTCATCTATCGAAACGTTCTTAGCACTAAAACAAAGCAGGGAATGCAATACATATTCAAGCATTTTTGACGCCGCGCAGAGGATATATAGAGGCCGGTAGTTAGTAAATGCACTTTCAACACCCGATCTGTGTACGGGTACTACTCGTGCTACTTTGCAAGCGCTAGGAAACGTACTAGACTTTAGGGTTCAGTTGAAGACGCTTGCGAAAACGCGTACAAGTGTTCTTCCATACGTCTTAAGTAGCGCGGCAAGGATACTTTCGGCGCCACCGGAAAGGGAAGGATAGAGGTGCTTCATAAACGTCTTCGAAAACATCAACTCGGCAGATATTTGGCCGAAGTATTGTCTTTTCACGCCTTTCTATGGCAGCTTGATGCATCCAGGGATGCCAGCAACAAAATAACGCCATTTCTTTTCTAACCTCATTAATGAAGTGCTCCGTTCTTTTACAAGAAAGTTCGTGGTCTACGCACGAAGTCCTCCTATTTCATGAGAACGTGCTAGCCTGTTCATATCATGTTATATGCTGAACTGAAACTTGGCTCTGCAAGGATTTACTGTCCAACGGTCCTATAACGTAAAAATCTATGGGCACTTTTCTGAGCTAACCTGCAATATAGGCGAAAGCCTATCCATGGCTGCCTCTATTGCTGTTGTCTGAACTGTTCTGCGAACGGACGCCGCCGTGGCCGCGAGCATGGGATG
This sequence comes from Dermacentor andersoni, assembly GCF_023375885.2. Classification (NCBI taxonomy): domain Eukaryota; kingdom Metazoa; phylum Arthropoda; class Arachnida; order Ixodida; family Ixodidae; genus Dermacentor; species Dermacentor andersoni. The sequence continues at coordinate 112,065,787 of NC_092817.1, forward strand.
CAATCCCAGCCATATGGCTGCAAGGTTGGTCGCCGATGTGCGGGCACCCCCACACGCATGTCCGCGCTCTCCCACGCGCCCGCTGGCATGGCGCCTCCTCTCTTTGCTCCCCTCGCCGCTGATCAGCGCTTTCCTGCGTCCACCTTGGACTGCGCCCGGACACTCATGAGCCACTACAGGCTTACGCATTAAAATATTCCAATATGTTTTTATTCCAATCTCCTGACGTCAAATTTTCGTGACCGCCAAAGCGAGCATCGGGCGGTGACCCGCAGTGTTGCCTAAACAGCCCAATCAAACGCTCTCCTAGTTTATAGGAGGTCACTTTTCTTTGCTTTCAAAATGAATAACATTGCCTACATCGAGCGGTTTTTCGTTTGTAATTGGCTAACAGGAGGCGAGAAACAAGCTCAACTGGATGGGGTTTCGATAGGGCCGAGCCAGCGCGCTGAAAATAGATAACCTGATGAAGAGGGTGGTGCCGGCGTATGCGATTGGTCCGCTTTCCCTTACTTAGCTTGCGGTGGCTGGTCGAAAATCGCGGCGGCGTGCAACGGAAGGTTAAGAATGCCGCTAAAACGGATCCTCAGCCAAGTTGGCAGAGCGAGGTCATAAACGTACCGAAAGTGCTCGAATGCGTTACACGGCCACGCAAAGCTTTTATTGTAGGCAAATAAACCCATGCTCTCCGGCAGGTGCGAGTAGCCAGTTCATGAGCGATCGGCGGCAGCCATCTTTTATTCCTTCCGGAATGGGGCAGCCTGCAGCTATTCAGAAAAAAATTCAGTTTTGTTCGGCATATTAATGCATCTTTAACGCGTATACGTCTGTTTGACGCGTGAGTTTTCATCGTTTTGTAACGTCGCGTGACAGGCAGGTGAAGTAGGTACAGCCCGAAAACTTTTGACCAATAGCAGAAGGCCAATGGCGAAAAGGCGTCGAGTCAGAAATAACTATTTTGCTTTTGTTCGGTCCAATCATGCATCATCAGTGTGTACACGTGATATCAGATGGGAAGCTGTCGCGGTTTTCGTGACGTCACGGGACAGGCAGGCGAAGTGGGGGTGATCCAAAAAGTTTTTGACCAATCGAATAGGGCTGATTGCTGGATCGGAATAGAAAAGTTTGGAAATAGCTTTATGTTATAGCGCCCGAAGAATTACTTTCCACCGGAATACACAGTTCATAGATGTGACCGCGTGTATGATGCGCATGTTAAATACAGTGGTGGTGGGGCAATTGCCGTCCGGAACAATCTTAACGTTACAAGGCGTGCGGTCCTTGAGATTGTACGAGAAATTGTGTGGGTTGAAATTCCCGGTATAAGCGGCAAGAATTTGTTGCTCTGCGCAGCCTACTTCCCTCGTAACATGAGTAACGGGAAATTTTCTGAACATATGAATAACTTAGTTGAAGTTATTGATGTTGCAAGTTGATGTCCTGATAGCTGGCGATTTCAATGCTCCATCTATTGCTTGGAATTCTTCACTTACGATATTCATGCCTTTACTATCCCCTCGTTGTGATGCGCTGTTCTGCTTTATCAAATTTCTTGGATTAACGCAGTTTCACGCGGTTCCAAATTCCGCTGGCAATGTTTGAGATCTGATCTTGGCTAATTTCTGCGTTGCTGGCTTTTCTCTTGCTGTTAGCAGTTCGGCTCCTGTTCACCACTGGCATGTTCCGCTCGAATGCGCAATTTTTCTAGAGGCGACTCATGTTTTGAGCGATCCTGTTCGCTCATTTGTTTTTCCCGACGGCGATTATCTAGGTCTTCACCACTATACTTGAATGATGCCGACTCGCCTGAATTGTACCGTGCCACAGATACCAACAAAGCAGTCAGCATACCTACTGATAATGTAAAATGTGCTTTGGAAGCCTTCATTCCCTGCAAAGAGTTTCGTGCTGCTCGCTGTCCTACGTGGTTTTCTAAGGAATTACGCGGTCTACGCCGGAAAAAGCTAAGGTGCCATAGGAAGTTCAAGAAAAGAGAATCATCGGAGTGGTACGAAATATTTAGTGTCTTGCGAAGCCAGGTGAAATGCGTAATGAGTAGAGACAGTGATGCATACATTAAGTTTGTCGAAGAGCGCGTAAAATGCCATCCAAAACGTTTTTGGTCCTATGTAAAAGATTACAGTTCTGAACGGGCTGAGATTAATGTTATAAATCATTCATATCGTGGCATTCTTAGAAACTGTGACAATACTGCCAAAGCATTCGCTGAACATTTTTCCTCGGTTTTCCTAAATACAGCGCATGCTCCTAGCTCTAGTGACTGGCAGGATAGCTTCGGCGACCACTTCAACATATCAAGTTTTACAGAACACGATATCGCGGCGGCCGTAAGTAAATTGAAACCAAATCACTCTTGCTTACGACCGTATACCAAGTTTTGTTATCAAAAGCTGTTCGTCTATTTTTGTTCCTCTCCTTACGCACGCCTTTAATCTTGTTTTGCGTACAAGTGTCTTTCCTTCTTGTTGGAAGAACGCAATAGTTGTGCCAGCTCATAAAAGTGGCAGCATGAGCGACATCAAAAACTAACGGCCCGTGTCCCTCTTGTGTCCGTTTGCAAAAGTGTTTGAAATAGCTATTTTTACGCATCTGTCATTTTTCTTGAAGCATAAGATTAGTGCATCCCAGTATGGCTTTATTCATGGTAGGTCTGGGTAAATAAACCCTGTTTCTTTTCTTGATGCTACAGGACCCGCTGTTGCTAACCGAAGACAGACACCATATATTTTGACTTGTCAAAAGCGTTTGATGTTGTTTCTCATGGCCTTCTTATCCATAAACTCTTGAGTTACGGCTTTAGTACTTGCCTATGCATGCTGATCAAAGACTTCCTGTCAACTCGGCTAAATTATGTTCGCGTTGGTGCTAACTACTCTTTGCCTTATGAATCAACTTCCAGTGTTCCGCAAGGGTCCATCTTAGGCCTGTGATTTTTCAATATCTTTGTTAATAACCCTGCAGAATGTTTGCGTTATTCGCGTCTCCTTTTATACGCTGACGATATTGAACTTTACCGTGAAAGAGAATCAGAGCAGGATTGGGGATTGCTATACAGGAAGACGTGATTTCTATTGCGGAGTGGTGTGCTCGCAACGTTTTGCGCATTAATACAACTAAGACACTTGTTTCCTTTAACCGCAATATGTACCCTTTACTATACGCACACTCACTTGATGACATTCCCTTGAGAAGAGCGAGTTGTACGCGCGACTTATGAGTGTTGGTTGACTCACGGCTCATTTTCGAAGAACATGTTTCAAGAATCGTTAATGCATCCTACGTGAAGTTAGGCCTCATATCAAGGATGACTAAGAAGTTTATGAATGTGAACTGCCTTATTATCTTGTATTCTTTTTTTGTCCGCCCGAAGTTTAGTTCTGTTGTATGGAACGGTATTAATTTGACCAATGTTGCAAAAGCTGAATGTGTTCAGCGACGTTTCATTCGTATCCTGTACGATCAATTTCTTGGACGCCTTGTATTTTATGCCTATGAGCGCATACTGCGCACGTTTAATATAAGATCCCTAGAAATAAGGCGGACACACAGTGACTACTTATTCATGTATCGAGTAATTCACAAGCACTTCCCTTGTCCGCGGTTACAGCCAGCTGTAACGTTCAGCGTGCTCGCCCTAACTTGCGTAATCCTAGCATTTTCTACGTGAATTCCTCTTGCACCTCTCACACTATAAGACGTCTTGAAACACAACAAAATACCTAGCGTCATGATCTCGATATATTCAGCTCTACTATTTGCTCATTGTCTGACTTCTGGCTTCGATTAATTAAACTTTTTGTTGCACTTTGCACCACTGTTGTTTGAGATATTCTGTTTTGTTTGTCGGTTCTATGTTCTTTGTGTAACACAAGTGCACCAATGTTAAGGCGCAAGCTGCTCCTGGGCATTTTCAGAAAAAATAAATACATGAAAGTGAGAAAGAAGAAGTTGATAACAATGACTTCATTGAGTCCTATTGCAGGTATCGCACTAGGCACTAGACTGAGAAGGAAGGCTACTTGAGGTGTAAGCACCTTTTACACCTAGTGCAGAACGGAAATGTTCGACAAAGGCTTCAGCTGTGTTCGACAAAACATCGCAAACCTCCTCGACAAGACATACATCTTCGGCGTACTTTATTTAGGAGTGAGAGCGCACGAAGCTCCAGAAATATTTTGAATTACAAGTCATGCTAGCTTCAACACTTTCAATGTGGCTGCACTGATTGTTGCTATAATAATTTGCAAAGACAATGACATATAATAATAATAATAATAATAATAATAATAATAATAATAATAATAATAATAATAATAATAATAATAATAATAATAATCAGAAAAAAAAATCTCAGTGCCCTTCAATTCTGTGAAGACGGATGACCAGCGAAGCTGTGTATGTGGGCCCCTTAATGGCGAACTGCACCTCCGCCGCGGGTCGGCCCAGCATCGCGCTATCTTCGGGATCGGGCCACGCATGGGGAGTTTTTGTCTTTTTTTGCTTACGACACGAAAATTTCCTGCGACGGTAGAGGTATACAGCTTCGCTGTAAAAGTCCTAATTGCACAAACACATAGCGACACCTTTCACGTCCCACGGCAGCGTCATTGGTATGGCCGTTGGGGCAAAAGGTTAAAGTAAATGAAACGTCAGCATTTGTTTTTAATCTAAAAAGCCACTTTTCTGTCGCAGAAGTAACGGCGAGTGATGTTCAAAGTAACAATATACTATTCGGCATTGATTTATTGCTTCCCTATAGTGTCCATTTAATGACGCGCAGGAAGGAAGGAAAGAAGGAACACGAACAGCCAGCGCCACCAACCCGCCCCGACCCTGTCCGGCATACCGTGACCACGGAAGATGATGCGCTCACTCGCCGTTTTCCCGGCCGCCTCATTGCTTGTGCTTTGGGCAGTGGCCGAGATAGGCCTATGCAACAACGTAGTTCCCTGCCCTCTACACTGTTCGGCGAGCGTCAGTATCCTTATGCCCGACGGGTCGCTCCAGACTGTGAATAATGAGCGGAAGGAGGTCCTTATTCGCATCACGAATGATTTTCGTAATGCTTCCGGTACTGGAAAGCTTGTGATAATTACGATCGGCAACACAAAGGTAAGGGTGCCGGCATCCTTGGAGGTCTCGCTCGGAATAATTGCGAAAAAGTACCCAGATTTGGTGCAGCTGTTGATCAAAATCATCAAGTATGAAATGACCATCAAGCAAACAAAGAAGGTGCCACCGAGTAGTAGGCTTGCCGTTAAGCCCGCGACGACGACAAAGGGCACGAAGAGGCGTCCGCTAAAACTCATAGCCACGACTAAACGAACGGCTAGAGCCCTCCCTACAAAAACAAAGCGCAGAGCAACGACTAAACGAACAGCTAGAGCCCTCCCTACAAAAACAAAGCGCAGAGCAACGACTAAACGAACAGCTAGAGCCCTCCCTACGAAAACAAAGCGCAGAGCAACGACTAAACGAACAGCTAGAGCCCTCCCTACAAAAACAAAGCGCAGAGCAACGACTAAACGAACAGCTAGAGCCCTCCCTACAAAAACAAAGCGCAGAGCAACGACTAAACGAACAGCTAGAGCCCTCCCTACAAAAACAAAGCGCAGAGCAACGACTAAACGAACAGCTAGAACCGTCACTGCCGCAATAAAGCGCACAGAAACGACTAAACGAACAGCTAGACTCGGCCCTCCGAAGACGACCAAGAACACACCAAGTACCAACAAACCCCGCAGAGTGACTTCTGTCCCGAATATGACCATGTCCAACCCAGGCGACCTCCGGAATTCAATCACAGCTGGAAGTGGGGTCGACACCAGGGTGTTCATTATGCTTGGATATATGATGAGCCAGCCCAACTACTTCGCCGCCATTTACCGAATACTGCTGCAGCTCGGCATAACGTTCCCGAGCCTCACTGGGCCGATCTACTCGGTCACTTACAGAATGCATGTTATACAACTCCCGAGGCCATTTGTGGTAAGCTACGCCTTTACTCTCAACAATAAGCTGTTTAACTTACCGAAAGAATCGAAGCAGCTTGCCATTTACCTTTCCCACCACATGGATCAGTTCAGCGCGGTAGCGACGTTTCTTCACCAGATTGGAGCGTCCTTCCCCGTCGACAGCATGGGAAGGATCACCGGCTTCAGTATATTCAATGTCATGTACCGCTTTCCGAGTGCCATAACCACGACCATTTCCATTGAGAGCAAGAGGTTTGTCTTACCGAAGGACATCAACTTGATTCTGGCTGCTGTCAAGAACAATCCCAGGGAGTTCTTCAGAATCCAGATGGTGTTAGAAGCGTTCGGCGTGAAATTCGTCAAGAAAGGAGAGGGCTTCGCCCAGGCGATTTATGACAATAAAAAATACAACGTGAACACAGTGCGCGGTGTGACCATCACGATCGAAAAGAAGCAGTATAACATTCCAGCTGACCTGGAGAACATATTCGAGAAGGCGGAGGGCTTTAGTGTGGGCGCAATGATCGCGGCTTTGCAGGAAAAGGGCGTTCCTATTGAAGTTGATGAAAAAACTGGTGTCATCCTTGGCATCATCATAAACAGAGTCAAAATTCCGTTCCCGGTTTCCATCGACTTGCGCTTTCAGCTGGATGACAAACTTTACCTTATACCCCGCGACCTCGGCAAGCTAGTCGCTGTTCTAGAAAAGAAAGGCATGCCTAGCAAGATCCTGTCCATTTTGTACACCCGCTACGGAGTCATCCCAGTCCGCGATTCGAATGGTATTGTCGTCGCCATCTCGTTCAACGGGAAACAGTTCAAGGTCAAGGCGGAGCCGTTGACTGCTGTTGTTATACGAGGTCAGAAGTTCTTGCTACCGAGGGACACTGAAAAAATGGTGGACTTTGTGCATTCCCAGCAAAAAGATAAGAAGATTGGCTTCGAATTTCTGAAGGCGCTAAAGGTGGCTGGTTTCATGCTTATCAACGACGACGATGGTGCGATGCGCTCGATCCAGAAGGGGGCCCAGATAATCAAGCTCGGCATGGAGATACGCATAAGGGTGACGTACGGCACAACCGTTTACCACGTGCCCAAAGACTTGATGCGACTCGTCAAAGACATCCGCAGCTCAGGACCGAACGAAGTCAGGCAGGTCATACAACAGCTCAAAGCCTTCGACGTAGAAGTCAAAAAGGAACGCAGCAAGCTAACCATACTGTTTAACAGCGTCAGGTACGTGGTGGACCTGAAGTCTGGCGGCGTCAAGGGATAGCAGCTCCAGGCCGTATGACGACTCCTGTCAGTCGATGGCCCCTGCGCCGCGCTCCACGACGTCGCGCTCGCGCACCCTTTTCTTCTGTTCAATAAACAAGTAGCACTCGCTTACGTCTTAGTCTTTACTGAGTCACGCACATGCACACGCACATGCTCAGTGGGTCGGACCACTGCAGTCCTTAAGTGCCACCCGAAACAACCTCAAAGGAGTACTGACACACATAAAAAAAAATCGACCTGTTTCTTTTTCGCTTTATTTAGTAGCTAATGACTCAGTAACCACGGCGCGAAACCTCATTTACTTCAGAGCGCGACAGGTAATTATTTGGAGCCTTGTTTGTAGCGACCGGTCCAACTTTCGGCTTCAAAGAGCACCGAGATGGGCCAGAGAAGGAATGTAAACACAGCGGGGGCACCTGATCGCAAAAGCCTCTGACGTACGCTCTGACGCGCACGCTATCGCGCGAGCTTAGTGTGTTTATATTTATTTAACAATACTCCTGATTCCATTGGGAGTCGTTGCAGAGTGGGTAGCAAACGATAAGTACATCATGACAAGTCTCTCAAACAGAGAGCAGTAAAGAAAATGAAGAAGGAAGAAAACACGCCATGATTACATATATACAAATATGTGTACATAAAAAAAGAAAACGCATACAATCACCGATCAACTGGTAATGAATTTTTCAAAATTTTCGATGTCTTCTGTTTCAATCGCGCGCGAGTCTAAGTCATCCCAACCTATTAGCGTTCGCGGGAAGAAGGAATACTGAAACACATTATTTTTCGGCTGAAAGGGAACAACTGAAAGACTATGGCGCCTTCTAGTAACATAACATGCAGAAAAACGCACGTAGTTAGAAGTGCCACTTTCGAAGTGCCCTTTCATGATTTTAAACATAAAGCGTAATCGTGCAATTTTATTCCTCTCCGAGGTTGTTTTAGACCAGCTTTTGCGACCAATCCTGACACCGATACTCTGTCATAGCGATTAAAAATAAATCTCGCCGCTTTATTTTGAACTCTTTCTTATCTGTTGATATTAATCCGAGTAAAAGGGTCCCAACTATTATGAGCGTACTCAAGAATGGGTAAAATAAGAGTCTTGTATGTTGTAAGCTTTCACCTTTTAGCTGGCGTTAACTTAACATACAATGCCCTGTGTTTGACGCATTATAAAATAATTATTTTACGTTCTATTTTAGCAGATACAGTAACGTGGCAGCTGAGCTGTTCGCGTACAATGACCTCCACAGGACATTTATCGAATGTTCCACTCAGCGATGACAAATAAGCTCAGTTCAGAGGGTTCCCAAACCTCTCGCACATAGTTGAGTGCATCGTTCATTACTCAGTTGTTTGTCTGAGGTGAAAATTTTTCCGCGTTACAGAAATAAAGATCGTGCTTGTCTCGGTGATATCCAACGCGAAGGACAGCAAGCGACGGATATGACTTCGTGTGCCAGAGGCATAATAAGGACATGTTTGACTCGCACATAGTCGTCCGGTAACATCACCCATGGGAATAATTAATGCGGATATAATGAGGGGATATAAATGAAGAAACACAAAATATACTGTTGAGTTATTATGCAAAATACACAAGCTGAAAAAGAAGGCGCAAACAGTCGCCGCCTGGGCGCACGGAGTCACAAGGTCCCAATCTTATCTCATCGTTCGAATGGGGAAGCGCTGTCTAATGAAACGCGATGAACGTCACATGACTGTGGTTGGCGCTGCACCTTTGTAGAGGTCGTTGTTCCGTCGGTACTCTGTCGGCTGTCTCGCCTAACGCGTCAGGAATTTGAGCACTCGCGCCGTGTGTAGTCTCGAAGGTGGTGAAAGAAGCCGCAGAACTTAAAAAAATGATCACCCTGTATTTTTTCGTTATATTGCTTGGGGTGCGGTTATCGTTTTTGCAAGCTTACTTGCTGACTTTCAAGTTTCCGCTTCGTATGTTAGCACCGGTAGAAGGCAATAAATGTGTAGTTTTCTGCTTATGGAGTTTTGCGTATCGTATTCTTGAAGGGGGGCACCCTGAATGATTCCATGCGCACTAGCCTTGAAATAATAATAATAATAATAGTAGTAATAATAATAATAATAATAATAATAATAATAATAATAATAATAATAATAATTGCCATTTTGTAGAGGATACAGAGAGGTTCAGGCCCGTCAAAGCCAACAGGAGGCTTGAAGGACTGGGCCCGGCAGTACACGGCAGAGGTAACAAAATGGCAACAACAAACAGAACATTTATTGAAAGGAACAATAGGTTCAGCTGAAGAAATAGAAAAACAAGGCAATCACAAAACAAGTACCAAGGACATCAGTGCTAACCCCAAGGAAACAAAACTTAATATACATGATCTCATACTTCTAAGCACAACTGTAAAAGAATGCAACAATCAACACAATGTTCTCAAATGCGTTTTTAAGTTCCGCATAGAGTTTACAGCAAAAAGTTTTTTTGGTAACCCATTAAAGATGTCCGGCACATAAGCACACCGTCTTGCCTTTCCATACCTTGTTACGCTCCGTGGTACATAATATCGAATGGTTTTTCGCAACTTCCGGTTAGGATAATATTTAATTAAAAAGTCTGAATTCCAAAAGTGGCGATGAACAACAGTTTGTACGAAAAGAGAATGGAATGAACGAAGACGTATGAAGCGAAAAATGTCCGCCTCGGATGGGATATGACAATTATACGCAATGCTCTTTAACATGTTTTTTTAAGATGCCATCAATTCGGTAATGCCAGCGGGAACGACATGACGCAAATAAGGCGATTCCGCATTTAAGAACACTATACGCAAGTGCATAAATTGTAGTTTTCTTCACATACATTGCAGCCAAAGATCTCATATAAAAGAGTAACCATGAAACCTTCCGTAGCCTGGTACAAACGTAAGCCATGTGGTCATGCCATGATAAACTGCTATCGAAAATCACCTCGAGATATTTGTACGAATTTACATATTCAACGGGTTCGTAACGACAAGAGAGAGAATTATGATCATGTAAAAATACTTGTTTGTCTATAAGGGCTGTCTTTAGCGGATTTCTAAAACATATTATTTTGATTTTCTGTGTGTTCCCACAAATTCCGTTCTCAACAAACAATTTCATTACATGATTCACGTTTTCCTGCAACATATTAACTGCTGTCTCGTAGTTTATATGTATTGTGAGCAAAACAGTGTCGTCCGCGTACTGAAATATTGAACACTTGGAAGTTATTGCGCTCAAGTCATTTGTATATATATTAAAGAGTAGTGGGGATATAATGGATCCCTGTGGTACACCAGCCTTCACAGGCAGCTTGCTACTATATTCTGATTGGTTGTTTAAACTAACAATTTGAGAACGACCACTCAAAAAATTCTTGAGAATTGCATAAAAGGGACCTCGAAAGCCTAGTAAGTACAGTTTTCTAAAAGAATAGTATGGTTAACCGTATCAAAAGCTTTCTTTACGTCTAGAAAGAGAGCGCAGCTAAGCGAGTTTTTCTCAAATGCTTCGTACAACTAGTCTGCAAATTCCTCCAGAAGACGTATGGTGCCCCTTCCTGGGATAAAACCATATTGACGGTTTGAAAGGACAGCAAATTTATTTAGAAAGGACATCATGCGTTCAAATAGAAATTTCTCTAGTATTTGGGAAAAGATCGGCGAAGCAGAGATCGGCCGATAGTTCTCAACTGCGTTTTTCTGACCTCCCTTGAACAGTGGTCTTACAATAGCGGTCTCCAACTTTTCTGGCAAGACGGCATGTTCTAAGAAATTGTCAACCAGAAAGAGCATAATGTCCCAAAGAGCGTCAAAATGCCGTTGCAACAGTGCCGCCGATAAGCCATCTATTCTAGAGGCCTTAGTCCGCTTGAAGCTAAACATTAATCTGGCAAGATTTTCCTCTAATAACTTAGGAAGATATGCGGAAGCTGAGAAAGATTTTTTTAAAGTGCATTTTATGCCTTGTCGAGCCGCAGCCATTTCAGCTGCGAGCGTGAAATGCTTATCGAAACTATCAGCTTTTGAAACAGGCTCTTTTACTAAAACATCAAAATTAGGCACATTCATGTCTTGTCTACGAAGATGGTTAATCAGTGAGCATATCTTTGGGGGATATTTAAATGCTCGTTTGAACTGCTGCTGAAAGTACAGCTGTCGAGCTGATCGAATAAGTGCTACAACTTTGTTTCTGGAGGCTCTGTAATCTGAGCGAATGCCTGCGTTTTTAGGAGCATGCTTGGAACGGCTCCAAAGTTTGTCTCTGTTCGCGATTGCCCGTAAAATTTCAGGACTAAGCCAATCATGACTCCGCCTTTTTTTTACGCGTAACTTTTCGCGAACAAGTTTTTTCGAGCTCGTCCAGTTTACGGCACATCTTTGAGTGAACTACCTCTGCTGAATCGTCCGCAATTAAACTTGCCCAGTGAAAAGGTGCCACTAATGCATCCAACTTTCTTTCATCTGTTATTGACACGGGTATCTTATTAACATCACTGAAACTTGATGAAGTAGTTCCAGACTGAGGAGAAAAAGGACAGGCGGGTAAATAATGATCAGCTAGCCGCTGAGAAATGATACATGAGGTCAAAGTGCGATTCGGCACACGAACAGCGATGTGGTCAAGACATGACTTAACTTGACGACCGTTCAAGAAATCTTCACGTTTGGGGGCAGTGATCGTGTTTTCAATTCCATAGGCTGAAAGTGAGGATAGGTAATCTGAAATAGAAATTATTTGTGCTTAAGATATCAATGTTCAAATCACCTGTTAAGCAGAACAACTCAGCATCTTTGTACCTGAGAAGTATTTCCTCGAGTTCAATTACAAATCTTGTCATGCTACCAGATGGCGGTCTGTATACCGCGAATAATGTAAAAGCCGCGTGTAATAAATTCACGTTTAGAGCCAAACATTCCGCATGCATAAATGTAATGTCAATAGCTGAAACATTGTATTTTTTCACTCACAAAGACAGTGATCGCTCCTCCACGGCGTACCGGGCATACAATAAAACTGGCACGATAACCGTTCACTGTGAACGTATCTAAACAGGACTCTGGTGCATTTATCTCGGAGAGAATAAATATATCCACAAAACTTATAGATTCTTCTGCTAAAATCTTGAATTGTTCCCAATATTTGCGGAGACTACGAACATTAAAGCTTATCAACGTGAATTCATGATCTTCGTTTCGGCCAAAATTTGCCTTAAACGTGGCAAAGTCTGGAAATTCTAGTGTGCTAGGTAATGATCGATCAGTTATTTTATCTTATGGATGTTCGAGTCGCAAGTAATTCGAAGGGGTGTTGCGGCTTCGTCTTTCTTTGAGAAGATTTTGCCGCCTCTTATCCATATGAATTTGTAGCCTGCTTCCTTGCCTGTGTTCCTTGCTAACCAAAATAACCTCCTGTTGAACTCCGACAGATTTTCATTGAAATACAGCTGGTCCAATGATTCCGATTCACAAAGGCTCTGCAGCTTGCCTCGCGCTGCGTACCAGCGTTCCCGAACAGCAATTGAAGCGAATCGTATTAAGATCGGCGGAGATGGCTTCTTGCTTGGAAGACGAGAAATAGCCGCCACTTCCCTATTACGAGGCTTCTCGAGCTCGAGTTTCTCGGCCAGCTCATCAAGGAACTCAGTCAGGTTTTCATCTGTTCTAGATTTCAAGCCATGAATTTCCATGTTGGCGTTCCTGCTATGTTGTTCGGAATCATTTAGGCCTTGCTGCCGTTGATGAATCAATGATTCTTGGGCGAGCACCTTTTCTTGTAGTTGCTGCACTTTTTTTCCTGCAAGCGGAGACTTATTCTTTATCAGCTTTAAGTAGTTCGACAGCATCATCGCATTGTGCAGATGGGAATTTCACGGATTCTTCTACGTCGTTAACCACTGTACAAAGCCTTGTGAATTCTGCCTTTAACAGAAGCAGGGAATCCACCTTCGCGTGGAGCTCTGGCAGCGATTCCACATTTCGTTTGACGTCCTTTATCTCCGCTAAAAGTGCTGCTAGTCCGTAGGTTGCGGCACCTGTTGCGAACTGGAGCCAGTACGTTTTTTGTTAGTACGGCAGGTGTTGCACATCCAGACTTCTCGTTTTTGTGGTCCCATCGTATTGAACGTGTTTGGAGCAATGCCAGCGCAGTTCTGCCCCAAATGATATGGCTCTTTGCAGTCCATACATCTAACATAACGGCCATCGTCAGGCAACGCCTTCTGACACACAATGCATTCATCACCGTCATCCATAACAACGCAACAATACACACTAACACTCGGCAGTCAGCAGTCGGCGGCGAAAAAAAAAAAGAAAAGAAAAAGAAACGAAACAAAACAAACAAACTAAAGACAAGGTAGAGAAAAGCACTCTACCTGTGCAGAAAATAAACGTCAGGCTGTGGCAAAAATCTCCCCCGCCGACTGCAGAAGGCCCGGAGTTAGTCCAGGCTTTTAAAGGCAGCGCTGAGACGAACAGGAGCCCTCTGGTGCTCTGGCTGGTCGATGGGGAGGCGATCTTGCTTGTACTAGCTTGAAAATCGCCGCGTGAACATCTTTCGGTTATCACTCTTGGTTGCTGACAGACGATCGCTAGATGACCCGGGCTGTACGACGCATGCTCCTTGTCTGCATTCCCTTGAAGCGCCTGTGCAGAAAATAAACGTCAGGCTGTGGCAAAAATCTGCCGCCGACTAATAATAATAATAATAATAATAATAATAATAATAATAATAATAATAATAATAATAATAATAATTATAATAATGATACGCGAGACAAAATGCACAAAGAAGGCAAATTTGATAGGCAAAGCAATGTGAGAGAGAGAAACAAATAGGTAAACAGAAAATATTAAGATGGCGTAAAAGAAGTTAATCATACAACATGATTGTCTGCATATACACAAAACACAGGAAATGAACTCTGAAATATGTCAATGCAGGCAGCGTATTTACCACATGTTTTTTGGAGTTGAGCCATAGTGCAATCTTTAATATAACACCGCCGCTCAGAAAATATGTAATGCTGCCTGGTACACTTCTGCGGCACGGAAAATTGCACATGATGAAGAAGTTTTGGACCATGTATAATGCCATAGACCACATTATAGAGGAACAGAAGGTCTCACTCAATACATCTTCATTTTAAAGGTGTGAGTTGATTTATATTTCAGGGGACTGGACCATGGTCGCCAGAACGGCAGAAGCAGTGCTTGAATATAGATATCAATTGAATCTGGACGCGCTGAATGAGGTCACAATATGATTTGTACATTCCCACCTAAACTACAGAGGTTTACTCAAGTAATGGAAGGGACACAATACAGTACAACAGAATTTCAGAAAGGCAACGGGGAAGGGGAAATCACGCGACATACGAATTGCAATACCAAAAAGCGCGAATGGCACGTTGTTTTGTATATTTAGCTTGTGAAGTGAAGCGTAATGTTTTTTTTTTTCTGAAGCACACACCAAGATCTTTCATTTCATGAATCTTGGGCAATGGAGCACCCCGTATGGTGTATAAAAATGGCAGATGCTGCATTTCCCACGCATAACTTATAGCATAGTTTTGGAAGCACTTCAGAGTAGCTTATTGCTTCCGCACCAGTGTGAAGGGGAAAACAAATTGCTTTTTGAAGGTCAATGTAGGCCTGAACACTTCAAATTCTTAAATAGCTTTAAGACGTCAGCATGTAGAAGGAATGAAGAGTTTCGAATTGTTGAAGAAAAGTCATTTATGAACAGTAGGAAGAGACGATGGTCAAAAAGGGTTCTTTGAGGAATTCCGCAAGTAACCTCATAACTGACTTTTCCATTAAGGCCGACGAAGCACGATTTATTGCTTAGGTAAGTAGATACTAGGGCAGTAATAGAAGAAGATATTGTGTCCATTTGTGGGAGCTTTGCAAGGAGGAGCTCATGAGAACCTACATCAAATGCTTTACCTAGGTAAAAGTAAATAGCGTCGAATTGGGGGCCCCTGTTATCTACCACACTGGAAGCATGGGTCATTAACGCGATAAAGTCGTTCGTTGTAGAGCGCCCTGATACAAAAGCGTACAGTTCATCTATCAAAAGGTTCTTAGCACTAACAGAAAGAAGGGAATAATATATAGATTCAAACGCTTTTTACGCCGCGCAAAGGATATATATAGACCGGTGGTTAGTAAGTACACTTTCAGCACCCGATTTGTGTGCGGGCACTACTCGTGCTTCTTTCCAAGCGCTAAGAAACTTACTCGGCTTTAGGGATCTGTTGAAGACGCCTGTAGAAACAGGTACAAGTATGCTTTCAGACGTCTGAAGAAGTGCGGGAAGGATACTTTCGGCGCCACAAGAAAGGGATAGGTTGAGGTGCTTCATGCACTTGAAACTCAGGTCTTCCTTGACTGATAGCATACACACTACACCAGAGTGGGAAGGAAGGTTACTTGACACAGAAAGCATCTTTCCGACCAAAAGCACAATGGAAATATTCTCCGAAGTCATCAGCAATGTTGGAAGAGCACAGCGCTAAATTAACACAGGAAGCTGGGCGTGCGGTATTGAATCCTAGCCACGGCGACCGCATTTCGATGGGGACTAAATGAGAAAACACCCGTGTACTTAGACTTCGGTGCACATTAAAGAACCCCACGTAGTCCTTATTATTCCGGAGTCCCCCACTACGGCGTGCCTCATGATGAGATCGTGCTTTTGGCACGTAGAACCCCGTAATTTATTTATTATTAAGCTGGGTGAGAGAGAGAGAGAGAGAAAACAAGGGTAGGAAAGGCAGGGAGGTCAACCAGAACAGCAACCGGTTTGCTACCCTACACTGGGGGTGGGGGAAAGGGGAATAGAAATAGGAAGAAAGGGAGAGAGGAAGCACTGAGTACGTGTGGGAGCGACACCATACACAAGGACACTATAAACGGTCTGTTAAGCCCGTGCACTTCAAGTACCGCACTAGTGCACGAATCGCTTTTCGAGCCAGTGACTGGTGTGGCCACGGTCCGAGTATCTTTGACTCGGTGAAAGATCTCCAGTCCAGTCTGCGTAAAGTTGCCCGCAGAGAGGGGCGTTGGACATCGTAGCGAGGGCAGGTACACAATAGGTGCTCGATGGTCTCCTCGCACCCACAGGAGTCGCACATCGGGCTCTCGGCCATTCCCATACGGTAGGAGTATGCGTTCGTGAACGCCACTCCCAGCCACAAGCGGTGAGTTAGCGACTGAACATCCATGGTAGAGTGTAGAAGTGCCACTGAACGAGGACTTAGAAAGAAACAGATACACAGACACAGCGCTGTATCTGTGCGTCTGTTTCTTTCTACGTCCTCCGTTCAGTCGTGCTTCTACACTCTGCCAGGGATTCTGACCAACTAGCCCGCCAACATGTTTTAACCAACTGAACATGTTCCTAGTGGTGGGCAGTGCAACCAGGACGAAGTAAAGAAGAAGTAGACGATACGAGCGCAGGCCGAAAGGTTTAGTTTTCTTTCCACGCAAGAGATTAAATATAGGCAGAATGGCATCATGTGACTCGTACAAGTGATGAAAGTGTGTCAGCCTATCTTGCCATCACGCACAGCGATAGAAGTCTGGGTCATGCATGCGCCTGAGTTAACATGCACAAAGTAAGCTTCTACAATATCGCGGTTGATGTGGCTTCAATTGTTATACACTACGTCAGTTTTCTGAAACAGAGGATTGTATTGGCCAATTATACCATGCGCTGCCAGATTTCCACCGGTTGAATTTCTGATAGATGAAGGTGCTCCCGGAGGCGGGTGTTAAGGAAACGTCCAGTCTGCCCAAAGTACTTTTTACACGAAAGTGGAATGACGTACAGAACTCCCACAGAGCCTGCCACGAACTGCCCCATGTGCTTGATGCGCCAAATGGGCTTGGACGCCTGTTTAGGTCTATGTCTAAGGTCTATGCCTTAGGTCTATGCCTGCTTAGGTCTATGCCTAAGATGGCGCATGCAGTCAACATCAGCTGTCCCATTCACGAAGGAATAGCCAGTGTTTTCAAATACTGGTACAGACCAGCTAAGTCTCGAAGGGTCAAGTTGAAGCTCTGTTTTGCAAGAGCTAAAGAAATAATTAAAGGAAGGTGCAACTTGTCTGGCGCAATCAGATAGGCATTGCTACGCACGACGGTAACTACATCAAAATTTGGGTCCTCAGTGAAGTTTAACTGCTGCAGAGAATCTAAAGAGATAAAGTCAAGCGAGGAGTGGCATTTTTTGAGAAATGTAAAAGGAATTCTGACAGGCAACATCATGACTGCATTAAATTCCGGGTACAATAAAATCTCGAATAATTAGTACTTCGCGGTTATTATGCGAAATTATAAGGGTTTCAATTGATGCCAGGATAAGACCAAAAGCGTCGGGAGCTACGTCAGGTGCTACATAGAATGCACCAAGTCGCACCTATTCACCACGTGGACAGCGCATGTCTGTCCAAACAGCATCGTGATCGCGCTTTAGATCCAACTGACGGATCGCGCTATCGCGCTATCTACAGCGATAAAGACGCCACCACCTTTCTGATTCCAGGACGAGTAATGTCGATCCCTACGAAACACGTTACAATACGCCGGGAAATACGTAGTGAATACTGTTTCAGGTAAAAATTTTCCCTTAAGGCTACTAAAGAATGAGCAGAAGGAACAATATCTAAAAAAAACTAATTCACTTTTGTGCGTAAGCCTAAAACATTTTGGCAGAAGACGCGCACGTCCGCTGCGTCACTTGAAAAAGAAATAATAATAATAAACTGCCAATGCTTGCTTCTTCGCAGGAAAAAGTGAGTCGGGCGCAGGAGGAAGTTCAAGACGTCCCTAGACTGCCAGCGACTCTCGGTGACGTGTTTGGCGGTGAGCGACGAGGACAATGCGGTTGCTCTCCACGCTCCTGGTCGTCTCGCTGCTCCTGCTGTGGACGGGGTCTGAGGCGGGCTTCTGCCTGAGCCCGTGCCCTGCACACTGCAGCGCGGAGCGCGTCGTCTACGTGCGCAACAACACAGTTTCCACCGAGGAAGGACCCCGGGCCAAGATCATCGCCGAAATTGCACTCGTGCTGCAGCAGGTCAGACCAGGCGTCCGGAAGAGCGAAATGAAGTTTGACGGCAGAACGGTCGCGGTGCCGGTCACCGTAAAGGATAAAGTAGAGAAAGCCCTCAAGAAGTTCCCGGAGCTTGCGAATATCCTGCTGGAATTGGTGATCTCCAAGGTTGAGCCTCCGCGGAACGAGAGGAAGAAGAAGAGCACTCCGAAGCCGCGGCGTCCACCTCCTGTTCACTCCACCCCGCCGAAGCCGCGGCATCCACCTCCTGTTCGCTCCATCCCGCCGAAGCCGCGGCCTCCGCCTCCTGTTCGCTCCACCCCGCCGAAGCCGCTGCCTCCACCTCCTGTTCGCTTCACCCCGCCGAAGTTGGAAACCGTGCTTCCAGACGTCAGCCAGCCCATCATCATACCGCCCACTTCGCAGGGCGTCCGCACAGAAGCGCATGCCGCTCTCGAGTTGTTGCTCAACTTTCCCAACCATTCTCCCACCATAATAGCTTACCTAGTGAAAAAAGGCGCCAAGTTTTCGGATTTCACGAAACCGATCAACAGCGTCACTATTGGCAGCACGGTTGTCCGGCTCCCGAGGCCGCTCAAGGTGGGGTACAAAATTAACATCGACGGCAGAAGCTTTCACCTACCGCAGGAAGCGAAGCAGTTCGCGGGTTACGTCGGGACTCATCAAAACCTTCTTACCGTGGCGATAACCTTATTGCGCCCGCTTGGAACCACGTTCACCGTGGACCGTGTGGGCAAAATTACCAGCTTCGAAATTTTCGGCAAGAAACAATCGTTCACGCAGTCCTTGGGTGGTGCAGTTTTCGTCAAAGGAAAGAAGTATGACCTTCCCAAGGATATCAAGGCACTCCTAAACGTCGTTAAAAACAATCCAACCGAGTTTTTCAAGATACAGATGCTACTGAAAGCTTTCGGCGTACGCTACATGGAATCCTCCGGAAGAAACGTGGTTCGGGCTAATTACGGCAAAGATTCTTACGACATCCCCGTAAAGGGGTCTGCGCGCATTACTTTAGGTGGACTGGCCTTCAGCATTCCGGCCGACCTTGAGCGCATATTCGAGACCAAGCAAGGACTAGATGTCGGTGCAGTTTTACAGGCCTTGCAGCTCGCCCACGTACCGCTGAATGTTGAGAGGGACACCGGGATCGTTAAAGGAGTAGTCGTGAACGGTGAGACCATTCCGTTTCCGGTCGCGCTCGACTTACGTTTCAAGCTTTACGGGAAGCAGTATGTTATACCTAGGGACTTGGCCAAGATAGTCCGCGTGCTCGAGGAGAAAAATATGCCTAGCGACGTACTCTCGATCCTGTACAGCCACTACGGCGTCTCCCCCGTGCTCAACGCTAACAAGGTGGTCACTGCACTGTCATTCAACAACTTCACAATCCCCGTGAAAGCTCGGCCAATGACCACCCTCGTTATTGCCGGCGTCAAGCTTTTGTTGCCGAGGGATGCCGACAAAATGTACGATTTGATGATCAGCAAGAAAATCACCCCGGTGCAACTCTTGCAGGCGTTGCAGTTGGTTGGCTACACTTTTGTCCCGGGACCCGATGGCACTATGCAAACGATACAGAAGGGTGCTGAAAGAATCAAGCTTAATTTCGCACTCCGCCTGTACGTCGTTTTGAATGACAAGGAATACAGGGTGCCTAACGATCTTCCGCCCCTTGTGGACGCCATCAGTAGACTTAAGCCGAAAGATATGGCCAAAGTGATAGCCGACCTTAACCGATATGGCGCGGTCATTGCCATTAAGGGCACCAAAGCCGTCATAATGTTGAATGGCATGAAGCACGAAGTATCTCTGAAGTCCCGCGTGGGTACCAACCTGGGACTTATTGTACACATCAGCAACAGGACCTTTAACATCCCGAAAGATCTCAAGGCGATTGTATCATACGCCAACAGCAAGGGAGCCGCCGTCATGCAGCTACTCGTTGAGTTGTTCAAATCGCACGGAATAAAAGTCAACCAGTCGCCCAAGGGCCTTATCCTCTCTATACTCATGGATGGAAAGTTATACAGCGTCAACGACGTTGGGAAAAAGGATGACGGCAGCGTCCAGGTGCAGATCCGCGGGAAGATGTTCTGGATACCCAGAGAAATGCTCAGTCTGTCCAAGAAGCTCAAAGGGTTCAGGTATGTCGAGCTGCTGGTCGCTCTGATACGAATGGGAGCTAAGGTAGAGGCGGACAAGGAAAGCCACTTCTACGGCTTCCGCTTCAAGGGTCGCCTAATGCGGTTCCCCAAGAAGTTCCACGTGGCCGTGAAAGTGGATAGGACAGGAGCAATGTTCCGCGTGCCGGCAGAACTGGGCAAGCTGGCGAAGACACTATCCAAGGGCGAATGGCACTGGGATGAAGTGCGCAAGACGCTCAACGCGGCTGGTGTTGAGGTGGCCGGAAAAAGCGGTCCTATCAAGAGCTTCTCCTTCCAAGGGCAGACGTTCTCGGTTAAAAAATAGACCGCCGTGTTTGTCTGAATGCTTCTCACGAAGCGTCGTTGGCGCTTTGCATGCTTTGCATGCAACATTTTTTTTTCGTAATTTCTTTTTTTGGACGTCCATTCAATAAAGTGTCCCGTAATAAGCGCTGTTCCTCTGTAATTGCAAAAAAAAGTGCAAGCAATTTTCACACCTCCGAAAGAAATTCAGGAAGTTGCCTGCTACGAAGCCGCACCTTTCTTTAATATATTGCATTCAGGAGATAGTGGGCAACAACGATGGAAAAATTACATAAAACACACGAACCCGTAAGGTCAACTAGTAAACATAAGTCAAATACAGTCAGGCTAAAAGTCACGAAACCGAAAGTCAAGTCCTATGAACACCGCCAAAACAACTCATCAAAGATGTCGCGTCAAACGTACTGAAACATTAAGTCCTGCCTCATAAGTACACAGCGCACAAATGAAAACACGAAGTTGGGTCACAGAAAGGATCATAAGTAAAGTACAGAATGGAACATAAAGCCTAATGAAATAAAACAGATCCACTGAGTTTACAGTAGATAATAGAAACACTATTTAACTTTTGCCAAATATATCGCTCGCCTTCTGAAATGTGTGAAGGGTCACTATAGCTCGCCTTTGTAATGATTATGTTAGACATGGACCCAGAATCACTTGAATGCTTAAAAGTAGGAGTCGGCGAATACTGGAAGTTCTCAATGCGAATAAGAATGGCAAATATAATATATTTGATTCGTATACGAAAACGAACTATTCAGTATATTAGAATACTCGAAACTAATCAAATATTTCGCAACAACCGGCTGCTCAAGCCGAATCGCAGTCAGCGATAGCCTGTTCAATCAATCTCAGCGCGTGGAGGAGCCTTTGCTAGTTCGTTCAAGTTACATTTGAAGGCATTAAAAGCGCGGCGTGTTAGCCGGCAGTCACGTGGTATCTTTTAAAAATTTCGCGCACTTTAAAGAAAGGCTGGAAAAAAACTAAACAGGGCACTTATCTTTGCATGGACGAAGAAATACGAAGTCGCTGAAAGGAGCGCTACAACTTTTGGATTGAATATATTTTGCTAGAGGTAATATTTAAAAAGTTAATTAAGCAATCGTAGTTAATTACTCACCTTGGGGGATTGTAAAAATATAATGACGTGCTCCATATGGCCCAGAACAGTACTGCGGCAATTCGACACACGTAGCGCCTATATGTGTTTGTTAATACTTGGCCCAGGTTAGCTGAAACACCCTGTACATTACTGGCAACAAGCACTCGAGTGTGGACTGTACCTGAGCCGCATCTAGCATAAACAAGGCGTCTGTAGAGTTTTCTCATGGTGCACTCGCCAAGTAGCGCGAAGCACCCACCACATTGCTTACTTTCGTCTCCAACAGTCCCAAGTGTTTTCCCCACGAGACACGTCTGTCCATGCAATGTAACTCTTAAAAAAAAAAAAAAAAAAAAACAGAAACATAAAAGAAGGAAGCGATGACTTAAACGTCGATGCGTATACTTAAATATTTTAAACGATTCACAGTAGCAGACAATAAAAGACTTGCAGCCGGAGGAACCGTGTCACGTTCAGGAAGCAAATTTCTCACGGCAATTAATACGGCCTGTAATGACTGCTCAGCTCCTTCTTTCGACGGTGTCGAAGTCCTAATGCAGTTTCCCTTGGCCTCAGTACGTCAAGCACCGGATATGTGGTGGAAGGCGCTGGGGTAACAATTCATTACTGCATTACACGATGTATGGCTAAGGGCGCTTCTTTGCCGTACTCCTTGTGAAAGCCTCTTGCCATCACCAGTTTCCACAACCCTCTCTATTTATCGAAAAAAAAAATGCGATGCGAAGGAAGATCTTTTTCTTGCATACCAAAAGCCATGAACACTTCGAGAACGCGAATATTCGCGATTTTCATAAAACGGAAGCCACATCACAGCCGCGCCGCGAGGTACTCTACGCGGAACCCGTGCAAGTTAATTCCGAACTCACAGCGTCCGCTGCGCAGGTCGCTTTGGTTTAGATATCATCAGGTAACGGCGAAAAAAAAAAGTATCTTGAGAATATCCTTGCGAGCTGTTTTTCATTTAAACAAGATGGAGGAGTAGTCGGATATCCTTTCATTGTTTCCCAAAGGCCAGCGAGGTGACTTATAATATATCGGGGACGGGAACTGTGGATCGGTCTGTCAGTAACAGCGTCGATGGTTGTATGGTCGCTGCATTTTCACTCACATGACTCCTTTTTCTCAGGAAGGAGAACTTACGTAATTTCGTGTTTTTTTTTTTCTTGGCGGCATGGACGAAGCAAAGCGTTGGAGAGGCCCTGGCCAGCACGGACATCTTGGAGAAAGTGCGGCGGAAGTCACGTGCTGTTTTTCGCAAAGGAGCACTGGGACTGGTGCGCCAAACGTCAACGTTGCCAAAGCAACCGCGCCTCTGAAGGTCTCGCTGCTGCTCTAGGTCTCTGAAAAGTGAGATACGTCTTTTTCGGCCCGTCGCTTTCTCGTAGCAGCACATTCTGTCCGCGAGACAAGCTCACTTTGGAGCGTGGCGTGTAAGCTCGAAAGCTGTGCTTATTGTCTATGAGCGTGAGTGTCAGCCAGCAGCAAACGCTCAAGTAATCATGGCGCGAGTCTTCGTCGTCTTCTTCAACGTGCCTCGGAAGACCACAGGAGCGCATCTGCTTAACTGAAACTGTTACAGACGTTTCGTAAGCTTTGTTCTGGCGCGCGTCGGCAGCACACACTTACGCCGGCTCGTAGCAGTGCAAGGTCGAAGCTCGCGCCGATCTGCTCGAGCGAGCTGATTGGAGGCGCAAAGGGAGATGGCACACCAACGTGGCTGCATTTGCGGCTTCAAAAACGTGACGTCAGAGCCTGATTATTCATACGTGATGGCGAAGCACTTTGGCAGTACTCTTGTAGAGCTAAGGCCCTTCAATATTTTGCTTCGCACAGTCTCCTACATCTCTACAGTTATAAACAAATGCAATAATTTTGACGTTTACCGCGAATCACTAGCCCACAATGTTGTCGCTAGCTTAGCATGCTTTCGCACTAAGGCTGACAAGCGACTGCTAATGGGATCAACCGCTGTATCCAGCATTCAACTCGCTCCACGATTAGTTCGCATGTGAGTGACGGGACATGCATCAATGATAACAAATCTTAGATCATACGAAAAGCGTTGCTTGAATGCATAACATATTTCCTTAAAACGTTCTACACTATGCTTTTTCACCTTATTGGCCATATTGTAGGCAAACCTCGCCAACGGCATGCACCACTCAGATGATCAGATACACTACATGTTATGGGTGACTCTGATGAGGTCTGCTATACGCACGCCGTTCATTCGAGTTCTCCTAGGGCGTTCCGATTCTGACCAGCACTGGAGAGAGTTACGCAAGCAGCTGAAGAGGCAGCTTCAAGCACAATTAATGAAACGCGTTTGGAAGGACGGTTGCAGACGGTTCCAAACGGAAGGCGGTTCCCGTTTCCCTGACGGGAAGGCGCCTCTGCGACGTGATGCGACCCCGCCGCGACAAGAAAAAGCTGAGAAAAGTGCGTAGTATTTCTGTGCTCTAACTGTTCGCGCGTGTGAACCTACGAAAAACACAACCGTAGTTGCATTAAGTGCACCAGAATTCGTGGTTGCGTTTTTTTGTGCGCAACTAATATCTTCCCGCCGAGTTTCCAAGCATCCTGCGCAGCCGCCATCTTTTTTGGACAACAAAATAGGCTTCATCGTTTTTTTATTTCGATGTTGCCTTCGCGAAGCTGTCTTCGTTGACGTCTTAGCCAGAACTGGAATGAAACTTGAAGTGGCAGCTGTCGGAATTGCCGTCTCCTTTGCGCGTATTGGAACACAGCCCTAGTGATTGCACGGCCAGTTCTAGCAGAGACAGGAAAACGTTAAGGAATCACTTCGGTTCAGAGATTGCCGCGTCAATTCTGCGTGTTAGGTATAAGGAGGTGCGTTCATTCGCGAACGGATAGTACCTGAAGCCGGGCACATGTATGTACATCGGTGCTCAATTTGACACATCAACATGTTTATTCTGCCCTGATAAGTGTATGCCAAATGAGAAATGCCGTGGTGCGGAGGCGCAGCTCTGCCACTTCCGCAGCCGAGGACGTCTCTTGCAGCGACTTGTTTTACAACGCCTCGGCACATTCCATGCAGCTTAGGTCAGGTAGCTAGGTAAACCCGATCCTAAGAGAACACACTATGGGCTTAAGCGACGCAAAACCCAAATAAACAAACGTCTATAATGAATTCGCACTGAACACCAATGTCGACATACGTCCTAAGCGGTAGTGCCGATTAAAAAACTTACGTGCGGGTGTCAGCCACGTGAAGCTTTATGAAGTTCATGGCTACACAAAATGTCAGGCGACCCTAAAGCAACTCGTACAATAAATTTTTACGCGCTCTAAGTTCCTGCATATTACAGTATTACAACACTGCGGTGTTATCGCTAGCGCGCGCGCGCGCGCGCGCGCACACACGCACACACACCACACACACACACACACACACACACACACACACACACACACACACACACACACACACACACACACACACACACACACACACACACACACACACACACACACACACACACACACACACACACACACACACACACACACACACACACACACACACACACACACACACACACACACACACACACACACACACACACACACACACACACACACACACACACACACACACACACACACACGCACACACGCACGCACGCACGCACACACACACACACACTCGTACACTCAGTAAAATAATATTGAAATAAATAAAATTTACAGTACTCGCTTTCGCTGAATTCCTAGCGCGTCTAGTGCAGTACTCGATTGGATTTCTGCACTGAAAAGCAAGCGACTTCGCGGTGATTCGCATCAGTTGATTGCCTGCTTTATGACACAAAATGACAAATTGAAGTATTCCTTACTGGTAGCGGCATATTAGCCTACCGGCGAGGTGCTTGTACTTTGATCTGTCCTCTGCGAAGACATTGAGCGTCACTGACGCCGAACTCAGGGAAAACATCACGGAAGCGAACGTAAACGTCGTGCTGCTGATGTTGCACGGCCGACATTTGCAAGCGTAGGCTGACGACTTCTATTGCGTCGTCTTTTCTTTTCCTTATAGTAACAACCACAAAGCGCTTGGCCGACACAAGACGTTCGCCTTCAACAAGACACCGCGATTTATTATCACAGTCGAGCAAAGATTTGTTATAGCTCAAACTGAACATCGACGGAGACCTGGATCCAATCGCCATATTTGCTCGACACTGGTCAAGATCGTGAAAATTGCCAATATCTTGAACAATAGATATTGTGAACTTTTTATTTCACCTTTCGTGCCCTGCAAATGTCACCAGATCTATGATGTGGTCCATTGTACATTGGCCTCTATGAAATCCAGACAAATTTTGGGGCAACAAACTGGATGGTTCATTCCACCGCGGCATGTATTCATTGACCATTTATTCCACATTTTTACATGCAGTTCTTGAGGCTTATTGAGCGGAATGATTCGATATCATGGGAAATTTTCCTGGCGTTGGCTCATGGTCAATTCTTGATATCTTTCGGGAACTTGGTGTCATTTCACTTCGTTGTAACGGCTAGCAAACGTTCTGTATATTGAGAACCAAGATTGGCTAAGGCCGCATAGATCACTCCGTCGAGGCTTGGGGCTGTTACTTTCATGCAGCGGAGAAATAATCTTTGAGCTGCCATAAAAAAAAAAATCTAAGTCGAAATCTGGTAACTATGATTGTAGCCCATCTTCAATCGCTACGTCAAGTAGTCGGAGTGAATGCCTATGGTATTGTTAGTCGGAAGGTGAACTTTGTGGAGTAAGCAGTCCGCAGAGTTCTTCTGACACTGTAGCTTCATTTGATTCACGTGAGAGAACGATGCAGCTCACCTACAGCTAAAGAAATGGCTCACACGATGTTCGAGACTTTTGCAGACAGCCGCGTAAATATTTACACAGTCAAAGTAGGATTCACTTAAGAAAAAAAGAGACAACTGCTTCGTGGCAGAATTCGAAAAGGCCTAGGGCCTCTCTAAATAGCACCTAAGCAGACGACACGTGCAATAGGTTGTTAGCAGATATGACGTAGATCCCAGCGCGTGTCCTCTGAGATTTTTTCGCGAGAAGTGAAAATGCGCTGGCGCCACCCAATCTCGGAGGTTTTGCTTATCGGAGCCGCGCTGGTTTTCAGCGTTCTGGGTGATGCGCCACTTCCCTTAAATGGTAATGACGGCGTTCTTTCTTTTGTTTTTTAGGCTTCGGCGTGAAGGACCTGTAATTTTTTTCAGATTGTTTAGACGTATAGTCTCTTATCCAAAGAGCGATATTTTGCCAGGAAGCTGCACACTATCTGAAACTAGGCTTTTTACGTGGTCCCGAAATTTCGTCCTGTTGTGTTTTAACAGAAAGCGACTCCAATATCCATATTCAAATACATGTAAAACGCGGAAATGCCTTCACGAGACAACCACAAAACAACCACAGGACATTTGTTGATATTTTTAGGGAGAAAAATAAATTCTAAAAATTGTAGGAAACATTATTTTCAGAATTTTAATTTAGCACTTCTAATATCACACAAAATCTGCCAAAAATAGATAAGTCTCCAGAAAAATTGAACCACGAAGCTTACAAATGCGTAAATTCGCATCGGAAACAGATACCGCGACTCTGTAAACAGCAGCTGTTAGAGCGTAACAAACGGAAAAAAACGTGATAATCAAATTGACAACCTACATGTAATTATTGCAGTGCTCATGAAGCTTTCCCGAAAAAGCTGCTCACGCACTAGCGGTATACTACAGAGTGATGTATAATACATAAATTTGTCCCCTTCAATGTATGGGTAGGTGCAGTTTACACTATAGTGTGATATCTATTTTTCTAGCTGGATTACGCAGCTGTAAGATAGAAACTCATTTTTTTTTAATATTGCAATTTGCAGAAACTGTTTCTAAGCAATTGCTGACATCAATTGAAAATATATCTCGCGAGGTTACTAGATTTCAACTGTTTCTTTTAAATGCCACGCGCCCCATCAAAATCGGTGCAGTGGGTACCGAGAAAAACGACTTCTCCATCGTAATGTATTTAGATAGTAGCTGCCGCAGAAATGTTTGCTTGGCGATCCAAAATTACCTAATTGAAACCAATCGTTTTCCATGTTAGATTGATCGTTCTGCCTCCCTACCATAGCTTTCTTTTATTTCTTATCTATTATTAATTATTATTGTAATTATTATTATTATTTTCTTATACCCGGTTTTCATCTGATTACCTATTTTTTTTTTCTCCAGACACAAAACGTTTACTTTTAGGCTCACACGCCCAAATTGTTAACTCCCTTGTTTCATTATTATTTTTAGGCACCTAATTAAACCGCCCGATTCTTGGCCAATCCCCCACTGTGGGTATGTGCCACGACCACATAGGACAACAACAACAACAACAACAGCTGCCGCGATAAAGCTTCCTCTGAAGTTGGCGGTGCTGCTGCTTAGGACAGATCGACGTCTTGCCACAGAGCGTCCACTACTACTCGAAAGCCGGCCGTCTCTGCGGCCATCTTGGCCTTCATGCGCTCTATCTGGGATGTTGAGAAGTGGTTCTTCCAGTCACCGACAGTCGCTTTTCGCACAATGTTCTCACTCTTGAGTCTCCCTGTTTCCCCAACCAACGTTTGGCGAGGGACGTCCGTCCTCGAAGGGCGACACTCGTGCGACGTCTCTCGCTTCCTTTCCTGAGCGGCTTCGGCGAAGCTGTTTGCCATGACGTCTGGAGAAATTGCCTGCAACCAA
Source organism: Dermacentor andersoni (assembly GCF_023375885.2). NCBI lineage: Eukaryota > Metazoa > Arthropoda > Arachnida > Ixodida > Ixodidae > Dermacentor > Dermacentor andersoni. The sequence continues at coordinate 112,094,499 of NC_092817.1, forward strand.
CCGCGACAGAAGACGAAGAACAGCGGTAAGCGCTTCTTATTCGAAGAAAAACAAAGAAAGACGATGCTTTCAAACAAAACAACGAAAAATGTGTTAAATAAGTGCGCACAAGAACCCGCGCTTCCGATAAACATATGCCCAAAGTTCACCTTGCTCTCCCCCTGCCCAAATTGCGCTCACTGACAGATGAGTCTGGCTGCCAGCGTTGTTTAAAGGTATTGATGACGCAATAAGAGCGTCGACGGCGGCTTCAACATTTCTGCCAGAGCGATATTCGTCTACTGAAAACTTCATTTGTCCGAAACCGCTTTGTGGTGTCTTTAGTCGACACTTGGCCACCGTGCACAGGAGGCTCAAAAATGACAGAAGGAGAAAAGGACAGATAAGGGAGCAAACGGCGGTGAGTTTCTGGCCCTCATACCAGACACAATTCTAAAGGAGGCCCGCAAATATAAAAGAAACGCTACTAAAGCTCAGAGCACTGGCGCATTCAGAGGGGAGGGGGGAGGGGTCAGAGAGCCCCTGGTGGCCCGACACTCCCTCCGAGACATACCGGAACTTCAGCGCTGACAGTATTGAGCGTGCAGCAAGTCCGCCCGTTCGTAGTCTGCTATTGGTACTGAACACGCTGTCTGTCTGTCGGTATGAATGAATGAATGAATGAATGAATGAATGAATGAATGAATGAATGAATGAATGAATGAATGAATGAATGACATTTGGGGTCTCGAAGCCACGAGGAAATGATTACCGCCTCCATTAAGTGGGATCGTTTTGTGCTTCATTGAACTTCATGTCAACAGATTAGATAGATAGATAGATAGATAGATAGATAGATAGATAGATAGATAGATAGATAGATAGATAGATAGATAGATAGACAGATAGAGAGAGAGAGAGAGAGAGAGAGAGAACTCGGTTACGCCGAGGAACGACGCCGAGGCACGCCGAGGCACGCCGAGGCACGCCGACGCTCGCCGAAGGAACGGGCGCTATTGGATCTCAAGGTCGTTGCGTATCCCATCGCTGCCATCCAATTATTAGATCTTGCCGTTGAGTGCGGCAGTTGGCCGACATTGAGGTTGCCTTTGGGAACGTAATGTTTATTTACATTATGTACAGGACTTAAGAGCAAGTGAAATAACAGTAAAAAATTCAGTGCCCTTCCACTCTGTGAAGAAGGATGACCAGCGAAGCTGTGTATTTGGGCCCCTTAATGGCAGACTGCACCTCTTCCACGGGTCGGCCCAGTATTACACAATTTTCGGGATCGACCACCGCATCATCATCATCATCATCATCAGCCTGGTTACGCCCACTGCAGGGCAAAGGCCTCTCCCATACTTCTCCAACTGCCCCGGTCATGTGCTAATTGTGGCCATGTTGACCCTCCAAACTTCCTAATCTCATCTGCCCACCTAACTTTCTGTCGCCCCCTGCTACGCTTCCCTTTCCTCGGAATCCAGTCCGTAACCCTTAATGACCATCGGTTATCTTCCCTCCTCATTACATGTCCTGCCCATGCCCATTTCTTTTTCTTGATTTCAACTAAGATGTCATTAACGCGCGTTTGTTCCCTCACCCAATCTGCTCTTTTCTTATCCCTTAATGTTACACCTATCATTCTTCTTTCCATAGCCCGTTGCGTCGTCCTCAATTTAAGTAGAACCCTTTTCGTAAGCCTCCAGGTTTCTGCCCCGTACGTGAGTACTGGTAAGACACAGCTGTTATAAACTTTTCTCTTGAGGGATAATGGCAACCTGCTGTTCATGATCTCAGAATGCCTGCCAAACGCACCCCACCCCATTCTTATTCTTCTGATTATTTCACTCTCATGACCCGGATCAGCAGTCACTACCTGTCCTAAGTAGATGTATTCCCTTACCACTTCCAGTGCCTCGCTACCTATCGTAAACTGCTGTTCCCTTCCGAGACTGTTAAACATTACCTTAGTTTTCTGCAGATTAATTTTTAGTCCCACCCTTCTGCTCTGCCTCTCCAGGTCAGTGAGCATGCATTGTAGTTGGTCCCCTGAGTTACTAAGCAAGGCAATATCATCAGCGAATCGCAAGTTACTAAGGTATTCTCCATTTACTCTTATCCCCAATTCTTCCCAATCCAGGTCTCTGAATACCTCCTGTAAACATGCTGTGAATAGCATTGGAGAGATCGTATCTCCCTGCCTGACGCCTTTCTTTATAGGGATTTTGTTGCTTTCTTTATGGAGGACTACAGTGGCTGTGGAGCCGCTATAGATATCTTTCAGTATTTTTACGTACGGCTCGTCTACACCCTGATTCCGCAATGCCTCCATGACTGCTGAGGTTTCGACTGAATCAAACGCTTTCTCATAATCAATGAAAGCTACATATAATGGTTGGTTATATTCCGCACATTTCTCTATCACCTGATTGATAGTGTGAATATGATCTATTGTTGAGTAGCCTTTACGGAATCCTGCCTGGTCCTTTGGTTGACGGAAGTCTAAGGTGTTCCTGATTCTATTTGCAATTACCTTAGTAAATACTTTGTAGGCAACGGACAGTAAGCTGATCGGTCTATAATTTTTCAAGTCTTTGGCGTCCCCTTTCTTATGGATTAGGATTATGTTAGCGTTCTTCCAAGATTCCGGTACGCTCGAGGTCATGAGGCATTTTGTATACAGGGTGGCCAGTTTTTCTAGAACGATCTGCCCACCGTCCTTCAACAAATCTGCTCTTACCTGATCCTCCCCAGCTGCCTTCCCCCTTTGCATAGCTCCCAAGGCTTTCCTTACTTCTTCCGGCGTTACTTGTGGGATTTCGAATTCCCCTAGATTATTCTCTCTTCCATTATCATCGTGGGTTCCACTAGTACTGTATAGATCTCTATAGAACTCCTCAGCCACCTGAACTATCTCATCCATATTAGTAATGATATTGCCGGCTTTGTCTCTTAACGCATACATCTGATTCTTGCCAATTCCTAGTTTCTTCTTCTCTGCTTTTAGGCTTCCTCCGTTCCTGAGAGCTTGTTCAATTCTATCCATATTATACTTCCTTATGTCAGCTGTCTTACGCTTGTTGATTAACTTCGAAAGTTCTGCCAGTTCTATTCTGGCTGTAGGGTTAGAGGTTTTCATACATTGGCGTTTCTTGATCAGATCTTTCGTCTCCTGCGACAGCTTACTGGTATCCTGTCTAACAGAGTTACCGCCGACTTCTATTGCACACTCCTTAATGATGCCCACAAGATTGTCGTTCATTGCTTCAACACTAAGGTCCTCTTCCTGAGTTAAAGCCGAATACCTGTTCTGTAGCTTGATCTGGAATTCCTCTATTTTCCCTCTTACCGCTAACTCATTGATCGGCTTCTTATGTACCAGTTTCGTCCGTTCCCTCCTCAAGTCTAGGCTAATTCGAGTTCTTACCATCCTGTGGTCACTGCAGCGCACCTTACCGAGCACGTCCACATCTTGTATGATGCCAGGGTTAGCGCAGAGTATGAAGTCTATTTCATTTCTAGTCTCGCCGTTCGGGCTCCTCCACGTCCACTTTCGGCTATCCCGCTTGCGGAAGAAGGTATTCATTATCCGCATATTATTCTGTTCCGCAAACTCTACTAATAACTCTCCCCTGCTATTCCTAGTGCCTACGCCGTATTCCCCCACTGCCTTGTCTCCAGCCTGCTTCTTGCCTACTTTGGCATTGAAATCGCCCATCAGTATAGTGTATTTTGTTTTCACTCTACCCATCGCCGATTCCACGTCTTCATAGAAGGTTTCGACTTCCTGGTCATCATGAGTGGATGTAGGGGCGTAGACCTGTACAACCTTCATTTTGTACCTCTTATTAAGTTTCAGAACAAGACATGCCACCCTCTCGTTAATGCTATAGAATTCCTGTATGTTACCAGCTATATTCTTATTAATCAGGAATCCGACTCCTAGTTCTCGTCTCTCCGCTAACCCCCGGTAGCACAGGACGTGCCCGCTTCTGAGCACTGTATATGCCTCTTTTGGCCTCCTAACTTCACTGAGCCCTATTATATCCCATTTACTGCCCTCTAATTCTTCCAATAGCACTGCTAGACTCGCCTCACTAGATAACGTTCTAGCGTTAAACGTTGCCAGGTTCATATTCCAATGGCGGCCTGTCCGGAGCCAGGGATTCTTAGCACCCTCTGCAGCGTCGCAGGTCTGACCGCCGCCGTGGTCAGTTGCTTCGCAGCTGCTTGCAGCTGCATTCAGCCCTCACCACCGCATGGTGAGGGCTGAATGCCTGCTTCATTTCCGTCGTGGGTCGGCCCGGCATTGCACTGCCTACGGGATCGGCCCAAGTATAGGGGGGGGGGGGGAGGGGCTTAAGGCCTGCTCCACCTCCGCCGTGGGTCGGCCCGATATTGCACTACCTTCGGGATCGGCTGACGTATGAAAAATTTATGTTGCCGGACGCCGAAAAAACTACGAAGGCTAGACATATAGAGCTTTCTGTGTAAAAAGTCAACAACGGCTGACACCACATCGTACGCTGCGGCTCGTGGCAAGAACGTCTCTGATCGCCTCTCCCTTTCTGAAGGTTCGCTGGCTTACAACCCCTTCAATCCGTCGTGGTCACGTCACTTTCAGCCGATCGTCGAGCCCGTACAGGTGTCGTCATGTTCGGCCAACGGGGACCCTCACTGAGCTCTCCCCTCTGATGACCGCATCCGTCCCACGCTGCCACCTCACCTGTTCGTCCCCCAACGACCTTTCAGTGCTGCAAAGCAACTTTTCTCGGGACTAAAATCAATCTCGAAATGTGCTGACCTCCATGTACACTTTCGGGAAGCGTCACGGGGGGGGGGGGGGGGGGGGGGAGACAAAAGCTTCCCGCGCGACACACTTGAGCAACGCTAACCAGCCTGTCTGGCAGGTCTGGTATCACGGTCGGCGCGCATCTGCGCACCGCAATCGGAAAACGTCGACGACGGGTTGCGCCTGGAGAACTTGACCGAAACTGAGAAAGGGTCCGTATCTAACAGCGCGTAAGGGCTGCGCTCTAAAAATTAAAATTAAATTATGCGGTTTTACGTGCCAAAACCACTTTCTGATTATGAGGCACGCCGTAGTGGAGGACTCCGGAAATTTCGACCACCTGGGGTTCTTTAACGTGCACCTAAATCTAAGTACACGGGTGTTTTCGCATTTCGCCCCCATCGAAATGCGGCCGCCGTGGCCGGGATTCGATCCCGCGACCTTGTGCTCAGCAGCCCAACACCATAGCCACTGGGCAACCACGGCGGGTGGCTGCGCTCTAAAAGGTCTCCGAAAGACACAAAACGTGGTAAATAACTGCCAATAAAGTGGAATTCTTTTTCCATAGTAAACGCGTGCAAGAATGTTCATGCTTTGCGGGTCCCGTTGCAGTCTTTTACTTTGGGACACTTGTCTGTACATATTATATGCGGTAATTAAGATAAGATGCAATCATAATAATAATAACTGATATGATTCGAAAAAATATGCCCTCTCAGAAAACAGAATATAAAAATCACATCTTGCATGTATGTACAACTTGTCTATACATGCAGGATTTCCTACAATCTGGGGGTTTGTTTTCCGCATGCACCTACAGATCAAAAACCCACATTTCATGCGATTTCAACGTCATGCGATTTCTTATCTTGCGATGAACATCAACTAAATCCTAATTGCTTTGAAGTAGTGTGAACGATAAAAACAGAATAACTATCACAAAGTAAACGTATCTTTCTGAACGTGGCTTCACAACTAACAGCTCCTACATATTGATTTCTTCAAAACGCTTTAAATAATTTGATGAAAACCACGGAGCTTTGACGTAATACAAGCTGAAAGTGATCATGCTGGCAAATTTAACTCAGTTTCCTGTGAAACTTCGCAGACGCTGAGGTAGTTCTCGAAGACCTTTCTTCTTTTTGAGACTTTTGTGCGCTCGACACGTGCACGAGAGGCTTGATTGCGGTTTTGAAGCAGGCGAAAAAAAAAAAAGGCAACCAGTCCACTCTTTGAAAATGGAATGGAAGGGAAAGCTGACGACAGTCCAAGTTCCCAAACAAAAAGCGTGGCGTTGTTATCCTTGCGCACGCGGATCCTTTCCTCGGACAGGTCTGTGGTTCCAGAACCACAGACGGTCGCACACTCAACAACTAAATCCGAAATATTTATCCAGAAAGTCTCGTTGGAACTTGGAATCCGCACCTTTGAAGTCGTTCACTCGGTCCATCTGGTACCTCTGCCGCCGTATTGCGTTGCGAGTCTGGCGTCGTTGCTCGTTCGGAGGTACCCGGGCTCGCGATTGTGGTTTTCGTTCAGCATCGCGGGAACATTCTTCGTCGGTGGTCGTTTCGCGCCGGCGCAGATGGCATTATCGTTGCTGTTCCCTCCGGCGTCCCTCATGCGCATGTTATTCTTCGGCTGTACGAACTATACGTGTCCGCTCCATCGATAACGCGGCTGTTGAATGGCTCACACCCCCTTAATCAATGGCTCATACCCCCTTAGACGCGGCCTCCCAATTACGACGACAGAAAAGTGAATTCTACGTTGTAATGATGAGCGGCAACGGAGCCGCCTGTGGAAGAAGACGATGACCAACGCGCAAGCAGTGGCACTAGCGCATTTGTGCGGTTCGCGTCAAAAATTTTTAAGACCCTTTTGAAAATTCAAAATGTTTTTTTTTCAAGAACATCTGTTCTTACCCGTATGCCTGGGACCTCCTTGGGTCCCACATGTGACAAGTTCAAGGGCGCGTCACACGTTCCAGAGCCCACAGGTGTATGTGGCATTGAGCTTGGACCCTTTCTGCACTATCACCAGGATTGGCCCACAGGACGATTTTTTTCTGTTGACAGACGCCGAAAAACTACAGAAGGGCAGTCATAAACAGCTTTCGCTGTAAAAGGTCGCCGCTGCCCCGAATGTCAGGCCAGAGTAGCAATGTAAGTTGGAAAGAGAGTCTAGTTGACCATAATCATTCCTTCGAAAGAAAAATATCGTTGGGCAGAAAGGGAAACTTGTGAAATAGTGGTTGTTTTTGGTAACTACCATGGCCTCACTAGGTCATGGCATCATATATTGTTTTAACGTAACAGCATAAAATTTTTACATACCGGAATTGAAACTGAATTGTTTTGTCACTGAAATTTTCAGCGAGCCTTTGGTAAGGTATGAACCGTACGCTGTTATTTTTTTTCTGCTCGCTCTCGCGAGGTCACCTGTAATGCGAAACACGCATGTGTTTCGCGGGGACCCGAGTATCCCTCTTTTCAGTTCTAGGCCAGTTCGTCACAATATTTTGCCTTTGGCACAATCCCTGTGTACTCGACACAAGCGAAGAGAAATGATGTGCTGGTTCTTCTGTGGTTTTGAGAAGAATCTACTTTAAGAGAGCGCCTGTATGGGCACCAGAACACCAACACTTAGATCTAGCTGTTAAGATTTCTTTCTCTTTCTTCTTTTTCATTCTTTTCTGCTATAAAGCCATTCTTACTCCGTTATTCCTTCGATCATGTCACGCAATTCGACCGATAATAGGAACTTAATCAAAGTAAAAGTACCATGATAAGATACTTGGGCTTCTATTCACAAACCGTTCTTAAGCTAGAATTGCTCACAAGACTAAACTTCACCCTGTCCTAATGCGGGACATATTATTAGCGGAAGCGGCTGACAAATAGCGAAGAGCACTACGAAAGCGCAAAGGCTTTTGAATTCGGGCTCTTATTAAGAGTGATTGAACAAGGAATGTCGCTAGGGGATCCAACGTTGTCTTTGTCAGGGCAGCTTAATTGCTACTCTTACACAAGCAACTCCTCTGTCCTAACAAAAACAACGTTGGCTCCAGCGACATTCCCTGTTCAACCATTGCTAATCATTTCCAGCTTCTGTTTATGTGGCCTGTTGTCTCGTTTGGGTTACAAAATACAGCGCCTCGTCCTCTTATTTTCTTTATTTCTTACGGCCAGAGACTACGTTTATTTAAGAGAAGCGGAGCGGGGTCTATCTGAAGTGCGTTTCTCCAGCCAGTAAAAAGGATAAAGAAGAGAATAATGGACTGTAGTGAAGAAAAAAAAATTCGAAATAGCACACAAGGATGCTCTCTGAAGGTAAGCTGTTTCTAATTAGAGAGAGCTTTTATTGCAGCAACGAATATAGACAGAATAAATAGAAGAAACATCAGATACAGCTCCACACGAAATAATAGCTCATATGAAAGTGATCACTCATATGCCTACCTATAACCAAATGGCGAAATATAATGTTTAGCCACAACTTACAAAAACAGCCAAAAACATCACTCAAGAATATAAAGAGTATTGAGAGGATGGGTCGCGTTTATTTAGGAGATGGGAGGTGATAGCTCATGATGGGTCATGTAAAGAGGCGCTCGCAGTTAAGTCCAACTTCTCCTTTACGTTAGCACGTTTCATTTCCCCGTTCGCACGCGATGCCCACCAGGTGAGTCCATCCGAGAATTGGTGGTAGTAAGGCTTGAGGCGCGCGACGTGAGTCAAGTGCGTCTTGCTCGCGCGGCGGCCAGTACTTGTGAGACGAGAGATTACGAGAGATTACCCACTGACACGTGTGGTTGTTTATCAGGGGACCGCGTTTCGCCGTCTGAGAAATGTTGTCGCTCATCGCAGGACGCGCCTGCATGTATCGGAAGTTTATCGAATGTTATCCATGGTTCTGTCCGCTGTCTTTTGCCACCGGACCTTGTGTGATCTGATCGCATCTGTGCGCGACGTGATCTGTGCAGTACCTTCTTGAGCACACGTGGGCGCCAGCAATTAATCTGGAACCTTCGATGACTCGTGTATAAAAGTCGACGCGCTTTATCCGCAAAATCATATTTCGACGACTGCCGACGGTGTTCGCCGCTATCGTTGTTCTTTTAGTGTAGCCTGTTCTTGGGGGTACAGGTTCACCCAATAAAACACTAGTTTCGTCATTCACAGTTCTGCTGCCATCTTCGTCGTCCGTGACAATACATAACGTGGCGGAAGCGGTCGATAAATGACGAACGAACCGAAGTGACGGGCAAGAACTTCTGACACAAATTGTGCTTGTGGAGTGGCGCCCACAGCCACACAGTTTCCTTTAGCGTAAGAAAACTGTTGGTGGCGGGTGTGGTAGCGCGTCTTTGAAAATTGTTGGGATGCCAGAAGGTGTAGGCGGGCGATAGGACGGCCCTCTTGTGCGCGGCATACGGACTAGACAACCGAGGTAGCCATGTCCAGTGTAAAAGGAAGACTAGTGTCGAGATAGCTGCGAGGGGAGCAAGTATAAAGATAGAATGGAGGGTACCCGTATGGTTTCATGCTTCGCGGTGGTGTACGCGTAAGTGTTGTAAGCTAGCACTTCGTCGCAGTTTTTGTGTTTATGATCAACAAAGATGGATATCATCTTCTTAAGACTCTTGTTTGTGCGTTCGACGAAGCCATTGGTTTGTGGGTGATGGAGTGACATGTCGAAACTGGTAGGCAGACAGACGGAAGATCAGCTAGACGACGTTAGCGACGAATTGACGTCCTCGATCGCTGATGAAGACGCGAGAAGGACCATGGCGCAGAATTACAAAGAGATGCACGAACTGCGAGGTGTGCAAGGCCGCTACAGCAGGTACTGCGCCAGTGTCTACGTAGCGCGTCAAATGGTCGGCGCAAACGACTATCCATCCTTTGGTGTTGTGTGATTGTGGAAGTGGGCTTTGAAGATTGACACCAACATTCTCAAAGGGCGCATGAGGAGGCGACACGAGATCAAGAGGTCCTGGCGGCATAATCGTAGGACGCTTATGACGTTGGCATTGCTCGCAAGCTGCGACGTATATTTCGGTATCGGGCCGCATCTTGGGCCAGTAGAACCGTTCCTGTATGCGGTGCAACGTTCTGGCGAAACCAACGTGGGCACCCATGTGTCATGGTGGGTCGTCGCGCATGGCGCGACAGACGTCGGAGCGTAAGGTCAGTGGAACGACGAGCAACAGATGGGCTCCTTTGATTGATTGATTGAGTAACTTTTATTTTACAGTCCTGCAGAACGCGTATTAGCACGTCGCGGGCCGCTCCCACGTCGGGACCGACAGGCCTAGCCTGCCAGCCGCATCGTGGGCCTGCTGGACAGCCCAACGTTGCTCAGCCAGGAGTGGGTTGCGGAGGGCCGCCTCCCACCTAGCTGAGCTGAGGTCAGGGCTTGCTATAGAGCTACATCCCCAGAGCATGTGCGAAAGTGTTGATCTATCCCCGCAAGCAGGGCACCTTGGCCGGAATAATTTTCCGTGTAAAGGAGACCGTCGTTCACCACATAACAGCTTCGCCTTCCACTGTCACTCGCGGAAGATACTGATCGAAGTCGTCGGCAGAGGAAGGCGCGACACGCAGCCATCATCTGTGGCGTGGTAAGCGCTCTTGTAGCATACCAGGAAGTCAAACTTAAGGCGGCCAGGAAGGTCTCGTAGGCTAACCAATCAGCAAAGAGAGTGGTAGTCGGTGACGGCTGAGAAGCGACGGCAGTAGATGTGTGGACGAAAATTGTGAGCGGCGAAAGCAACTGCGAGACACCCTTGTTCCGCTCAGGTACGTACCCATGATTTTTTTTTTCGGGAGAGGGGGGTGGGGCAATCTCATAGGTACGCCTGTGAGATACACTACTTCATTACTTGGCAAACAACGAAACACATCAAATGGGCTCGCGCAGGAAGGAAACGTAGGAAGGTAACTGCCAACAACAAGCAAACAAGCAAAATCGTAAAATTAGGATATCTAGTTGCGTTTTCTTAAATAGCTCTGGAAGAATTACAACATATTTGCGGAAGAATCACAGCTCTTTTGCATCCGTCGTTTACTGCTCTACCAAACTGAGTGCCACAACCGACTCGTGTCGTTATTTGCGAAATTGCATAACGATGCGTAACCGCCATCCCGTACAACCGCGTAGAGCACAGGAGTCTGTGGCTTTTATTTGACCCTGGCCTTCTTTCGCCGGCGCAGCTATGAGAGCCCTTGGTTAAAATGACTTTTTTTTTTTTAACAGCACGAGCGCACACGAAGTAATGCAGAGAGAAACCGTCAGCTGCTTACTGTATTATCACTGCGGATCTACTATTATTAACAGGCGGCCTTCATAGAACCGAGTACGACAATAGCTAGTCCAGTTTTTTTCTTTCCCTCTTTTATTTAACAAGGTCACGTGCTGTACAAACGCCATCATTTATTTGACATATAAGTCAGCTAACGTATTCTGTGGTTACCGCAGACACGCGAAAGCGTTTACAGCTATTGCAGGCTCTCACGTCGGCGTCTTCGACAAGTTTAGTCTACGTACGTTTCATTCCCCAGTAAAAAAGTACATCTACAGTTTACGCTAATGTGCATTGTACCCGGTGTGCTGCTAGCTTACTGTCCGGGAAAGCCGCAGTGCGACAGCAGGCGTATTCGAACTGCTCTTTTCTGCTCAGGTTTTTTGACAACGCTTGTGACAGCTAAAGATTGTATACTTCTCGTAAATTGACGTCTGATTTTCATCTTTATTTTTTAAAATTGTCACCGACGATTAGATAACCCACCGTCCTGTCAAAGAATTCAGTGCTTCGCCAATCACCCTTTCAGGAATATACTGTTAGTGGTAAAACGAGAGTAGCCTATCCGGAAAATTACTTCAGAGTTTCTGCTTTAGGTGCCGCCCGTTGTGCCCTGCATATGCAACCTGAGCATTGAGAAAAGCGCAGCTCAAGGCAAACTTCGGTTTCCTTCTTCAAATACAGCTGGAGTGATGAAACGACCTTACTAAGAAATTGCTGAGTAAATTTGTATATCCCGAAAGAAGAACAAACAGAATAAGGGAGCAAAATTCTGATTTGGGCTCTCTTGACAAAACGCCAAAACCTGGGAGCACTGAAGCATCAAGCTCACAGCTCCACGCAATACCATGTGAAAATTCACGCGAAACGTACTCTCCGGAGCTTCGCACGTGGCTTTAGTGTACTAGTGTTTGGTGCGCGTAAACCTTTCTTTGTAAACCTTGTGGGATCAAGGCGACAGTTTTCTACAAACTGAAATAGAACTTGGTGATTTAAATGATCGATCATTTATAGGTTACAGAATTATCTTTTTTTTTTCATATATACAATCTCGTGATCTTCGTAGCTATTAGTTTAACCATTCGTCAGTCTTCGTAAAAAGGTTCTGGACCTGATTGTACTTCAGCAGTCAATAAAAGTCGACTTTCTTCACTGCAACAAGTTTTATTCAGATTGTTCCAGCTGTTACCTAATAAGAGCAAGAAAGACTTGCAAAGTTGTTCTTTTTTTTTTCCTTTCTTTCGGCTCACGGCTGGTTATGTGGTTCTATGGTTGGCTAAGGTTTATAATGACAGTAACAGCACGAGCGATCGGAATAGCGTTCATTAAAAAATGGCTGTGGCTTAGCTAAGATTAAGCCCAGGATGCGAAGCATACTAGCCTTTATTTTAGTTGTTGAACCACTGTTTAGCCTGGTGAACTGCTGTTGCTTGGCTATATTTGGTTCGGCTAGACGAAGAAACAACTCATGCGTTAAGGCTAAACCCCATGAGCGCGATTTTGTGCGCGACAGCGACGAGCGACGGCTTCGAGCGACGGATCGGGACGTCGCGTGAACAGATCGCTTGGTCTTGTCGCGCGATCGCTCGGTTCTGCAAATCTAGATTCGTCGCTCGTCGCCCGGAAGTGCTATGAGCGACTAGCCAATAGCGCAAAGCCGGAACTCCAATACTTCCGATTGTCGCACGGAACGAGCAAACAATTGAATTTTTATACGTGCAAGGATAAGAACCTACTGCAAGACTTTCAGAAATATTTTATCCTGCTTTTTACAGTAAAATACATCAACTTAAGTTAATAAAGCACGCGTCACGCTAGTTTCGGCGCCTATATTGCTGCCCTCATACCGGCACCACTGGGGAGACGTCGCTTGAAGTCATCCCTCGCATGGGGTGCAACTTGTAGGCGACGAGCGAACGCGACAGCCATCTCCATCACGTCGCTTGTCGCTGTCGCGTGCAAGATCGCTTGCATGGGGTTTATACTTTACTCTGCTTCGCCTTCAAGAGTGGAACGCGACAGCGTTCCCGTCGACCCGCCAAGGGGTGTAAGACAATGGGCTACGGCGCAGCGTCTACGCGCCCCGCATTGGACGCGGTGAGCGTCGAGCAACGCAGCGTTCGGCGCGGCAACGAAATGTGTGCCTGAGCAAGCGACGCACGCCTGAGCCTTAGAAACAGCTCGTTTCTAAGGCAACAGCGCATTCACTAGAGGCTCAGTGGTACTCGTGGTACTCGTGGCTCATTCCTCTTCTGGCTACCTTTCGGTGCGGACGCGGAATCATGTGCTCCAGCGGAGCGGCGACAGCGGCCTCAGCAAGCCGCGGAAACAGGACTGAAGACAATGATGGTCAGGACTACGAGATCATTTTGCCTACATTGCCCACCGGACGTGTTGTGGTTAATACTGTTTTTTTGCACGGCGACGTACGAGTTAGGCCCTACAGGGTTGAGGATTTCCGCGACGCCCTAGCCAACGCTGGTGCGCTTCCCGACGTGGTGGCGTTGGGGGCGTACCAAATCAACCATGTTTGGGCGGTGACTCTCAACAGCACCGAAGCAACTAAGAAGCTGGCTGCTCTCAAGGAACTGAAAGTAAAAGGACGCCGCTGCATTATCTTCGATCCAGATAACCAACAGGTGAAACTACGGCTGCACTGGATGTTGCACGGCGTGGCGGACGACGACATTCGGGCGGCTCTCGCTGCTTACGGCAGCGTATCCGAAGTGACCCGGGAGCGATGGCGTGTCTCAGGCGTCAAGGAGAAAGGGTCCACAACGAGGACCGTGCTTCTGAAGCTGAAACCCGGTTTGAAGGTCGATGACCTACCTCACCAGCTACGCGTTGCAGGAGAGTTGGCCCTTGTGGTGGCGCCTGGGCGGCCTATGCAGTGCCTACGCTGCCGTGGTACGGGCCACGTTCGACGTGAATGCAAGGTGCCACGGTGCTCAAAATGCAGACGCTATGGTCACGTCGACAGCGATTGCGTCCGCACATATGCGGTGGCTACGGAGCCGGCATCGCAAGACAAGTCGACGGAGCTGCTGATGGACGTCGACGAGGCGGAGGAGGCAGCGAAAGGAGCCGAGGAAGTGGGCAAGCCAGCAGGAATGACTGACCCGGCGGGGCTTGCCAGTGGTGACACAAGCACGTCAAGCAACGGAGAGACGCACCCCGATGAGAAGGAATTGCCTGCCAGCTGTGACACAACCAAGTCAAGCAACGGAGAGACGCACCCCGAGGAGAAGAAATTGCCTGCGTCTCGGGTGAAGGCGTCGGAGAATGGGAAGAGCGTTCCGGCACCCAAGGTCGTCGAACCAGCGATCAGCTCGCCGAACGCGGACCCGAGCGGCGGCCGCGCAGTCAGCGTCTCCGCGCCAGCCAAGCGCCCTTATGGCCACACCGGCAACGAAGGGGATAAGGTGGCAGCCACCAGCGTCGAGGAGCTGCCTGCAAAAACAACTCAAGCCAGGCGGGCCAGTCTCCGGCAGCGACCTAACGTTTCGTCTGAGAGGCGAACCGGCGATACTGCACCTACGCTGCAAGGTTCGGAGCCTGCACCGGGCGGCTCCGGCATCAACGATGGCGTCTAGCCACGCGCTAGACGCGGAGGGTAAGCACCACGCTCTCGGCCTTTTCACTTCCTTGCAAAAATGGCTCCTGCATCTCCGTTGAAGGTAGCTACACTTAATGTCAGGGGCTTGGCAGGAAAGAAAAAGCAAAGTCAGGGGTATCGGCTTTTAACGGAGCGCGACATTGATATATTGGCCGTGCAGGAAACAAAAGTTGACGGTGAGGAAGAGACCGGGAGCATGGTGCGACGTTTCACGTCTAGATTCTATGCTATTGTAAGCCATGCCATCGGCACATCTGCTGGTTGTGTCCTTTTTATTAAGAAGTTGCCGGCTCTGGTCGTGCATGCTGATTTCTCGTGCTTGTCAGGTCGGTGTGTTGCTGTCGATTTCACACTCAGTGATACAGAATGGCGTGTTTTATGTTTGTACGCACCAAATGTTGTGGATGAAAGGGTCAATTTCTTTAGAAGCGTTGAGCAGCGTCTCAGTTTCGATAAACAGCTGATTATCATGGGCGACTTCAACTGTGTCCTGAGTGCTTGTGATAAGACTAGTGATCGGGGGTTCAGGGATGCAAGTACTGAGGTACTGTCGCAAATCATAGACAAATGGAACCTTGAGGATGTGGCGGAGTGTATGCAAGGCGCGGGTGGTGTGAAGTACATACATTTCCAGCGTGCAAGTCATGCCCGTCTGGACCGCATTTATGTAACGTTGGACGTGATTCCAAAATGCCACAGTTATCAAGTAGTGCCGGTGTCTTTCTCAGACCACTGTTTAGTAGAGTGCGGGATTGGGGCACAAAAACGTGGCAGTGCTTTTAGCTGGGAACTGTGGAAGATAAATAACAAGCTGATTAAAGATGATGCTTTCAACCTTGCGGTAGTTGAAGAAATCGGCAAAATAGAGCCGAATAATGAACTGAAAACATGGCAACAGTGGGAGCTTTGTAAGGAACAAATTAAAATAAAAGCAATAGAGCGGTCTTGTTCTATGGCGTACGAGGAAAAACTAACTGAACGTAATCTAAGGTCTATGCTTGCAAAACTGCTCGAGAAAGAATGCGAAGCGCCTGGTAAATGGACTGATGACATTAGGAAAACGAAACAAAAAGTTGAAGTGATAGAAGAGGAGCGTTATCGCGGTGCGCTGATCCGTGCGAGAGCGGAACATGTAGCTGCTGGGGAGACGCCATCTAAACGAGCGCTCGGAATTGAAAAAGCCCACGCTCGTCGAAATCACATAGACAACATAGAATGGGGAGGCGTCTTATCGGATGATAACGAACATATTAAGCGTGCATTTTTTCAGTACTATCAGGCGTTGTTCGCTTTACATGTTGCCGACACGAACACGTTTAAGGATAAGTTCCTTGGGGCACTGCCGCGACTCAACGATGAGCAGAAGGATAGGTTAGAGCTTCCAATAACCGAATCAGAGGTAGAAATGGCCATAAACAATTTAAATCCTGGTAAATCGCCAGGACCGGACGGGTTAAGCGCGGCGTTTTACAAAGCTTTTAAGCGCGGAATCGCGCCAATATTGACTGTAGTGTTTAATGAAGCTTACGAAGTTAACGAATTGCCTCCGTCTTATGCAAGATCACACACTGTCTTAATCTCCAAAACTGACGAAGCAGAGAAGTTACGACAAGTAACAGCGTACCGGCCAATCGCACTCACAAATGTGGATTACAAAATTTATGTGAAAGTTTTAGCGCGAAGATTACAGTCAGTAATCCAGGAAATCGTTGGACCGCATCAAACGTGCGGGATTAAGGGACGATCTATTACGACTAATATTCACACAGCAAGATGCGTGCTGGAGTGCTGCGATATTACAAATAGCCGCGTGGCCATCTTGCAACTAGACCTTGAAAAAGCTTTCGACTGTGTCCCGCATGAAATTTTGCTTTGCATACTAGATCATGTTAACGTTGGTTCTGTTATTCGCGAGGGTGTAGCCCTGGCGTATCGGAACTGCAAGACGAGATTGATCGTTAACCAGAGTCTGGGGGCCCCCATTAGCGTGCAGCGGTCGGTACGCCAGGGTTGTCCCCTTAGCCCTCTTTTGTTTTGCATCTACATAGAGGCGATGTGCTTAAACATCGTGAAAAAACAGACAATTCCTGGCTTTCGTTTGCAAGCAGCGGAAGTCAAGCTGTTGGCATATGCGGATGATGTGGTGGTTTTTTCAACCAGTAGGGAAGGTGTAACTGAGGCTACTAAATGTGTAGAGAACTTCTGCCAAGTCACAGGCAGCAGAGTGAACTTAGCAAAATCACTAGGGCTCTGGCACGGGGAATGGCAATCGACGCCCGACCGCTTTGCAAACGTCTCCTGGGTTACTACCCCAACGAAGTACTTGGGAGTACCTCTAGAATGCTACCGTGATAGCGCGACATATTGGACAGCACAGACGCATGATACACGTGGAAAGGCGGAAAGGTGGAAAGGAACGAACTTATCGATTTTTGCTAGAGCCACCGTGTGCAATCTGTTCTTTATTAGTAGGCTGTGGTATGTAATGCAGGTGTTACATTGTGCAAGGCTCAATGTACAGAAGCTGCATCGAATTTTCGCCATTTTTGTGTGGGATGCGCAATGGGAAAGGTGCAGCCGAACAAATTTGTTCAGAGGAGTCAAAAATGGTGGATTGGGCCTGGGACACCTCTTTTTGCGGCAGATTGTTAACAGGTTTCTTTTCCTTCGTGACGTCAGCGATCCTTTTTTGCGCACCGCATGCCAAGTAAGGCTCGGGCGCGCGTTGCCAGACTTTGTTGTTTCAACCGAAACACTCACGGGAGGCATTTTTGGATATTTTAGAGAAGTTGTCGCAAGTGTACGATTCCTTGCAACGAGGTTTTCAAATGAATATTTATCTACTGTCAAAAAGAAAAAAATTGTACAAGGATTTGTGTGATGTCGTTCTGCCGGAGCCAATGTACAGAGCCTTGTACAGTGGAGGTCCTGGTAGGGCCGTGTTAAAGAGAGTAAAAGAAATGCAAATTGCGCCAGGGGTTAAAACCTTTTTTTTCTAAGTTACACACTGGAACGTTGCCAGTAAAAATGTTTTTACAGGAAAAGGGCTTATTTCTTCCATGGGGATCTCACTGCCTTATCTGCAAACAACCAGAAACGATAGATCACGTTTTTCTTCATTGTTGGGGAGGGGTTTTTTTTTGGGGACGTACTACAAAGAACGTTAAAGAAACAATTTCCCCTTGACCCCCATGGAATACGGTATCTACCCATAACTAACGAGGATGGTTTTCCGTTTGATTTAATAATGTTAATTGGCCTCCACAGTATTTGGCGCTCTCGAATGGCAGGATACTACTGCGATCCCGACGCACGACCTACGCGAATTTATTTCCGCGAAACTGTGCATCGTTTTGTTGAAATTTTGAAGGCCGGCGGCGATACCCCCGAGTGGCTGTCAAGGGTGGAGCCACTGATGGCTCTAAAAGAATTTTAATGTGGCGAAGCCAGCCCCCTACCAGGCTGTATGTAAATACGACGTGTTCTTTGTATCTTTTATGTTTTGATTTGTGTATTGCTGCTGATGTTCTTTCTTTGTCAAAGTCAGGCAATAAAGAAAAAAAAAAAGTGGTACTCGTGGCTCAGTGGTAGCGTCTCCGTCTCACACTCCGGAGACCCTGGTTCGATTCCCACCCAGCCCATCTTGCAATAGTTGAGCCCGGCTTGCAGCTGTTGTGACGTCAGTGCCCTAGCGGGAGGAGCGGGAGTTACGCCGCAGTACCATCTGTGCGACCGCAGGCGAGCGTACGAGCTGAGACCCGGCCAGGCCCCGCACACTCTCAAGTACAACAGAGCATAGAGTTTCCTACAAAATTCAACAGAGGGCGAAAAATCAATCGAGGCGCGTTTCAGCGTAAGCGCGCAAGTGGAGCTACTGTGATTTGGTCGAATACTTTAATTTGTGCTTTCTCTGCTAGGGGCGCTGAACATGCTGAATTTTTTAATTTACACAAACCATTGACGTGAACAATCGAGGTATCTAAGGATGCTTTTTTACCTCAGGCAAATAGGCAGTTGATTTTTTTTTATTTGATTGTTGAAGCTGCTTTTTAGTCATAGCGTCAAGGTTTTTGTGCTCGATTAACCACCGACAGCCTATTGGTATCGATGTGTTTCCTGGCCGTTGGCGTTCGAATACTACGGCGGTAAAACATTTTCGAAAGCATGCTGGTTTCGTCTGCGAGTCATTACATAGACTTGCTGTAAAAAGGTCTACTCTTGGCAAAGAATAGTGCCTCATTTTGTTTAGGCGTTGATTATCATAATGAATGCGGCGGAGGTTGAGGGAGTACGCTTGAAGGTACGTTTTTATGCCGTTGATCTCCATAACACCGTAAGTACGCAAACCGATGTCACAGAACACCCGATGCATCATTGTGTGTTCTCCGTCATCGCTTGTTTGCTGTATGCCTACTAATTCTTCATTTCTTCAAGTGTTGTATCCTCCTTTGTCCTTGTTCTCTTGTGCTTCACTTACAGTATGTCGTTCCGTCAGCTGTAATGCGCATTTGCAAAACCAATACGTTTGATAAGACGCAGTGGTTATCATAATTTCACTACACGTGTATTAAGCTGGCACATATGGTTCAGATACAGATACCTGTATGCGAACTTGCACGACGTTGATGCGGAGATTAGGATAATTATGACACCCGTAAGGAAGAGGCAGCTGACGGCCGTATAAGCTGTTGCGTTCTTTCCGCCAAACTACCCGGCCTGGTAGTGCTGTAAAGATGATGTATAAAAGTGACACGTGGTGACAGGGAAATTATTATACTTAGCAGCCGACCGTACGTTTTGTAGCTTAGGTCTTCTTTCTTGTGCGTTTGTGCTACCCTTATTAATGAGCCATTTCTTGACTATGTTCTTGACTATGTAACCGCGTTTGTGTGGATGCGTAGACGTGTGCTTTTTGTTGTACTTGTAAAATGCAAATAAAATATTTTCAGGCTTACTCAATCTTTGGTGTCGTGTGCGTTTATTCCAGTCGAGGCCATCGTGCCACCTGGAAACCGAATTCTGTCAGTAACCCTACACGAAATGCAACAGCTGGAGCGCGGCGGCACAATTTAACTCAGGGTAACGGCGGCGTAATAAATGAAAAACCGCTCGGGATGCCCTTAAAAGTCAGTTCAGAGTGTGCCTTAACTCGATATGACTCAGCGCTACATGTATTCTGCTGCGCCTCGATCGTGCTCCCGCCAGTTTGGTTGCTGTGTGGCAAACGTAGCGCCTACATAAATATGTAGGCGCTACGTTTGCTACACAGCAACCAAACTGGCGGGAGCACGATCGAGGCGCAGCAGCCAGAAACCCAGTAAAGCCACAGAACACCTGGTAAAGCGTGTGCAAAACCCCGTTTCCGTTTCCTGTTGTACAGCACCAGCTTTGGTCGCATACTTTAGTTCACGACGCCACCGCTACGCTTATTTCCGTAGCACTGTGGAAGGTACCGTTTCCCTTCTCTAAGTTTGTATAGGTGTTCTGTGACCCGGCTATGTAGCTCACGAGTTGAGCCACCACGAGCGCACGGGTTGAGCCTCCGCTTTTGCAGCTGTTATGACGTCATATGGTAGTTATGCGGCCGCGCGCGGCGCAGCAAGGAAGAGCGTGGTTGTGCGGCTAGTATTGGCGGCGAGGAGTTACGGAGTCGCCATCTATCGGAAGCGCCTCGCTGGCGTATTATGAGGGATCACGTGGCGCGCTCCTCATAGGTTTTGCTGTCAGCGCTCACTGAAAACACCACGCGCGAGCTCTCCCGGACATTTCTGTAAGTACTTTCGAAACGAGAGAAGTTTATTACTGTCTAAATAACCATCTTGGACAAACTGAAAGCACACAATCGCTTACAGACGCTATCTCTTTACCGAATACGTACAGTGAACGCCACTGCGCGCGGTCGCCGCGATGGAGTCTCCCGAACCGGCTTCTTGCGTGAAAAGTAGGTAAACGCTGAGAGCAAACTATGTGAAATATGTTCTTATAGTGTTTGTATAACTAAAAGGAGTGTAATAGAACGAAGCCTCAGTGCAGCGATCGCGCAGATTCGCAGCGACCGACTGAGCGTCTGCATGCTTGTCCGCGCACTGTTTCGTTTTCATCGCGCGCGCGTTTTCGCACCGTGTCATGAGCTTTAGGCCGCAGAATATGAGCATTTGACAGTATACAAGCAACCATTGGTGCGTGGGCGCTATGACAGCTGTTCAAAAATAATTTCATTGTAGAGACTTCGACGCCTACGGGGACTGTGATGTGCCGTCGCGACGATTCAATCTTTTTTTTTCTTCTAAATTCTTTGACCTTTCAATACTATTTCTCGAGTTGCGTCGCATTGTATGTTTATCGGTGTTCTCAGCGTGCAATTTCCCGCTGCTCCTTTTTTGTAATTTAGCGCATTAATTCATAACACAAACATGACCATATGCCATGCTTTCTTTAAATGTGCTTCTTACCGCTGCCTTTCCACTCCACTGAACTTGCCAGTATCTATAGCATCGACAAGTTCAACGACCAAACCGTCACGACATTAGTCGGGCAGCGGACTCGGGCGAGCGTCTCAGTGCGCGTTTTCAGAACATCGCAGACCGGGCGCCGTAGCAGAAATCTTCCTCGCGTCTGTGCTTGCTGCATACCCGCGTTGTAGCCGATGACTGTTTGCCGGTTTTATGTTTCGCGAGCCAAGCATTACGCAGCTTCTTGTCCTGCGGCTACGTGTGAATAAGGCTGACACCGGCGAGGACCGCAGCGTACGAGGGAATTTCAACTCGTTTTCAGCTCGCTTCGGCGCACCCGAAGCAGCCGACGCGGCCGCTATGTCCACGTGATCCCTCCTAGCACGTCACGCCGACAGTGGCGCCAGCTTTTCCAGTGGTGGAGCTCGAGGCCAATAGGCAGGTTGCGAACGTAGTTCCCGCGCCTACTAGGACGCCCCTCGCGGCGGCGAGCGCGCAACTGGCAGGATACGACCGGCCCGCTTGCGATCGGAAAGCTTGCCTCTGCACTCTTTCGCGCGTAGCTGTTGCCTTTTCTGAGCAATGTTGAAGTGCAACCCGAGCTGCTGCGTAGTGGGCTGCAACATCACGTACACCAACTCACTAGGAACAAAGTTTTACAAGTTTCCGAGCCGACCGTATGAAGTAGAGCGGCGTCAATGCTGGCTCGCGCTTGTCCGACGGCAGACTGTTTTATGTTCCGGCGTTATGCCAAATGCGTTAACGCTGAATTCGTTGCTTTTACAGCAACGATGGCAGCAACGGGACACCTGTAGTGCGTACCAGCATATGCAGCAAACAAAGTAATTTGTTTCCATACTCTACCGAAGTAAAGCTGTGGAACTCTTTCCCAATCCTCTCCCATTCAAACAGCGCCAGGGCTTGCTGAGAGCTACGAGGAGGGGTTGCAGCTGGCTCAGCTGGCATACACTCTTCTGCGCCCAGCATATCAACTAGAGGGCAGTTGGGATCACCAAAATATTTGACGGCGTGGTTTATTGGAACCTCCTTTGCACGCACTGAAAAATCGCAATAACATAAGAAGTGTCGGACTTCGAGTAACTTGGGCGAAAATATTTTCCCAGCGTGGCCTAACAAAACTGGTAAATTCCTCACTTTTTTGTGTTTGGGGAGAGCAACGTTAGAATACCTCGCCTAGGTCTTACGAGACGTTGGTACGCCCCACGTTCTTGGTTGAGATTTTTTGGAGTCGCATTTGCCGTCCTGTATGCACAGGGCAACTACTGCGGCGTCCTTGCTCTTCCCTACGGTGTCAGCGCGGCAATCGCAGCTCCCCGCTAAGATTTGTCTGCTGTCGCCGATCTGCAAGAATCAATGTCACCTATAATTTAATGCGTCCACAACGTATATAACGACGTAACTTACGCTGAGCTTCACGCATCTCGCTGATGCGGTGATTTAAATTTCGTTTGCGGAATACACCTAGCACTAACTTCCGACCCGTGCGAGTTCAGCACTTCCCTCACGTCGTACACGTGCCCCGCTTCGAATCGACGACTCCCTTTCTCCAAATTCCTTCCACGAAAAAAGCTGGCAAGATCTTGTGATTCCTGAAACCCGGCTAAAATTAATATCGGCACGCTGTTTCGCGCGATCACTACCGTTTGACAGGGCGGCAAACACGCAGCGCAAGCTGCTGACGCCGTGAGTAATCCTGCCACATTTGAGCAACTATTCGTCAGATGGCGCTAGGGGTCCGAAAGACAGTGCGCCGCCTAGCACTTGCAACGTGCCCATGCTTCGCATAAAAGCCTGCTAAAATTGAGCTGGACGCCGAAACATACATCTCGTAGGAGAACTCTCTGCAACAGACGGCCTGCGCAACTGCATCTGAGAAGAGCGATGAACGCCAGCCACGCGGACTGTTCGAGGCAAGCCGGCGGCATCACGTTGAAGCTTCGTCGCTTCGACGGCATCTTGATCAGCGACCTGTTCGACGAGTCTCGGCTGCGATCGGCGATGCGGTACGAGCCACGGCCCGGCGACGTGTTCGTCGTGGGCTTCCCGAAGACGGGCACAACCTGGCTGCACTTCGCGGTGCGGCGCCTGCTCAACGCAGGCGACGAGACGCCGCTGGAGAGCGCCGCCGCCTGCATGCCCGGTGCTTCGTTCCTCGAAATCGCCGGCGCCGAGCCCGTCGAGTCACTGCGCCGACCGGGCGCTGTCATCAAGACACACTTGCCCTTCGAGAACGTGCGCTTCTCGGAAAAGGCCAGGTATGCACGTCTCTGTCGTACAAGTAACTGTTGCTTATTTTTTTAAACTGGGAAAGGCCTGCAGATCTAGTATAAGGGGAATAGATATCAAAGGATGGCGGGATTGAAGACCGCGTGCATAAGGCCCAGAAGGATCCGTTCACAGGCGTTGGGGCTCGGGCACTTCTTTTCTTATAACTTCTTTTATTATTTTTTTCGCCACAGGATCAGTCTGTAGAAATCATCCATGCCTAACACAATCGTAGGTGTAAATGACTGACTACAACGCGACGAAAAGGGGCGCAAAAAGGGCATAATAGCGGTATCCGAGACCGATATAACCTAGTGACGGCTTCCACTCGATTCTAAGCCTGTCTTATTATCAACCGCTTACAGTAGAGTGATTTCATTGATTAATCGGGCGGAGCATTGCTCTGACCACTGAAGAATCGCGAAAAATAATGGCATCAAAAAAGGAACCGCTACAATATTACGGCCCTAGAATCCAAAGCGCCCGTATTTGCACCTGTAAACTCTGCTGCGTCAAGTGAGCGAGTACGGTGATCTGAGTGTGTCAGCCATAAAATGCAGCACATAAACACATAGAGGTTGTGCTATGCTCCTCCGAGCAGTATAAACAAGCTGAGTAATTTGAGCACATTTTTGGACATGTTTATTAATATGATCCAGTGTGGTACGTACCTAAATTAAAACGAAACTTTACTGGAAACTTCATGCAAGACGGCTGCAAGGGGCGACCAAACTGGTCCCAACTTTTCATATGTATGGCCAAATTCCACTGGAATAAGTCTATATGTTTCGGTGGAGTGCCACCTAGTTTCTCCTCTGTTCTCTTGTAAACAAGTTGACATGCTTCGCACATCACTTTGGTAGTTCTGCTTTCTTCAGAAACGTTAAACACTGCAGTGCACTAAATATGCGAAGAGCAATTCAAGGTCGAATATGCACATGCCTCTCTGCCATCGCTCTGGCATCGCCCCTTTGCTCACAATGAAACCGGGACCTACATAGCCATTGTCTGCATTAATTAAGGGCGAACTCAATTATATCACGCAAGAAATTAGGAGGACGCTTAAGCTTCGCCTTTGAGAGAGGAACGCGATAGCAATCAAAGTTCCCTGATTGCATTTCGCGCTTCCCGGCAACTGTAGCTTATGTGCCCGTAATGTTTACGGAAAAACGCTGGAGGCGAACGCTGCGCACGAAGGCGAGCTTCCTGGTAGAAACGCGATTTCTTGCGTGGACCGATCTCCTGTAGCTGTTTTACATTTTAATATTTCAGCCTGAGACGATCTAACATAAAAGGCGTGTGCTGTCGGTGTTTTGTTTTACATTACATTTGTTTTGAACTGTCATTCTCAATATTCCGAGTAACAACTTTGTAAAGAAACAAAGACAAGGTATGAGCAACTTGGGTGATAAAAGAGTGGTTGGGTGTGCATGCTTTGACATTATTTTTGCCGAGAGGATGGTCCACGCTGGACGCTGGACGCTGGATTCTTCGCGAGATGGGGGCCTTTAATGCTATCGCGTTAAAACGGGTGAAGTAATGACTGTAGAGGGTACCCAGAGCAAGGAGGAGAGCAATAAAATAGCGGAGAAGAAAGCGTAGGTGCGGGGAAAAGATAGAAATGCGCCTGATTGTTTTGCGCAGGTATCGGTGTGGCCACACGACGTGTGTTGTCGCCGAGATGATGCGGCGCTTGCGCCGCAGTCACCGTGCGCTTGGTGCGAACCACCAGACATCACGCACGCAGCAGTGTGATATTGGTTTGTTTCACAGAAACATCCCTTTTATGCAGTTATTGTCTCTATTGTATCAAAATTTCTTGAGCGGATGAGTCTTACCGGATGAGTCTCGACGACTCAAGAAAAAATAGCGCTACAAAGACGCGGACTAAAAGGACATGTACGGAGAACAGCACCTCTCCATCGTGCATGTTCTTCTTTTAGACCGCGTCTTTATGGCGCAGTTTTTTTTTCATTTATGTTACCACAACTCGCCCACATCAAGCTTCTGCTGGTCTACTCAGATTGCATTCGGAAGGTTTGCCGTTATTCACGGGAGGCTTGTGGATAGACAGTAGGGTCGCGTAGGAAAGCTATCACTTACTTTGACAATCTTTTGCAATGGTTTCTGGTAAAAAAAGAAGCTACCATTTTTATGTTCAACGGCACACTTGCTGTGCTCTGTAAAGCTAGCCTTCGGACTTTCTTTTTCAGGTATATCTACGTGCTGCGTAACCCGTACGACACCTGCGTGTCCTTCTGCCACCATTTGCGAAATGTGGTGTCGGGTTTCAACGACATGAGCTTTGACGACTTCTTCGAGCAGTTCATTGACGGCAATGTCCACCCGAACGACTACTTCGACCATTTGACAAGCTGGCTGGAGCAAAGATCGAAGCCCAACTTTCTCGTCCTCGCATACGAGAACTTGATAGGGGATCCCCGCTCCAGCTTCTTGAGGATTGCGGCCTTTCTCGATAAGGGGCTAGAAATGACTCTGAGCAAGGACGAGGCCGCAATGGACGCATTCTTGCAGGTAAGCGGCGGCTCCGTTGAGGCAACATCAAACCCCGCACGTTCATACTGTTGAGCTTCGACAGAGATCGCAATCATTGACACAGTACTTGGCTTTCTCTGCGTACATTTCGTGCGTTTGTCACTAAGTCTCCGGCGTTACGTCGACGTCGCGAAACAAGGCAAGAGCTATGAGTCCAGGAAACAGTGCATTCTCGAACCACTCTTATGTTCCGCCGGAATAAAATGCACGGTGTACAGTCCTTGTAGAAAGTTTGTGCTATCGGGCATAAGATCAGGGACAAACGCTTGATATCACGAAACATTCTAGCACACAAACTCTCTTGAGAAAGCTTTCCTTGTAGTTGAATTCACAAAAATTTGTTTCCTTTGGCAATAACAATTTATCATTGCGGCCATTTTCACTGATGTTACATTGATGTTCACTTTCAAATATAACTTGATAAGGTGGAAGCTTTGGCGAATTGGTGATTCATTATCGACATGCTTGCATAGCGCAAAAGACCCTCCCCCCCCCCCCCCCCCCCCCCACCCAGGACTGCAATATGAAAAACCACAACCCACCAGAGCATGTGTTGTGTTCTCCCTTTCAGTACCCGTCTTTTGCGCTGTGCACACATGTCGCTTTCAAAGCGGGTTGATGCCTCTCCTGGCTTGCTAATAAAGTATATCATTTCCTTTCCGTACACGGCCACTAAGTTCTTTTCTGTGCACTCTGTGGTCGATTCTACCTGTCAAAACTAGGTACCGAAACTGACATAACGTGAAATGCCATTTCGTCATTTCCCTTCAATTAGGCGATCTCTGCTGATGTGATGAAAGCGACCTTCCTCGAAGTCCGCGCGGCCAGAGAGCGAGACATGTCCAGCGGCTGTACCCATTCCAAGCTACCAAACGAGAAGCAGCTAAACGGTCCGTGTGAGCCGAGAGAAAGAGCCAGAGGCGGATACATCATAAGGAAAGCAGTTGTCGGCGACTGGAAGAATTACTTCTCAGCGTCTCAGATTGAACGCATGAAGGCCAAGATGGCAAAAAACGCTGCCGTACTCAAAGAACCCCTTGATGTTCTGTGGAAGGACGTCGACTTGCCATAAACAGCTGATGCTGTGCGCACCCTGTGTGTGGGCAAAAGGGTTGCAGCACTTGCACTGATTCGCGAGCATCAAGGTCCAGAATAAATTTACACTTAGTCGAGTTATATTGTCAATTTCTTTCATTAAATACATATTGTGCTGCTCAGACCACCTGCCTTTTTTATTTCAAACATTTTTTGTATTTATCCAGTAATTAGTAGGGTGCTCTTCCGGCGTTAGGGTGGAGTTATCAAGTACAGGTGTAAATTATTTGCATGGGAAATTACGACGTTTCTGTAGGGATAGGCTATTCAAAATGTACGTTAATTAGTTTATTGTTTATTTACTATAAATCGCATGTAACAGTTGGTAATATAAGCCGTGCAGAAGTGGAGTCAAGTCTGCTTAGTGGAGATCGTAAAACAAGCGCCATTTTCGAGACATCTGTACAGTAACCTGTTAGCAAAAATGAATAGCATTCCAGTTAATATGCGTACTGTGATCTCATATGAAGAGTAATAAAAAATGTTAAGGTCTAAAGTTGTAAACGTCTTATATTACAAACCAATTGTTGAGTACTACAAGGTTTAAGCAGTCTTGTTGATGAATAGTTAAGGCAATTACATTTAATGTTTCTATGATCAATTAGAGGTAATACTTTAGCTCTAATCAAACCAAACAACGTGTGATCAGGTCATTGTAGCCCCAAATACTGCCAATTGCATACTTATGCAGCCCATGTAATATATGAAAGTTACGCTGTGCAGTAGGCCATCCGTAAAAGAAGACAATACTGCAAACAGGACTCTATAGGCGAATAGTAAAACATGATTTAAGCCGTGGGGGCAGGTAATCTTTATATTTGTATAAGAGACATGAGGATTTTGCAATGGATGGACGTAGGGCCACCACGTGTGTATTCCCTCGAAGATTCTCACAAAAATCAGTTCTAAAGAACTTCTGCGATAAGACCCGCTCTAAAGAGCTGTCATCATTATATTGCAGGTTCAAAGACGTATGACTTATATTGTTCTTCTCTATTAAAATAATAGGGAGTTTCAGAATAGGGGCCCCAAAAGTTTGGAGTCCCAAAGGGCTTTGTGAGTGTCAGCGTTGGGGCACGCAGGAGTGGAGAATTTCAGAATAGGGCTTTGTGTGTGCGGACAGCGTCTTTGAGTTTGCAGCGCCACTGCGGCGTCAAAGAAAAGCTACTATAAATAATTAAATAAAGTATACTAGTTTATGATAGGAAGAGCAATTTCAACATTCCTGTTTTAGCGTTTAATTGTAGTTTAGATGTTATTCTATTGTCACAACGCAAGTTGTTGAGCTTAGTTATATGTAGCGAACTTTACGTGCCTTCACCAGCCAAGTTAAGCCGCGTTATGCCTATGAGCCATGCGACAATCGAATTTGGAATCATCAGCGTCTAATGAATCAATCTTCATTACACACGTTAGCTGGAAGAGGTCAATAACCGCAGTCACTCCTCCTAGCTTACGAACTTCACGCGTTACGACGAATCGATCCCAGTTTATTCCTAAGTTAGAGCCGTCGCATCGACGAGTGCCGCCATTTTTGTTGACTCAAAGCTTTCGGGGCAGCTTTTGGGGCTCCCGCTAAATCTGCGAAACAACGCGCCCAACGCAAAACACAAACGCAGATTGTGTCTCGCGCATGCGCAGTGTCTTCGATGCTATTTCCTTGGGGCCCAGAAACGTTTGGGGCCCTTATTTTAAAATTCTCTAATATACTTTGTTTTACGAACATTCAACTGCTGTTTGTCTGGGTTTATTCATGTTGATAGTTGCCCGAGGCAGGCGTTGTATTCTCTTTGCACACTACGATTGCTTTTGCCTGTTAAAGATACGTTAGTGTCGTCTATATATTCAATGGCTCTCTGTGTTAATTAAATCAATGTTATTAAAGGGAAAGTGAAGCCGAGTGAAGCCAAGTAGTTTCTGTGAAACTACATGTATTCAGTAGCACAGCAAGCACTAGATCAAACAGAAAAACGAAGAGAATGCATTAAGAGCGAGGATTCTCACGCTCACAGGGTACGCGGGCATTTATTCACGTGGAACATCACTATCATCATCATCATGATCGCAATGGCTGTGATGGTGGTGGTATGATGCAGCTACAGGTAGGTTTAGCCACGCGATCATCATCATCATCTAGTTAATTCTTACTTAAGCAATTGCTTTTTTTACTGCTTCGAACTATCAGTGACTTCGCTCATATGTCGTTTTTATTTTTTGCCTTCTACTGGTTACCTTGAGCTCAAAAACCGTTTAAGAGAGGAAAGCGCTTGCCTTCAGCCTTGCGCTCGTTTAACGGAACCGCACAATGTGTTTCAAAAATTATTTTCGCAAATGCAGTTACAACCGCAAATCATTTTGCGTCAGCATTCAGCAGCTGGCACTCGCCTCTGGGGGAATGTATGAGACACGCATTTCGACAGCCCCGAAACCAGTGGCCCCACTGACTCTAAACGTACAAACACGTGCGTACGCAGGGCTAGCCTTCGCCAAGCTAGAATGCGAATCGTCGAATGCCTTTTTGGTTTTCTGCGCTGAAGACCTGCTGCACGGTTGTAGCAAGCAGTCACTGACAATCTAAGTGCCTTCGTCAGCAGTGTTCATGTTTCGACGACGAGACCTACTAAGCTGCACTCCAAGGCCTCAGGAAATCTAGGAAACAGGGACGATTGTCAACGCTTCCGTATAAGTTAAAACATGAACGTGGGAGGGAATAGCTCATCGTGACGATGGAGCTCCAGAAACATACTTAAGAAGCAAACGTTCTCCTAATGTAATTCCGATGGAGTTGTTATAAAATGGCACCGAATCTCCTTAGCTGGCAGTGTATATACGTGCTCCCTCACTGTATGGTACTGCGTTAACTACTTAACTTTCTTGACGTATAGCCGCGCGAATAGCAACCACGGTGTCGTTATAGGTAGTCGCATTCATATATGCCAATGACATGGAGCCTAAATATGAACTCTCGCACGATATCCAAAGTTACATATTCTTGATATGATAAATGGCAGAATTCAAGAGCTATAGTCGGTGACAACCTAAGAACTGCGAACAAGCTCCACCCACAAAAACGCAGTGCAGCTGCCCTTCACCTGTGAAAGAAAGTCCGGCCAGCTAGAGTCCGCTCACAGCTCATTGCCTTTGCTCTGCTTAGGCAAATTCTGTGCTAATTGTTAAATAAAAGCTCGTTGTTTCAAGCTGAAGTAGAATCTTTGGCAGAACAATGATGTCCGGATCCCCCATGAATTTGCCTTCTTCATTTCTTTCAGCCTGAAATCGGTGACACGATGACATATCCGTGCGGAAAGAAAAACGCAGCTCTTTTAAACACACAGCACCGTTTGTGGTCATTGATGTATGCGAACCTCATTCTTGCTTATAATCGGGAGTGGACGCAGAGGTGAAGCACCGCTACACTGCGTTCTTGTGGGTGGAATTTTCCCGTAATCTCTAGGTGGTCACCAACCTAAAGATGTTACATTAATGTAACGTGTAGTAATTTCCTCAAAATGAACACAACTTCAACCTGACACTTAAACAACGCCGAAACGCGTGCCCGCCTCTACCTGTCCCGCCTTTACAGTGGTCCATTTCGGCGTGAAAGGTTCGTTGGAGAGCGCCACACATGAACGCACTGACACATATTCGGTGCCCTAAGCTGGCCCAAATGTGGGTTTCGAACCCTGTTCCGTCAGCACAGCAGCCCGACGCGCTACCTGTTCTCTCATGGACTACCCAGTGACCCAGATAGGCGAGAAAACGGTTACATACATACATACATACATACATACATACATACATACATACATACATACATACATACATACATACATACATACATACATACATACATACATACATACATGCTGGCCGCCCTCACTAACACGTATACGTGCATACTACGGAGATACAGGACCGCGGTCGATCGGTGTAGCTCTCAAGCATGCCAGGATTTCCATTGCTCAAACATCATTAAAAGATCAATAGTTGTCTTGTATTCTTTGCCAGAGTAACCTACAGCCTTAAGTGTTTTCGAGTGGCTCGAACCTACTGGGGGCATTAAGAATGCATTTTTTTTCAGGCCTGTCCGACTCCCAAGACACACCATAAACATGGCCGCAGCCACCGCCACCGCCGCCCCCACCAGTGCCGACAACCCGACCAACGATGTAGAAGCGTTGCAGCTTCGCCGCTTCCAAGGCATCCTGATCACCGACCTCTTTGACGAGTGACGGCGTCTCTCGGCAACGTATCACAAGCCTCGTCCAGGCGATGTGTTTGTCGTGGGTTTCCCAAAGACGGGCACAACCTGGCTCCACTTTGCGGTGAGGCGCCTGCTGAACCCCGGCACCAAAACTCCGGTGCAGAGTGCCGCACAGTGCGTGTCCAGAATTTCCTGCTTGGAATTCGCCGGCGCTGAGCAGATCGATTCACTGCGAAGACCCAGCGACGTCATCAAGACGCATTTGCTCTTCGAGAACGTGCGCTTCTCCGAGGAGGTTAGGTATTGGAGAGATTCGGCGGAACGTGAATCTACTACCATTACAGCGTTACTAATCCTGTTACGCGCAGCATTGTTAGCAATAAGCTGCGTACATGGGCGAGTTAAACGAGTACAGGCATGACACTTTTGCCGTGTAATTTTCCCGTGTTCAATGAAAGTCCAAACTCTGGAAATCCTGAAACCAATGCTTCCAAGCACTAGAGTGCCCTAACTTCTTTTGTATATGGCTTGTTGCTAGGAGCCAGGGCCCATATTCACAAAAACATTTTACACTGGAATTGTTTTCAAGAGAAAATTTTCGCCAATCCCGACGACGGATATAATATTATCGAAGCCAGTTGGCCAATGTCAAAGAGAACTTCGGAACGGTATACTTTGCGAATTCTACCCCAGGGGGCGCATTCACAAATGCTTTCGTTCGTACGTACTCCTTGTTTATTGGCTGGCCACTTTCACTAATATGTCCAACAGCGGGATTGGCATGAATTTACTCCGAGGAACAATTGTATAGGATAAAAGCTTTCGTTAAGTATGGTCATAAGGGCCTAATTGAAAAAACCTTCAGTCATAGTTCTGTCTGCCAATGGCTGGCCACCTTCGCCAATGTTATTTCCAGCCTCAGGATTGGCTGGAATTGTCTAATAACAAAAACATCTTCAGAACAATAGCAGCGTGAGAAGTTTGTGTTATTACAGGCCCTATTTCTCTACCCAGGAGGTGGATGGGCCATGACGTCACTTCCTCGCTGCGTTCAGTGTGATTACTGCGGCTACACCACGCGCGATACACAGCCAGCAGAAGCACGTGCAAGTGATGTTTTATGAACACCGTCATAATGCCTATTTCTTACGCAGTAATTTAGGATATTACACGTGCGGCTATCTGTCGGACTTCATCGCAATGCACCAGCCTAACTCAATGGCCAACAGTTTTTTAAATATCAGATCTCAAGAGTACGTATGAATTTCAGCTAGCAACGGCGAGAGCTAAATACACCCTTCTCATAGCATGCATACTTACTGCACTTATTGGTAACGCGGCTGCCTTATAGTAGTGTTTTATTCCTGACTAAAATTTTGCTACAACACAGTAAAGACGTTGATACGCATGTTGTAGTAGGATGTGTCTTCTCGAAATTGCTAACTTAAAGTGGTTGGAATTCGGGTGGCCTTCTGACATAAAATTTTTTTGATGCTGCCCATTTAGTTACGCTGCATCAGTGCGTTGAAGTTCGACAGAGAGCCGAATGGGGCAATTTACAAAATTACTGGACATGCTATTGCTACTCCGTGTAATTAAAGTTTGTTGTCCGTCATGACCTCATGATAACGTCGCTGAGACCAAGTCCGTCCTTTCCATACCGGCTTCAGTATCAAAGGAATTAATAAAGAGATCATGAGAAAGCGTCTTTCGTGACCGCCGACGGTCTTTACGAATTTAAGGTCCTTCCTTTCCCTTTGTGCTCAGCGCCTGGCACTCTTCAGCGTCTAATGGACACCGTACTATTAGGCCTGAAGTCGCAAACATGCTCGGTCTATCTAGGCCACGTCATAGTGTTCCCAGCTACATTCGAGGAGCGCCTAACCGCTTACTCACTTTTGTCCAAGCCATCCGCTCGGCTAGCCTGACGTTAAAGCCCGAGAAATATCAGTTTGGTTTCAATGAACTGTGCTTCCTTGGCTACGTCATCAGTCATGAGGGTATACGACCTGACCCAGACAAAATAGACGCTGTGGCAAAGTGCCCCACACCGTCCGACAAAAAGGCAGTGAGCGCTTCTTTGGGCTGTGCACCTATTACCGGCGGTTTATTGCCAAGTTCTCATGTATTGTGGCGCCGTTAACATACCTGACACAAGACAGAGTCCCCTTTCTGTGCTGTGAAAATGAGCAAGTAGAATTTAGCGAACTACGCCAACGCCTGCACACGACTCCTGTTCTTGCGCACTTCGACCAGGATGCCCCTACAGCACTTCACACTGATGCGAGCAATGTTGGTCTGGGTGCCGTACTGCTGCAGTGGCAAGACGGCTCCGAAAAAGTAATCGCCTACTCCAGCCGAACTCTCTCTCTCTCTCGTAGGGAGGAAAACTACTCGACTACCGAGGAGGAATGCCTCATCGTGGTGTGGGCGGTTACCATATTTCGCCCGTATTCGTACGGCCGTTCATTCAAGGCTGTCAGCGATCATGATTCTCTTTCTTTGCTGACTAACTTGAAAGACCCATCTGGCCGTCTGGCGCGCTGGAGTCGTAGGTTTCAGAAATTCCACATCACCATAATTTACAAATCAGGGAAGAAGCATACCGTTGCCGTCTGCCTCTCACGGTCACTCGTCGAGCCCGCAGGTACCGAAGACGCAGACGCGGACGCTGCATTGTTGGGCATCGTTGACGCCGTCACTATTTCACAGGAGGAGCGCCACGACCCAGAGCTGCTCCCGCTTATTAATTTCCTGGAAGGCCGAAGAAAAGACGTTCCGCGAATCTATGCCAGGGGCCTGCCGTCGTTTTGTCTGCGGAACGATGTTCTCTATAAGAAATTTTCTGCCAGCGGCAACGCGTACCTGCTTGTCGTAGCGGCATCACTCTAAAAAGAAGTACTAAAAGCATGGCACGATGAAACCACCGCAGGTCGTCTAGGCTGCACTATAACATTGTCCCGACTCCGGCACAAGTACTACTGGCCAACACTACCCGCTGCTGTAAAACATCACGTACAAACATGTGCCAACTGCCAAAGACTCAAAGTACCTCCCGGCAAGCCTGCAGGTCTCTTACGTCCAGTCGAGGTACCAAGCCAGCCATTCGTCCAAGTTGGAATGTACGAGGGGCGTTCAATAAAGATTTCCCCTGACCTACTCTCTGTGGACTGAGAGCAACGAAACTTTGCACTGCAGATTTATTAGTCCTTCTCTACATAGGTGCCACCCAGGGATACACATTTCTCCCATCTTTTTATGCAACTGTAAACACCTCGTTTGTAGAAGTCGACAGGTTGCTCCAAAAGCGATTTTGTGACTTCAGAAATGAGAGTCTCATCATCTGGAAAATGCTTGCCCTTCAAATATGACTTCATTGTTGGAAAGAAGTGGAAGTCCGATGGTGCGAGGTCGGGTGAATAAGGGGGATGCGGTAGAATTTCAAAGCCCCAGACGCGTGCCTCCATCTGGGCAACACGTGAGTTGTGAACGGGGGAATTGTCTTGCAGAAAAGGCGGACACCTTTGGTGAGCATGCCACATCTCTTGCTTTTGATGGCCTCCCGCAATTTCCGCATTAGTGAAGCATAGTATGCCCCAGTAATCGCGGCACCTTTTGCTAGGAAATCCATCAAGACTACTCCTTGTTGGTCTCAAAAGACTGTGAGCATGACCTTGCCCGCCGAGGGCTGGGCGCGTGCCTTCTTTGGAGGCGGTGAATCCAAGTGCTTCCATTGCATCGACTGGACTTTAGTCTCCGGATCATAGTGATGGACCCAGCTTTCATCCTGCGTAGTCTGTCTGTTGAAAAAATCCTCCTGGTTTTCATGGCACATGGTCAAAAGAGCCTTGGAGCATTCGACTCTTTCGGGCTTTTGGAAAGGTGTGAGCAGGCGGGGTACCGAGCGAGCGGATACCTTACGCATATAAAGATGGTCCTGAATGATTTTTTTCACTGACCCCACAATAATTTTGACATTTTGGGCTAGGTCTTGAACGATTACGCGGCGATTTTTTAAAATGGCGGCCTCCACTTGCTGGATGGTGTGCTATCGGAGCCGTTTCCACCGAAGTCCGACCACAATTGAATTGACGATGCCAGTTCTTCACTACATCATATGATAGGGAATCTTCCAAATAAACCTCTTTTTTCTCATCGAACGTCTCCCTTGGAGTGCGGCCTTTCAAGTACCGGAACTTGATGACTGCTCTGTATTCCACTGCATACACTGTCACACCTCACACCACTTCAACACCTGTAAAAGAAAGACCGTTATTAGTTCAGAGTTTCACATTAGCACGTGACCTATAGTGACTTATGTCATTACACATGCGCAGTTTCAGCATCCTGTAATAATTGGAAGTGAGTCAGGGGAAATCCTTATTGAACGTCAGTCATATTGACTGGGCTCATTTTTAATTCTACACCCGGCAACAGATGGATCACTGTTGCCACCGATTACCTGACGCGTTACGTGGAGACGAAAGCTACACAGCGGGGCACAGGAGGCGAAGCAGTTCCTTTTTTCATCGAAAACATCGTCTTTAGGCACGGCGCCCCAGAAGTAGTCATCGCAGACAGGGGAACTGCCTTCACTGCCAAACTCCTTGACTTGGCTCTCAGACTCAGTGGTACAAGCCACCGGAAAACAAGTGCATAACATCCCCAGAGCGACGGTCTAACTGAGGCTCTTAATGAGACCCTCGCAGCCATGCTATGCATGTACGTCAACGTGGAACATAAGAAATGGGATGAAATTTTGGCTTATGTAACCTTTGCTTACAATACCGCTCGACAAGAAACTATTCAAAGGACAGTGTTCAGCTTAGTCCACGGGCGCCAAGCCACGACGATATTGGATGCCATGCTGCCGCACGAGTTTGACGACATACCTATCGACATTGAAGAATTTGCTCAGCGTGCCGAAGAAGCCAGACAGCTCGCCCGTGTGCGTATCTGCCTTCAGCAAGACCAAAATGCAAAACAATACTATCTTTGACACAGGTCCGTTTTATACACTCCCGGGGACAAACTACGGGTCTGGATACCCATACGCCATCGTGGACTTTCCGAAAAACTGCTAAGACGGTAGTTTGGATCGTACAGAGTGGCCCACCACCTGAGAGACGTGAACTACGAGGTCGTTCCTGACAATGACAATAGCTCCAGTCGCCGCAAGCACTTACCCGAAGTGGTGCATGTGGTACGGATGAAGCAGTACCTGTCGAACTAACTTTTGTGTGTTTCTTTTTCTGTTTTCAGGTGTTGTTACTCTGTGCCCTTGTAGACCGCCGTCATAAGCTTGAGTTGCGCGTATGCGTGACCGCTTCTATCAAGGCGCAGTGAAGAAGAAGAAGTCGCGTTTGCGCTCAGTATTAAAAAGGCGAACTGCCGCTGTGCCTCCTGAATAGTGCTACACGACCCTGTTTTTGACGCTGTGACAAAGTGTTGTAATTGTGTTAAAACCTTTGTCGCACTTCGGTGTGATCCTGCTACGTGCCCGGAAACACGTGGTAGAATATCTGTACCTCCGAAAATGTGTGTCTGTACTCATTTAAGTTAAAACATGCGAAGCAGGCGAAAAATAATTTTCTGCGGTATTAGTTGCCGACAGCATCATCATATCCTGGAGCACACTATGGCAGAGGGGGGGTGGGCAGTTATCAAACCACAACATCTAGCTGGTAGACGGGCCTACACATTCCCCATATTGAATCCACCAATAAGAAGGAAACCAATAAAATCAGCGAAACGGCGATGAATTGAAATAAGTGCAATGTACCAGAAACGGTATGGATATCGGAGTGCCGTTCTGCCAACTTTCTTTAGCTGAATGGTAAAATGTGTTAATGAAAATCGCATAACACTGCATATGAACCAAGATATTGGCCCAGGGACCAAGATATTGTTACAGTAGAAGGATATAAATTTTCTTGTGTGTTTTGAGGGTATCGATGTGGATTTACTTTAACGTGGTTCTTCACAATTCTTTGGCAGGATATCATGTATATTCCATATCGGAATCAGGGCCCGTATTCACGTAATTTCGCATCACTAGAATTGTCCGTAAGAGTGAACTCAAGACAATCCTGATGATCGGCATGCTATTAGCAACGACGGCAGCCTTGAACAATACCAAACAACTACTAGTGAAAATCTTTGTGAATTCGGCTTCAGGCTTTTTTCAGCTTCAGGCTTTTTCAGTGAATTCGGCTTCAGGCTCGAACGTCTGATCCCAACCTTATTATGAACCTCATCAAATCCAATGGCATTAACATAAATAAAGGGGTTACCAAACGAAATGAGCGTAGTCAAGAATGGGTAAGATAATAGGTCGCGTGTGCTGTAAGATTTGCATTTTTCGAAGAATCGCGAAGGGAGCACTTCAAGCAATGCATTTAAGACGTTGCTTCGTTATAGTTCGTTTATTTACACACACAGAGTGTATCTGTGTCATGCTTTGGCTCTGTAGTGGCT
The DNA here is from genome assembly GCF_023375885.2 of Dermacentor andersoni. Taxonomy (NCBI): domain Eukaryota; kingdom Metazoa; phylum Arthropoda; class Arachnida; order Ixodida; family Ixodidae; genus Dermacentor; species Dermacentor andersoni. The sequence continues at coordinate 112,132,266 of NC_092817.1, forward strand.
TTCGTCTACGGCAGTGTGTTTAAAGTGTTTGTTCAAAAAGCGCAGCGACTCTTGTTTGTCCGCAGTTGACGTCGGGTATTCAATATCTTGCTTGCAGTTGTAGCGAGACACGAAGGGCAGCGACAGGTGTTCGTCTTCTACTTTGCGCGCGAAGTAAATCCAGGCTTTTCGTATTTCGCCGCCCTCTGTCGAAGACAAACCCCCGGAGTGCAACTTCGCTTCGGCGTCAGGGACAGACGAGTTGAGCCGCGAAGACAGCAACGCGACGTCTTGCTGCGTCCTGACGTAGACGTCGGGATGCGACTCGAGGCCGTCGAGGGACTCCAGCATCTGGTCGTCCACTAGGTACATTTCACCGGACACCTCCTGAATGAATCGGAATTAAAAGCAGCTTTATTTTTCATTCATTATTGTAGACAAACAAAGAAGCAATATACGCAAAAGCAATGTACGGCTAAGAAACCGTCCACTAGTAAATCAGTGATTTAATTGTGGAATACACTGCATCTTATCATTAAAGTTCAAGAAGAAGGCCGATTTTATCGTGGAGTAAATCATTTTCTGTTAAGTGCCCCGATATTAAATTAAAAATCTTACGCACCCCATTTTTTACTGCATGTACTATTAATCAATGTATGCGTCTAATTTCATACTTATCTGGATTTCATTTGTGTGTGCAATGGGGCTCCTGCGTGGGTGTTATTGTTGAACATGTTCTAGTTTTATTTGTTTCATAATTTTTCTTTGCGATCTTTGTGCATTGAAGTTACTCATTGTGCAGAATATGTTCTTTCTCTTTCTAGGCATTCTGTACTTTTTTCTTTTGCTAAGCATCTGCTAGTTTGTTGCTCTAATGGTGCTGCTTGAAAACATTAGTACTGTATTGTTTACAGTGCAAAGTTGGCCCCAATTCAGTCTATGACTCTGGGATCTCCGCGTGTAGTGTAGTTCCCAATATGTAATAACAACATGTTACAACAAAACATATTGATCTGATTCTGAAAACGTGTAGGTTCCAAAGCTCAAGGCTTTGAGGACACCTCGCGTGCGTCAAGCAAAATGATACTTGAAGGCTCATTAACATTCCGGCCACTGCACGAACAGAGTGCGGAGCCCGTGCCTTATTCCATCTCCAGATCGGCGGGCATTGTCTTGCCACGCAAATGCGCCTAGCGCACTCAGGTACCTTAAACGCACACAAAACATTGTTCGAGGGCCAATGCTGGACAGTGTGCGAAGTGAGAAGCTCGAATTTAACATCGTGCGAACGCTGATTACAATATCAAAAGAAAAGGAAAAAAGTCTGAAGGCGTATTCACAAAGATTTTCGCTAGTAGTTGTTTGGTATTGTTCAAGGCTGCCGTCGTCGCTAATAGCATATCGAGCATCAGGATTGTATTGAGTTCACTCTTACGGACAATTATAGTGTACGAATTTATGTGAATACGGGCCCTGATTCTAATGTGGAATACATATGATATCCAGCAAAACAATTGTGAAGAACCACGTTAAAGTAAAACAACATCGATACCCTCAAAACACACAAGAAAATTGCTATTCTTCTACTATAACAATATCTTGGTCCCTGGTGCAATATCTTGGTTCATATGCAGTGTTATGCGACTTTCATTAAAGAATTTTACCATTCAGCTAAAGAAAGTTGGAAGAGCGGCATTTCGACATCCATACCGTTTCTGGTACATTGCACTTATTTCAATTCATCGCCGTTTCCTTGATTTTATTGGTTTCCTTCTTATTGGTGGATTCAATATGGGGAATGTGTAGGCCCGTCTACCAGCTAGATGTAGTGGTTTGATAACTGCGCGTTATTTCGTTTGAAATTGCACGGACAGTTCTGCTGCGCCGTAGTCAACATCAGTACTCGGCCTGCACACTCAGCCTTGCCGCAATAGGTTATTTTTCGCTGCTAGCAAGTTTAATATCTTGCACACGAAGTAGAGCACATGACAGCAAACGCACAGACATCCAACATGACGAACGTTTGCCGTATCGACAACAAACCTTCGGCAATAAAATGGCAATGCCAGTCAGCTGGAGCTCGCACCTGCATCCGGTTGCGGCACCTGGTATTTTAACTTTTGGTGCGATGACAGAATAAATTTATTGTATACAACACTAACTAAATGGACATGTACTTGTCTGTCCGGTCTTTGTTTAGTGGTCGTTCGTAATTTACAATATATTTCAGTATGGTACGTATTTGGGCCGATTGGTGAGTAATGCCGTGCGTATAAAGAACCCAATTGCGGTACCCAGCGAGAGCGGCAGAACAACGTGCTGACCAACAAGTTGTATTCAGTGCTTGTTAGTCAGTGTGTAGTCCTGCAGCTCATGGTGTCCCATCTTTGCACTCTTTACAAAGGACATGTTTATAATATGCTGTAGTTACATGGAAACGCATTCACTAAAACGTCTCTGCACATGTTCAGAAAAACATCTTACGCTAGAAGTCTTAAAAGAAATTTCGAGTCAATCCTGATACTGGGCATAGTGTTACCTTAGGCGATTGGCCAATAGCTAAGAACAAACGAAGAGCTTTGTGAATTTGGGCCCTTGTTCATAAGAGCAAATACCATAGAATTGTCTTAAGGAGCAAATTTCCATCCAATTATTATGCTGGACATACTCATACCTGCCAACCTGCGAGATTTAAAATTCGTAAGAAACCCGCGAATGGGAGGAGGAGTGTGGAGCGAATTTCAGGAATCTCGCGCCGAGATCTCACCTTGTCAGGCCATATGTACGCGCTTTATTATTGATTTACCTTCAGACGGAAAACGCGAGAAGCACCAAACTTGGAACAGCAGAGACTGACAAGCGACACACTTCCTTCAGATCGCATTGTCTTTGTCATCGAACATGATGTTGTCCATTTGTTCTGCCTCAAGAGCTAAACTGAATAAATTTGGTTGGTTCAAGTACCACAATAGTAAACGACGACTTGCACTGTTTCAGAAAGATGGCGCAAGTGCCACGTAATTAATTTATTGCATGCACTTCTTTCACAATTTTGCTTCACCTCACCCAATAAACCACCAAAACAGTTTTCGCAAGACGATTGACTTTTTGTAGAACACAACGCAACGGGGATAAATATGTACAATTTACAAAAATTTGGTGGAGTTGGCAGTTAGGCATATTATGAGTGAAGGCTGGCTGGCGGAGAAAAGAAAGAGCACTTAGGAACAAAAAAAAAAAATTGACCCCTGGACCTTCGCATTCGCAACAAAGTACTTAAGCTAGAACGTTTCGTAAGAGCACATGCAAGTTAATTGCAATGTTTATAAATATCAACGAAAAGTTGTACGAAATTGTGTCCTGGAGCCTGATTGACAAAGCTGTTCGTTCGCAAGTGCTCTTAACTATTGGCCTGATGCATTCACTAATGATAAGTCTAACATCACGATAGCCTGAAATCTGTTCTTACGAACAACTTCAGCGTAAGATATTTTTGTTAATAGGAACCATGAATGTATTTTACGATACTTTTAATGCAGAATTAACGCCTACAGCCACGCTGTTCTTTCGCAGGTTCCTCAACAAAATAGCATTTTTCTTGTCCCATGTGTCAACAAAACACGGAGCATTCCTTGTTTTTCTCATTTATCGATAATGTTCGATGGCAACGGGCAGCAAAGCTAGGAGACGAATTCACAAAGCTGTTCGTTCGTAAAAGCACTTTGCCGTTGTCTGGCTGCCTTCGCTAATATTATGCCCAGCATTAGGAATGGCTGGGGTTCCCTCACGCGAATAATTAATACGTAAGAGAATATTGCAACAAATCCTGACGGTGGACATCTTATTAGCTAAGACTATCGGCAAATGGGGAAAGCGTTTATGAACGAAACAGTTTCTTAATTCGACTACATGGGCCAAATTCGCGAAGCTTTTTGTTCCTAAGCGGCCTGAACCATTGGCTGGCTGCCTTCGCTATTATCGTGTCCAGCATCCGGACTGGCGTAAGTGTTCTTGCGGCCACGGAATTTTAGTTCTATTCGCACTTACGTGGCCCATGCCCTCACGGGGCAGCAGACACGGTATCTCGTACGAGGACACGAGAACCAGCGGCCATTTCTTCAGCGTCCTTGCCGTGCCAATCAGCGTAGCGCGGCCGTTGTTGGGGTTCATCAAGATGTGATGGTTCGGCTGGCCACACTTCAGAGTTCCGTAGGTGAACACGGGGTGCATAGCCTTGTCGCCCCCTATTTCAGCTGCCATGTTGTTCACTCTTCCTTGCTCAGTGATGGGGAGAGAGAGAGGTCTTACCTATAGCGGAAGTGCACAACAGGAAATGAAGTCATAAGGAGAGTGCAAATCAGTCTAATACAATAGAAAACGCAACGAGTTGGTAAGGATTTGTACTTTAAGAACAGGCACAAGACACACAAGCGGAAGAGAATTCAAGGAAATTCTTCGATTTTTAGAATCCGTTATCAGCTGTGTTTTCGGCGTTTGTGGCGTCGTTCTCATCTCACTTGTGTCCGTGTCTTTAGCACTTAGAACTGAAACCCTGAAGGACAACTAAACTGTTGAGAAATTGGGTTGAGGACTTTAAACAACGGTGTCCTCAAGGCAGGACCTGTTAGTGTGTATCTATGTGTATCTGGTTGTGTGTGTGTCTGTGTATTTGGGTTTTGGTGTGTCTGTGTGATTCTTTATTTCTTTTTACTGTGCGAAGGAGACGTTGCTGCTTGGTAGACGGCGCCGGCTGCTCTTTTTTTCTTATTTGATAGATGTGCTCAATAAGTGTCAAACAATGAATAAAGAATACAGTATAGTGAAAACAGTTCTAGGCTTCACGTAGACACAACAAAAGCAATTGCTTCTGAGCAGTTCACCGGCGTTCGAGTGTGTTTATGTTTATGTATTTCTCTGTGTGCGTGACAATCTGGTGATCGAACGATCGACCGAACTATCAATATCCTCCATTGGAAATCAAAAAGCATGCATTTTCATGGCTCATAACGGTGCCTGCTTGAATCGGAGGAAAGCCACTCTGGCCTACATATATATGCCGTTGTTAGAGGCTTCTGAATAGTGTAGCATCATCGTCTCCGAGAGTATACCCGGTCGCTTCGTCCGTCAAATGTGTACATCCGTATGATACGTTACCTCCTTAACACGATTCGTCATCATGATATGTGAATTCTTTTCATTGTGCTCGTTACAATTTGGCCAGTGTGGCTAACTTAAGACACCTGCGAACATACGTTTTAGATTACTCCGGCAGCGCTGCATTGGTCACGCAACATAGCCATTAACCCTCAATTCGGCGATGAACGGGCTGTACTACAATAATCAAACTTTATTGTAGCTGCCACTGTTCATACTGTCTCGCAAAGTTGGTCCCACGCTGTTTTGCGTGACCTGCCCAGTACTTCCTAAGCAGTCCGAAAGACCACTTGGAGACGCCCTGGTCCACATAAAGTTTTCCTTACGGGTAAAGTAACTTCTGGACATAGAAAACGTGCCCTGTTGAGCGCAATCTACTAGAAAATTTGACTTGCAACAACTGCTGTCACTGGCGCCACTACGAGCACAAAATTACGAAAGAACACTCACCACTTTGTGCGATGCTTGGAATGAAAAACGTGAGTACTTCAGACGCTCTGATGGAAAGCGATCCAAACTAGCGGCAACCAAAGCCCCTGTTTATTCGTGCAGAATTCGTAAAACCCGCCCTAAATTATTCCCTAGCACTATGGAGACTCGGTCAGCTCTTGGTTAGGCGCTACAGCAAGCTACACTGCGACAACATCGAGAGTGAAATGATCGCTTGTGGCTCAATTTATATCCCCTTTTGCAGATCAGCTGCAGATGTAGTTTCTCACCACGTTATGACGTAGGTGTAGAAACATCCGTTACTATTCCAAGGAAGCGTGCGTTCTCGCTCTCTTACACTATGCAGATATGTTGTAAAATGAGTACTGCGGTTCATCGCCATCACCGTAGCTGGATTGAACGAGATATGCATAAAGTGCGCAGATGAGCACTCACTTTGCACTTCGGTATTTCTGTTCTTTTGTTTGCGTCAGCCTAAGTTTCATATATCGCGTTTGGCTAGGCGACATGAAATAGCCGAAGTATCCAGGGTTCCTATAACGTAAAACTATCCCAATGTGTTTTTATTCCGCTCTCCTGACGTGAAATTTGCGTATAACCCAAGACGTAAGCATCAGGCGGTGACCCGTACCGTTGCCTGATCAAACGTTCTAATAATTTATAGGAGGCCACATTTCTCTGCTTTCAAAACGAATAACATTGCTTAGATTGCGCGGTTTTTTGTTTCTAATTGGCTGCCAGGAGGTGAGTGCAAGCTCTAGTGGAGAGTATTACCATGGGGCCGAGCCAGCGCACTGAAAATAGATAACCGGATGAAGAGGGTGGTGCCCGCGTTTGCAATTGGTCCGCTTTTACTTATTTAGGTGGCGGTGGCGGGTCGAAGATCGCGGCGGCGTGCAACGGAAGGTAATGCAGCCAAAACAGAGATCCTCAGGAGAGAAGAGTTGGCAGAGTGAGGTCGTAAACGTGGCGAACGTGCTCGAAAACATTACACGTCCACGCAGAAAGAGACACTAGTAGCTTCAATCGCTTCCACTACGCGTTACAAGATCCCGCACGTTTTTTCCCCCCTTCAGAAGCGCGGCAGCAGGCATCTCACAGGTGTGTGCAAGCCTGGTACTGCGGACCATACCGTCGCTTGCATGTTTTGTGCTCGGGCGCTAGAAATTCTGTACTGCGTATTTTATCCACCATCTTATGAAAATGAACGCAGATGAAAAACCGATGAGTCACCCTCCAAGTTTGTCTTGGCCACTGAGAAAGCCACGCAAGAACTAGTTTGCTTTAGATTCAAGGTCATTGCAATGTGGATATTCCGAGGGATGGCTCGTATTTGAATATTGGATAACTAAATGATTCTACTCGGAACACGCGATCGGTCGTTCACATGATGATGACAAAATGTATTTATTAAGGGATGGCGCGAAGGCCTATAATGGGGAATAGGAAGAGGAGGGGGGAGGCGTATTCAGAGCCGTCCTAGAAGCTGCGCGTCCTTGGCGAAAGCCAAGAGCGAGTCCAGAATGGCCCTGTCGGAATCTGTCGAGCCAGTTGTTCACATAAAGTGAAGGATCAAGTTGTCACAATGATGACACCCGGTATATGAAATGTGGAGTCACTATCTTTTTTGTTTGTTCAAGCGTGTGAGTGCTTGGCGGAAGACGTGACATCACTGAAATGCCTTCAGATCAGGCGCACCGCTTCTCCAACACTGTCTCTACATTTACAGTCACGTACAACACAAAAGCGCAGCAACAGCTGTCTCTCAAAGGAGGTCAATAGCTTTCTCTGTCGGCATTTCATGACGTGGAGACGAAGAAACCGTCAAAGGGTTTCTTCGAACAATGGTGCCTACTCAGTCCCGCATCTACAGCCACAAATGTGGGCGTGGAACCGATTCATTGAAGAGCGACACGTGTGTACACTGGAACTTACTGAGTGGTCTAAGCTTGTCCAAAGGTTGGTTGGACCAACCTTAGCAGAGCAGCTTCATGGGTTTACCTTTCGACTCCGGACTACATAGTGACTCAGGTAGACGGGAAAGCAATTAGGTAAAAACACGGACGGACGGACGGACGGACGGACAGACAGACAGACAGACTCGCTGGAGTTGCCCAGAGGCTATGGCGTGAATAAATTCATAGTTTTGGGGCGTAAAACCCCGAAATTTATATATTGTGAATAGATACATAAATACAAATGTAGCCCCTGGAAAGAGCACGAAGTACCCTAAGAACGCTACACTTAAAAAATTCAACAGTTCGGAAAACATGTATAGGAGGTACATCGGCTTAATGTAGTCGCTAAACTTCGCGAGTTGCTGTACCCTTTGGAACACCTTTGCTTTTCTAGAATCGAAGCGATTTTTTAATTCCTATAAGCAAAGCAATGTGGCGCACTTCGATGATTGGAATGGCATATGGTAGGCAACCGTATTAGTAAACTGTGCTAACGAGAGGAGTAAATGTTTTTTTTTTGTTAAATTGTCGCGAACCGGAGGCATTTGAGAAGGATGGTAGCCTTGTCAACGTAAGGGCGAAGAAGGGTGGATGAAATTTTCAACGGGACTGTAAAGGGGAGGTGAGCACGCGACAAAAGGCACGAGGGTGAGGAAGGAAAACGAAAGATTTGGGTATTTGGACACCGCTGATAGTGACCGTCATCTTCATGACAGTGACATGAAAATAGTAGTAGGCGAACATGAGTAACCCACAGAAGGACGAGAGGAAACGCAGCGATTATAGTGGGGGTGAGGTGAGGGAGGTAGTGAAACAGACGATGTCACGCGCTCGTGGCACTGCCATAGGTCACGCATAAAAGGAACCTGTGGTTAGAAAATTCCCAACCAATTGACGCCTGTAGGCCACGCTTGAAAGCAACGTGCGTTTAGAAAATTCCTACGAGATCTACGCCAGAAGAATATCCAGATTTTATTTTATTAGGATATATTTTTATGGTGTTTGCTGCACAGAACGTGTCGACATGCCCATCGCATGTATACGTCAACAATGAGGCATGCAGAAACGGCCTCTGCCAGAAGATGAACGCCCGCAAATGACGTCTTCGACGTGCCAGAATAGCGCCTGAAAGCACAGTAAAGAATAAACCCAAAGCGACGTCTGTGCGGTTCAACGTGCGCCTCTCGTTCATCTGCGCATTTGCGGCTTCTGCTCGAAGGGTAAGGAAACTGAGGCTAGGAGGGAGCATCACGTGAAAATTTTGGAATCTAGTAATAAAAGATATATAACCGAAAGGCTAATGGGAAAGATGCCTCGATATTCAAGCGGTAAATTATAGTCGCCGAGCGTGCAGACAATATCCGAGCGAGTTGGGTAGGGTCGATCGTGACGATGGCGTTACTAAGAGCTACCAGGAACCAGACAACGTCTTGAGAGGTGCTGCAGCCGTGAAGAGCATGTTTCCCATGAAGCAACGTGACGTGAACCACTTCGATGATGAGAAAATAAAGTTCTTTTTCTTTTTTTTATCTTAGGTAGGGCATTAGGCAATATAGTAACAAGAGCTTGATGGCGTACCCCACCGAAAGGGAAGTTCATAGTGTCCATCTATCCATCCATCCTAAAGTAGGGCCATGTCATTTCTCCTCCTCCGGCAGGTGGGGGCGCTCACACTATCTTCTGTCGATCGTTGTAACCCTCTGCCCGGTACTAAACTAAGAGATGCTCTCTGAAGTAAACGCTATCGCTAGGTGTCGCTCGTCCTTTTGAGGTCGTATTTTAATCAGAATTTTATGCGCTATATTATGACTGGCTGCCTAAACATAAAAAGAGGACATGTAAATGTCATTCGCTTTTGGTGACATGTACAACGCCGCGCGCTATCTCGGCGTTGGTGGATCTACGCCGTCGCCTCCATGCTTCATTCCCTCGTCGGCCAGCGGCCAATGTGCACAGCTTGCCTTTAACATTATGACTAGGCAGCGAGAGTGAATGATCAACCACCACTGTATTTGCAGTTGTCTTAAAGCTATCACTAACTTTTCAGCTACCGATCAATCGGCGGAAGCGGTAAGTCGATAAAGAGACACATTAGTTGCGCGCTACACAACTACGTACGTTTCTTTTTTTTTTTTTTTTCTATTCTATCCACCAACTTATCAAAGTGGACGCAGAGTAAAAAACGACGAGTTAACCTCCAAGTTTCTCTTGGCCACTGAGAAAGCCACGCAAGAACTACTTTGCTCTAGAATCAAGGACATTGTAATGTGGATAGCGTTACCAGTAGATTTTCAGAGGGATTGTTCGTTTTCGAATATTGGACAACTGAATGAATGTACTTGGAACGCCCGACCTGTCGTTCATATAACGTGAAGGAGCAAGCTGTCACAGTAGTGATCCCCGGTTATCTGAAATGTGGAGGCAATTATTTTTTGTTCAAGCATGTGAGTGCTTGGTGGAAGGCGTGACATCACTCAGATGCCCTTACATCACGCGCACCAGTTCTCCTACACTGTGTCTACATTTACAGTCACATACAGCACAAAAACGCCGATACAAATGCCCCTCAAAGGAGGCCAATAGCTTTGTTTGTCGGCATATGATGACGTGGCAGTCAATCTACTTTGATCCGCTATCGGGACACTGCAGGGAAACGGGTAACCACGAATTATTCGGATTACCCGCGACGTCATGACAATTGGTTGACAGGATTGGTCGTAGGGCTTCCTGGAGTTCGAACAGCATTTGGCACTGGACTCTTCAGTTGTCAGCGATTGGGCGACTGCCGAATACGCGATTAGAATTGTCTTTACGTTAATCGCGCGCTGCACTTTCTACTATTTTCGAGACAGTTATCGATCCTCCAGGCGTCTTTGAGCGCGGACGATAGCGATAGGTACTTTAATCTTCGCCGACCACCGTGTTCAGTTTCTTTTGCAGGAGCAAACTCTCCCCAGTAAGTTCGTCTTCCCGTAGGTAGGCACTACTTTTTGCCTGCGTACCATCACCGCTTTGTAATGGAAGGCGATACACTCAAAAGCTGGTGTTCGCATGCATTCAGAGTAAACAAAGACAACGCCATGGAACGCATGACCGAGTCGAGCAAAAACACCGGTGTTCGAAGACGAGTTGACTGAAGTCGAGAACGAAAGTTATAAATAAACGCAGTGACGAACACGTAGCACTTCGGGGAGTGGAAATCTAACCAAGCCGCATACAACAAGTGCCAGCATATAAGATTAGTGATGAGCGAAGAATCGCCGAACCTTTATCGAAGCAACCAGCGCTGGGAGACGGATCCTTGGCCAGCTCCAGTCTGGAAGATTGGCAACAGCTCATTGTGAGGGCTGAGGACGCGGCCGGTGCTCCCGGTATTCTGGAATGAGGACGCCTCTCCAAAGCTTCATTTATGTAATATAGATGTTTATTTTCTCTCGCTCGCTTATCTCACGGAGCCGGAACGCTGGGTTGGTTTGAAATCAGCCCGCCTGACTCTTTGAAGCCAGAGAGCAAATATTTTTATTTTAGAAAGGTAAGAGTGCGGGAGGGACCCGTACTCTGGAATCCCTAGAACGATCTCATAAACAGTATGGGCCCGTTGAACTATACAGCCAGGCGAACCTCGAAAGGGCCGTAACTGAGGGCATCTTCCCACAGCTCTTTGGTGCGGATGGCGTGCAGGATAACTGGAAGGGGAGCCACACCTTCCTGCGCTGAGCAATTCGCTTCGCAGATGGAATCCGGAGAATCCCTTGCCGTCAATTTCACGTGTGGTTCACCCGAAAACACAGTAACATGGCATCGCGAACGCCGGAACTACGCTACAAAAGCACAAAGGTGGCGGGAAATGTGGTGCCTGCGTAGCCAGGCCACTCGCATTGTTTTGCACCACGATGGCGGCGGAAGCAAAAAAAAAGCTCTAAAAAAAAGCGTGCGTGAGCACGTGATGGTGTTCGGCAAATGGAAAGGCCCAGCATCGAGGGAAAGTGCAGGGAAGGAGGCCGGCGGCAATCTTAAAAGCATGGCCCTACCTTTAGTTTTATTCAGTGGAGGTACGCAACCGCGGCAGCGGTGGTACCGGCTGGGCGGAGGAAAGACAAAAAGAAATAGAAAGCTCGCTTTCACTCATAGCGTGCTGTGCAAGCGTTTCCCTTTAAAGAATGCTATTCCGTAAGCTGCAATGTCCGGGAAGTGGCAACTGTGCGACTGGTCAGTATATAGCACCGCGTGTCGTGTCTCTGGCCGTAGGTGTGGTGATCGGTGCGATGCCTCAGTTTATCGCGAAATGAAAACACGTATACAAATGCACTAAATTTCGCATAAAGAAATATTGTAATCGTGAATGGTTTTTTTCCCTAGGATTTTAAGAGAAAGACGCTCATCCTTTTACCGTGTTCTTTATCTACCTCTCAAACCCATGACGTCGTCCTCGTCCGCTGCTGTAACGCCTTTTGTGGACTCCGACACACATGCACAGATGCCCCTACCGAGGGATGAAGAAAGCCCCACGCAAGTTTCCTAGGGATCAAGCTGCGCGGTAGCGCAGTGGCTAACGCGCCCCACTTTGTCAACTGTGTCGTCACAATGGCATTATTTGGAAACGCAGCAACTGTGGTGTGCGAACTACGAATTCGTAAACTTTGCAAAACAAAACGACTCAACGATGACGAGGACGTAACGGGAAGGACGGACGGATACAGTCAACGCCCTTTTAAGCTTTAAACAGTTGTCGCCGTAAAAAAAGAAAAAAGAACCTATCACGAGTATTGGAATGCGCATACTTTAAACGTTTTTCAATTGGTGGCAGACGTGCAACTATACGAAGTTCAGCGCTCAGTGCTTGTTTGTTTTTGCTGGTGGGGGTAAATGCGGGATGTCCCTTTGTAGACGCGACAGGTTAGTTTTAATGCACTCGAATTACTGCAAAAGTGACGAGTCGTTCGTCGGGGGCCGAATTAACCGCGGCATTTTCTCCTCAAGTGCTTTTTGCCAATGCCTGGCTGCCTTCGCTAATGATATCCCCACCATAAAGATTGACCGGAATTTTCTTCGTACGCGCAATTACAGCGTAAGTGTCTTTTTATGAATATGAGCCCCGATCACGGAAATCGCCACAGTTTGAGCGCGAGGACTTCGAGAGCAAGCATGAAAAAATCCCGCAGTAGAAACTATTCGATCGTTCGGGTGCGTCAGCCAAGCACGAAAATAGACAGTCTTAGTACTGCGTACGTAGCGTACGTTAGATCGCTACGTTCTGCAAAGTGCGCACGTGAAGAAGTCAAAACGAGCGGTACATGATGCGTATGGTGCCGCCGCGTACGCACACATCCGATTCTCTCGTCCGTACGTGGGGAGCCTTGCGTGCATCTCTCGTGGTTCGCGTTTGTTCGGGAGAGCGCGAGACAAAGGAGTTTCGCGACATGGCGGCGTCAAAGGCGACAAGCAGAAGGCTGTACTTTTCCATGACCTGCGATTTGGCCTTGCTGCATGAAGTGAACGCGCCGAACCTATTCCAGGATCGTGCACGTTATGAATCCATTCCAAAATATATCATCTTTGTTTTTGAGAAAGTGTTCAGTGTGCGCTGTTTGAGCGCACAATTTACGTCACGTTGGCGAGATCAACAGCGTCCATAGTTCGACCGATGGTTCGACGCACTGTCGGACGCGGCCAACGAACCCGGACGTGCCCGGCGTCCAACGACGATTGCCCGCTTACGCACGTAGGCATTTCCCTGACGTGACGTAAGCCTGACGTGACGTAAGCCTGACGTGACGTAAGCCTGACGTGACGTAAGCCCTGACGTGACGTAAGCCCTGACGTGACACGCGTTGCTACGTTCCGCAGAGCGCTTGCGTGCTGCGTACGCATCGTCATGGCGCAGTACTAAAGCTTTCTAATGTCTTAAGGGGAATGACAACCGGCCAGAATGTGTTAGGAGGCGCTGATGGAAATTAAAAGATCACGATATTGCAACGTGCATTTATTTCTGCTTTACCGTTCACGCATGTTATCACTTTTGTGCCTACGCGAAGCGACGCGCGCGGCGTCGCTGGACGCGCTGGACGCGTTTCGCGTATTCCGCGACGCAAGGTATAAACACGGAACGACCGCTTTCGGTGGCTCAGTCGCACGAACGCCGCTCGCGCGCTTGCGGTTTTCGCCGTCACCGAGTTGTTGGTGCGCTTGCTTTCGGGCAGAAGTTCGCCGAATAAACGCTCTAAGTTCATTGCCCACGTAGTGTCTGTTTCTGTCTGCCGGCGTGCCAGCTAGCTCACGCTCATCTACGTGACATTTCGTGGAGGTGCTTATGCTTCGGACACGCCCCCCGAGCCGGGACACCAGCCCAAGCGCCTCTAGAGCTGGCGACAAGGAAGGCCCCTCCAGAGAACACAAGAAACCTCTAGGTAGGTTCTTCGGGTTCCGTGCGTGTTACAGGCGTTTTGCCCCAGATTTCACGAGAATTTCCGAGCCTCTCACTAGCCTTACGAACGCCGAATTGCAGTTTACATGGAGGAAGCCCCGCGCGATATAGTGATACAGTCGAGCACGCTGTTCGTGGTTTAATAAGGAGTTATAATATTAAATTGGCAAAGAAGCTCTCAAAAACCAGTAAGTGGCTCAAAGTGGTGATCTTGGTACTTCAGATGTAGTTATGAGATTACTCTACCTAAGTCGGCTGTTGTTAGGTACCCCATGCATATTGCTTAAAATTGCATTTCATATATTATTAGGTGTTTGTGCATTACTCTACGTGTATTACGAAGTAAAAAATCCAGGCCTACGGGTTTTGCTCGCGTCGCTCAATGCACGGCGGAGCACATGAGTGCCGCCTACTTTTTCGTCATTGTAGACCGTCAAATAACCAGTGGCCCGCACCAAGTAAGCCAAGTTGCCATTAAAGACTTTCATTGATGAGCAGCAGACAGCTGCTGGCTCATAACCGGTGACCCGAGTTCGCCTCAAAGAGGTTCACTGCAGACCAGCACAGCACAAGTGGAACATGACAAGTGCTCGAAGTATTCGTCAAAGAGTTCCTTCGAGCAGTGGTGCCTACCCAGTCCCGCATCTACAGTAACAAATGCGAACGCGAAACCGATTGGTTGAAGAGCGGCACGTGTGTACACTGGGACTTGTTCAGGGACCTAAGCTGGTCCAACGGTTGGTTTCGAACCCTGTTACCTTAGCACAGCACGCATGCACTAACCCTTCGACTCCAGACTACCCAGTGACTCAGTTAGGCGGGAAAGCAATTAGATAAAAACACGGATGGACATACATACATACATACATACATACATACATACATACATACATACATACATACATACATACATACATACATACATACATACATACATACATACATACATACATACACACACACATACATACATACATACATACATACATACGGACGGACGGACGGACGGACGGAAAGAAAGAGCACTAAGTACCCTAAGAACGCCAACACATTAATAATTCAAGACTTAGGAAAACCTGAATCGCAGGTACATCGGCTTGATGTAGTCGCTTAACTTCGCGAGTTGCGAT
This sequence comes from Dermacentor andersoni, assembly GCF_023375885.2. NCBI lineage: Eukaryota > Metazoa > Arthropoda > Arachnida > Ixodida > Ixodidae > Dermacentor > Dermacentor andersoni. The sequence goes on from NC_092817.1 coordinate 112,147,361, forward strand.
TCCCTTTAGGATCACCTTTGCCTTTCTGGGATCTAAGCGATATTTTTATTCTTATAAGCAAAGGAATGTGGCGCGCTTCGAGAATTGTAATGGCATGGTAGGCAATCGTATTTGTAAACTGTGCTAACGAGAGCAGTAAATGTTTTTGTTTGTTGAGTTGTCGCGAACCGAAGGGATTTGAGAAGGATGGTAGCCGTGTCAACGTAAGGGCGAAGAAGGGTGCACAAAATTTTGAACGGTAGTGTAAAGGCGAGGTGAGGACGCGACAAAAGGCATGAGGGTGAGGAACTGCTAGTGACTGTCATCTTAATGACAGTGACATGAAAATAGTATAGGGCGAACATGAGTATCTCATAGAAAGAAGACAGGGAACGCAGCGATTATGGGGGGGGGGGGGGGGCGGAGATAGTGAAGCAGACGGCATCACGCGTTCGATGGCAATGCCTCCACTCGTGGCATTGCCAATGGTCACGCATGGAAGCAACGTGCGCTTAGAAAATTCTGACGAGATTCCCGCCAGTAGAGTAGGCAGATCTTATTTTGATAGGATAATTTTTCTTTGCGTTTGCTGCACAGATCCTGTCGGCATCGCCATCGCACGTCTACGTCAACAATGGGGCATGCAGAAACGGTCTTTGCCAGGAGATGATCGCCCTCAAATGACGTCTTCGACATGCCTCAAGAGTGCCTCAAAGCCCTGTAAAGAACAAAAGCCAAGGCGACATCTGTGCGGTTCAACGTGCGCCTTTCGTTCATCAGCGCATGTGCGGCTTCGGCTCGCAGGGTAAGGAAACTGAGGCTAGGAGGGAGCATCACGTGAAAACTTTGGAATTTAGTAATAAAAAAAATTTTTAACGGGAGGCTTATGGGAATGGTACCTTGGAATGCAAGCGGCAACTTATAGTCGCCGAGCATGCAGACAATATCTGGGCGAGTTGGGTAGGGTCGATCGTGAAGTAGGCGATACTAAAAGCTACCAGGAACCAAACAATGTTCTGAGGGGTGGGACAGTCATGTAGAGCCTATTTCCCATGAAGCAACGTGACGTGAACCCCTTTGGTGATGGGAACACAAAATGAGCCGCTCGCTTTCTTCCCTGGGTGCATTTTAATTATTTTCTTGCTTTATTCTTGTGAGCAGCTGATTGGGGCTTTCTTTTTGAAAACACAATCCTCAAAGGAAGAAAGCATAAATCATCATCATAACATCTTCAACATCTATAAGGCTAAATGAAAAATAGAAAAGAAAGAAAATGTGGGAACCACTGACGATGATTACCAATGTAAGCAAATAGCATGAACGAACGAATGAACAAACGAACGAACCAGAAAGGGAGGGAGGGAGCGAGTGAGCGAAGGACAGAACGAACCGACGAACATTTGCTTGCTACGTCCGGCTACCGACCATCGACCATCGAACATTCACGAAAAGGAGCGAAACACCCGCCGTGGTTGCTCAGTGGCTATGGTGTTAGGTTGCCGAGCACGAGGTCGCGGGATCGAATCCCGGCCATGGCGGCCGCATTTCGATGGGGGCGAGAGAGATAGCAAAGAGAGGAAAGGCAGGGAGGTCAACCAGACGAGCGTCCGGTTTGCTACCCTACACTGGGGGCGAAATGCGAAAACAGCCGTGTACTTAGATTTAGGGGCACGTTAAAGAACCACAGGTGGTCAAAATTTCCGGAGTCCTCCACTACGGCGTGCCTCATAATCAGAAAGTGGTTTTGGCACGTAAAACCCCATAATTTTTTTTAAAGATGCAATGCCAGCTACTCGCTTTAAAGTAGCGGCAAGGTACTTAGTCAACCGCTCGGTGGAACTTCTCGCGTCCACAGAAAGTTCATGCTGAAGACTAATTTGGAAAAATCGAAAGAAAAATATCGGAACCTGCATCTCTTCATACCATTGTTAACGAAAGCCGACATCTTTCAACGCACATTCCCCTCTGTGACCGCATACTGGCAATTCAGCAGCATAAAAAAATTGTACGGGTTCTCTTAGGAATGCTTTTGTGAGTAGGTGCACCAGCCTTTAGCACCTTCTCTGTGAAGATTCAATTGGTATGTTCATTGCAGTGTAGTTCAGCGAAAAACACTAAAGTCAACTGACACCCTGATATATCTTGTCTGCATGCGGACATGACTATATTTCCTACGAGTCAAATATCTTTCACTCTAGAGAAAATCCGACCAGATCCCAGGCGCATGCGCTCCGATTCCGAACCTTCTGCAACATATTAATTGCTACCGCTAGCTGTTTCAAAGATCACGTGCCAGCAATGTACTAAACACAGATGCGAAAAAGGAAGGAATAAAGAAAGATAGACGCAGCTTCGCCCGAAAGGCGAAAAATCGATTGCGATAGCAAATTATTATACGAAGTAAGGACCGTCGTTTTTATGTAGAAACTGTCTAACGTGGTCGCACGCGCGCATAAGCGAACATGAACAAATCTTCCTCGATGACCGCAGACGCTTGCTGTAACAACGCTGGCGTGAGGAAGCGCGGCAGCAGGAGCGAGCGAATGGACCTTCGTGCTGCCCCTCGGTTAAACGCGAACTACGCGGGGAGAGCACTACGCACACAAAGCTCTCAGCGCTCGGCGCACTCTGTCCCCATCGCAGATCGCTTTCAAGGTGGAGTTGGAACGCTCGCGCTCGGCCGCGTCACACGCAGCGCCGCCGGAGTAGAACCCGACGCTTCAAATATCAGCCAAACGCGGTTGGCCTCAGCGAGCCGCCGTGCACTCAGTTTGTGGTCTAGTCGCGGCATCTGACGGCGGCTGCGATATCTGCGCTAAAAATATTTAACTTAAATTGCTGGGTTTTATGTGCCGAAACCACGATTTGATTGTCAGCAGCGCCGCAGTGGGGCACTGCGGAATTAATTCAACAACCAGGGGTTCTTTGACGTGTACTTTCATGGGCGTTTTCGCGTTCCACGCCCATCAAAGTGCTGCCGCCGTGGCCGCGATTGGAGCCCACGACCTCGAGCTTACCAGCCCAATACCATAGCCACTAAGAAACCACGGCGGATGTCTCAATACTGCATGGCAGACCGCAGTCACTGGCGGTTTGCAGAATGCGGTAGGGTGTTTGAGCAGCGTTTGCCTTGTGCACGACAGCGCTTGAGTGCGAGTAGGCCAGTTTGCTTTGGAGTCTCATGGGAAAACCTCAAATGCGGCAATGAAAGGTGGCATGGTTTGGTCCTCTTTTGAATAGCAGAGAGGCGTCGAGGTAAATTAGATATGAAGAAGGACTCTTGAACGTGGATAAAAATAAACAGGTGGCTAAAGTGCACAAATATCTCTACCTAAAAGGCGTGGACATAAAATGGAGGAAGAGTTGAGGAATGTTAGTAACCAAGTGCACGGTATTTGAAAGTGTAGAAAGACAAGCAAGAGTCATCAAAAAGTAAGTAAGGGAAAAAGAGAAAGCAAATTGGATGTAAGGCATGGAAACAAAAAAAAAAAATTAGAAGGCAATATTTACAGGGTGACACCAAGGGCAGTGCCAAGCTATTCCAGGCTCGAGCTGGTTGTCCATGCACGAAGATATACAAGAAAACATATCCGCAACAAATATTCGCATGTGACTGCTTCAGACAAAATTCGTAAACCACAGATCAAATCCTAATGAAATGCGAAGGTATTAACTGAGGGAGACCTGTAGGGTAATGTTCGCTCCCCAGGAGTGATGGGACCTAAACTGGATGGTAGCATGAACCGGTCACGATTCGAGGTAACCAAGAGACGCTTTCAGCTTTGGTAGAAAGAAAGAAGGAAATAAATGGATGAGAAGCAATCCGTTACAGGTATAGACAGTTAATGTAGAAAACATGTCCGTTTGACAGAAATGTGCAAATTGTTAACCAGAAGATCCTTTCAGATTGTCAGGTTGTTTCACCAAGAAAGGCGATGATGAGGTCTGAAGAAGACGGCATTGATTGAGTAGAGCGACGGTTATAATGCACGTTTTCACCAACGCGCAGGTAATCGTTTTTTGTAAAACATCGTTTGCCATAAAATAAAATTACAACGAAAAAATGGTGACCGTAGTGTAGTGTGCAGCGGCACGAGAGAATGCATAAAAAGTAAAGAAGAACCTTGGCGAAATGCAACCATCAAAATTCTATTCATGAGAGCATGTGGCAGGAACCTTACAACTTCGTGCGACGTTCTTTTTCTCGTGGAGATTACGTCAAAGCTTTTTATGCATAAAAAAGAATAAATTTCACAGCAACGTTCCTTCTCGGCTGGTTTCCCGCTGCAAACGCATGAAATGTTTGGAGAGGCGAAAAGGAAGCCGGTACAATGCAGAAGTCACTGCGAGAGCATATTTGCCGGAGCTTGACGCATCAGTACTGAATTGTCGGTTATAAGAAAAAAAAATATTTGTGGAAGGTTAGAAGCTTAGTCCAGAAATATGTTTGTGATGTAGTTAATTCTAAACGCATCAAGGATTGTGAATTCGTTTTTTATGCCTTCTTCCACCTGTGTGTAGCAGCCGTTTTCGCGCTCTGAGGTAGACCATTATGCAAAATGGTTCAGGCATTGAGGATCAGGAATAAGTGTGCTTGTATCGACATCACTAGAGGTGTGAGTGCAAATAAATGGACCCTTGTTGTAAAGATAGTTTGAACCTCTGCTAGTTTTGTAAAGACACATTGACCATTCATGTAGAATGGTCGCAGAAGCGATCGAAATCAGCGGCGAGTCTACCGTCGTGGGTGCGTGCACGTCATTCCTCGCGATTTTATAAAGTTCTTAAAAAACAACTTAGTGCTTATTTCGAAGCGCTTTTAATTTGGTTTGAACAAATGAGGTTGTAACAGCAAGGCTCTCTACACAATAGGCCTACACAATCAGCCTCTCTATATCGCTTTCATGTATTACGAAAATCATTTGGTTCAGTAAAGATACAAGCAGTCATAGAGGCATTACGTAATCAAGGAGTGCAGGCCCCTTACGTAAATATCTTAGAAAATATCTACAGAGATTACACAGCTATCTTAATTCTACACAAGAAAAGTAGGAAGATACCTATAAAGAAAGGGGTTAGACGAACAGACGCCATCTCTCCAATGCTATTCACTGCGTGCTGGGAAGAAGTATTGCAGCTAATAAACTGGGACTGATTGCGGACTGGGACTGGGATTGATTGATGATTGATTGAATTTGCATGACTGAATGAATAATCAATCTGTTGATTGATTGACGGAATTCAATAGTGCTGCTGGCAATAGCAAATGCCGACAAACATTTCCGCCGGGTTTTTCACGACAATACAATGACGCTTACTAAAAATCTCAGATGACGCAGATGACAAAAAAGGATGAGTAGTAGCGCCAATTTGACACTTGCTACAATAACGTCGAGAATATGCGTTCACTTCCAACAAATCGTGTAGTGTTAGACGATTTGTTACAGAAAAAAGGAAGCTTCAAGGGAAGCTAAAGGCAAATACTAAGTCGACGCGGACTGTTTAAATACCATTGCAGAAATGTCGCAACCCTTGTTTCCTGTAAAGGAAATACTTAATTCACGAGAGAATAGCATGTGAAGGGTCCGAATACATTTTCCGAAATTCAAATCTCCCGCCACCCAACTGGGAGGTGCGAAAGGTAGTGATGACTGTGTATACGATATCACCACCCTTTGCTGCCGTCGGTGAGTAAACCGGTGCCCAACAGACAGCGGTAGCTAGCCATGACAGAGCGGTGAATTGGCCGCTGCAGCTGCTTTTACGTGAAGTGGCGTAGACCGTTCGGGCATTGCGTGACGTCACATGGAAGTTGAATTCTCTTCTACTTGGAGTTCGTGCGAGTTTAGGGAGCCAGTAAAACCTGCGCGGCACTACGCAATAACTAAGCTACTTAAACGCGAAAGCGTGGCAGGCGCAGGGTCGAGCGAAAAGGAGACCTTTCGACCGCCCGCATCGTTGTCAAGGGTGATATAAATGAGTAATTTTTTCTTAAATATGGAAATAAATCTGGACAACTAGCATTTTGTTTCGTCTTACCATACAAGGATGTTTTTTGCAACGAGCGGTTGAGAACTAGTGACAGAGTTTAACTGAGGAGTGCTTTCGTCATCAGACAAGTACTTGAATTTCCCGAGGGAGTCTCTAATCATGCGTTGCATTTACCTCAATTTCTCGATTAGTAAGGCTCTGTTCATGATAATTATGTTGCGAAGCCAACTCATTCCAAAAGGGACATTCTGGTTGGAGCAGAAGACGAAGAAGACGGTTGCGTGCGGTGTGGAGGCTGTCCACCATCTTGGTAGCTGCTGCGTACCTCGTTGTAAATGCTCTGTAAATAGTTACGCCTCGTGTCGTTTCACGTAATATCTTTGTGGTGGAGGTGGTGGTTGTTCCCTGTACCCATTACTGATCACTGAGCTCCGCAAAAGCCGCCTTATGACTGTTCCGACCATGCCACTCGGCCTTAGAGATCCTCGAGCACTAATCTATCATTTTAGCTTGACTGAATATTTGCGTTTAGTGTCCCTTTACGCTTGCTGAACTCCACATGAATATATATATATATATATATATATATATATATAATCACAACCATGGAAAGCCGAAGCCTACGAGGCCAAGTCAAGTTGAACGCAAGGCAAGCCAACTGAAAAAATAATGACCAAGTGATGGCCACGAAATATAGCAGATCCATAATTCGCACTTATTTGTAGTGTAGGAATGTAGTCTCGAACATTATTTATATTTTTCATTCCTTTTGCTGCTCGTAATTGGCTCGCACGTAGCTGTACTCTGCATATTGGCATGCTGCCCCGCAACGACATCCTGGCGCATCGTTGCGGAGCACTATTGTGGCTTTCTTGAAGAAGACAGCATGAAATGACTTGCTTAAATTAACCTGACAAAGTGGAAACAGATTTTTTTTATCTACCGCCCCTTTTTTGTTTAGCCATGGATAATCTACGTTAGCTGTGTCTTACCAGTACTCACGTGCGGGGCAGAAACCTGGAGGCTCACGGAAAGGGTTCTACTTAAATTGAGGACGACGCAACGAGCTATGGAAAGAATGATTTCCTTAGCTCGATTTGAAGAATGAATTTCAGTGCATTCATGAATTATGGGCTCCCAGCTACAATCTTCGCAGGCAATAGCAAGCCAACTTGTAGATCTATTTTTCGTCATATGCGTGCTGGCGCAGCTTATCATAGGCCAGGTCCTGTCTGCAGTATACGTAAAACCGGTCACTCGATACAAGTATGGTATAAATTGCACTGTCGACGCAGTTGAGACACTTAGTACAGGCCTTTTTGTTGAGCTGTTTACTGATACTTGCTGTTTATTAGTAATTTGTAGAGTTTGCCAAGCTTATCAGGGGCCGACAAAATCTTTTCCCACAGGTACTTTGAACAATGTCTTCTTACCTTGTCAGTTATACTACGGATATTGGGGATTACCGCTGCTTTCTTCTTTTCGTAGTTAGTTGTGGGAACTGCATGCTTCAGCCAACGGCGCCGTACAGCTGCAACAACATTTTAATGTGGTCTAGTGGGTTCATCTGCCATTTATATGCTTGAAAGGTAGAAAAACGTTGACGCAAGAAATGAGGAGAGGAGAGTCAGAACGCGCGCTCTGTTTGCCCTCTCCTCAATTTCACGCGCCAGTTTTTTGCGCTGTTTCAAGCTTACACATCGAATATTGGTGATCGATCTCGATTTGTCTTGACCTGCTTTGTGTGCTTTTCGTGCCATTTATGCTGAGATAGCTGCTATAGGACACCCTGAGCTATTGGCAGTGGTGATGAAGGTCGTATTGGGAACTGTAGGAAGAGAGAAGAGTTAAACTTGGTGTTCTCTGCAGCAGCGCAGCACAGTGTTGTGACCGCCATAGGTAGCGCAATGGTAGTGCCACTAAAGGTCCCGGATATTACATAATGTGTTGTCACGTATGTGTCTTTCATCTTTGTAACCCTACCCAGTTTTACATCACCCGATTCACACGGATGCCATAAACCTGAGAAAATAACTTGTAAATGCAATCAGCATGGCACAGATTTATTCTGAAAACGATTACTTGGCCAATTCTTTGAATTCCTCTTTGTCGCACTTGTTAAATCGGCTATCTAAGGCAGATTGGCGTCCTTCCACAAGGCTTCCAGATCGGCTCGAAAGCCGGCGGTCTTCGCTGCCATTTTGGATTTCATGCGTTCAATCTGTAAAGCTGAGAAATGGTTCTCCCAGTCGCCGACAATCGCCTTCCTTACAAGGTTGGCGCCCTTAATTCTCTGCTTGCTGGGCTCGTCAGACAAATTTTGTCCTCTTGAAGCTCCTCTCGAGGGTCTGCGTTTGATCGAATCGTCCTGCTCTCTTCCCAAAGGGGCTTCTGCGAAGGCATTTTTCATGGCTTCAGGAGATACGGCCTAAAAAGGGAGAAATAAATAACGGAAGTTATAAAAAATATTACTGCTCAACTCATACGTGAATAGAACGGGGCTAATAAATATTCAACCAATTATTGTAACGACCATGTACACAAAATTCATAAAACCGATTAGAACAGCCATATCTTTGGCATGAACAAGCTCCTAGAGGTCGTTTATGCCGGACCAAAGGTAACGTAAGAGCTAACTTTCAGAAACACAATAAGGGGCGAGAAAAATATTCTTAAAGCTCGACAGTGATTCGATATTCAGCGTTGCACTCGACGATTGAGCTTAACACCCAGGCCGAAAACTAAGCGCAGGCAGTGTCGTTTCTTCTTATCTTCAGGCTCTGTTCACACTTTTTCACCTGAAGATGATGATGACGATTATCGTGACAGCACTAAATTCTATGCCGTCATCATCAGCGTTTCGTGCCGATTCGGCCCTGAGAATTAGGTTAACGCTGCAGCATTCTACGTGTTGGTTCATTTGTTGTGATCCTGCAAAGTAAATAATAATTAAGGTTGTGCTTAAGCAGGAATCTTGACGTATTCAAATTGCACTACTCACGTGATAAAATAAATAGAGACTGCTCTTTAGTCAGTTCCCTCACAGTGCAGCGAGAAAACATTACCTGCCCGAAGAAATGCATTTCCACTGCGCTTCTTGTCTTTCTTAAAATGAAATTGAGTACGGGGAGCTCCTCTTGTAATCTTTCTGCTGATTCTATATTCTCTCTAGGTGTGAGTAGAATCAACATGACCAGGAATTGATACCGCAGTGAACTATTCATAGCTGTTGTACGGCAGCCAACTGAAATTAGCTTGTTTAGCCTCCTTGCACTTTCTCCGCCTGTTTCTCTTTCTCTCTCTCTCTGTCTCTCCAAATTAGAGGATAGTAAATTTGCTGTCTTACCCTCACGGATTTGTGTAGTGACCAAAGAGAGAAAAAACTTTCTAATTATTTTGAGCTAACAAGAATCTGTGTGCATCAGTCGGGCACGTGTTTGCTCATCGTTTTCTTACGTACTTGTACCATAATGCGTATCATATGGGTCAGCCTCTGGACATGGGTACAGAGTCAAGCCGATACGACAGGGCAAAGTGTCCCCATACGAGTTCTTGTTGTTGCTTTATCATTAGCCTCCTCCATCTTAGTTACCGTATCTGTCCGAATTTAGGTCGACACCTATTGGTCGCTTTCTCAATAAGCTACTTCAACTCAATTACTCGTTTTTTTCACCGGCCTTTCCATACCTAACAAAGGTGACAAATATTCGGACTTGGAGTCGACGGTCAATTAGTTGCTAAGGCACTCCTCTTCTACGGCGCGGTGGAGTCGTGACTCCTGAGCAGGAGCGTGTACGGGATATTGCAGCTCTGAATGACTATTCACAACCTCCGCCCTCAGACGCAGCCGAGACATTGATGAATTTACTGGCCTTCTCCTGAACCTTTGCGTTCAATAGACAAACTTAGGGCATACCTGTACAATTGCGTCCAGTGCTACGGTGTTACCGATTTCCCTCTCGAATTCATTTCCAAGAAAGGCCGCGATCTTCAGTATGCCGGAATGAGGATCTCGCTTCATCTGCTCATACGTGATGCATAGAAAATTAGGCCTTGACCTCTGTGCGAACCAGGATGCTAGGTGATCGAAGTAATCGTTGGGGTGAACCCATCCATTCATGAACTGCTCGAAGAAGTCATCGAAGCTTATGTCACTACAACCTGGAACTCCCCGTCGCACCTGGTGGTAATACGACACACAGGTGTCATATGGGTTCCGCAGCACGTAGATGTACCTGTGAAAATGAGATTGGAACAGGCTGAGAGCATGCCCCGTAAATATGACGTGTCTGGTACGCAGTGTTACTGAAATGACCTAAAATAATCCCGAGCAATGCATCCTTTGACATATTCATGGTGTTAAAAGCTCCGAAAGGTAATGTAAACTTTTTCCTCCCCTTATGAAGTCACATGCCATAACAAATATGGCATGTCATTAATGTTATGTGTCCATGCATATCATGCCGCCTCATGTTTATTCTGATAATATATCTGATAATATATCTGATAATTATTCTGATATATATGCAGTTGAGGAAGCAAGCATGGCGGCATTATGACGTTTGAGGCTACATAGATAGATAGATAGATAGATAGATAGATAGATAGATAGATAGATAGATAGATAGACAGATAGATAGATAGATAGATAGATAGATAGATAGATAGATAGATAGATAGATAGATACACTCGAAACGCCTGGAATTCGTTAAGAATGCATCGCATTAAAACAAGCTTTCGTTTGGTGAACGAAAAAATATGCATATACTACAAAACCCTCCTGATGCTCTTTGGCTGTTATCGCTTTTTGCGATTGCACTATTTCATCCCTCTCTACATGATTATTTTATTCGAATTGCGTCATTTTGCCGCTTTTTTATTTATTGCACGGCATTGACGATTGCTGTATGCTTACCGCAGTACGCATAGAAAACTCTTGTTCTCGACGAGCCTTAAATTTATGCGTGAGAATTGTTTCGTCGTAGGTTCAGGTGGATTGGTATGACAGTGCATTTTCGCGATTCATTTTTTTTACAACCCAGCTTAGAGTATTATCAGTATTAAGCATGATCTTGCACTAGGAACTGTTTAATTTACAAGATACATTTTATTGCGATAGCAATCAGGACACCGAAGGGATGCTCACGCCACCTACATCCTATGGTGACGGCATCGACGTGCATGCATTGCCTGTGCATGGAGAGTTGAATTTCGCTGGAAATACGTCAACGCCGAGTCACCCTCACGCCAGGTATCAGGCCAGGCTAGCCAGTGTTTTATTTTGTTCCCCGCTATGCAACAAAATGAACGCCCCCCCCCCCCCCCCCCCCCCTCGCGTTCGGCTTCGTCGGCTCTGCCGTAGCCAGGACAGCGTTCTGATATCTGCTTCTGCAGCTGCCATTGGCGTTGCGCACGTACACGTTAGCGTTCCTATTCGGAAGAGTGCTTACCACACCGTGGTGAATATGCACTGGTCTGAGCGGAAAGAACAGCAAACTTTAGGCTAAATCTAGCGCCACCAAATACCAAAAGGTTTGCCAGTTTTCCGTCGGTCTCGTCTCGTGCGCCACGGAGGTGCGACGCCAGTAACACCGTTGGCCATATTCATCACGCTACAGCGTAGTGACACGGCAGGTATCTGCCAGGCCATCTGTTCCAGCATTAGTTTTGTGAGCTGCGTCGAGCCAAGCCGCCTCCAGGTACTGTTAGAACAGCGTGCGGGGAGCTAGGGAAGGCTACACCTCGTTATCTCTGTTAATGCTTCGCCTTCCGGTGAAACTGTCACGTACTTTGCTAGCGTGCATAGCTGTTGCAGTTTTCAGCATAAAATGTATACAACAGTTCCGTAAACTTGTCTACAATAAAAATGCCTTGCTAGGGATTTTAGATCGAGGTTTTACTTCCGTCACGTGCTTTGTGGACGAAATTTGTTCACGATGTTTTATTGTCATTCTTTGTAGCTTTATTGTAACGCCTTAGAATACATCGCCGAGCCATTTACACTTTTATAGGATGTATATACTGAGTTTCTCTAGGCTGCGCTGGCTCTATCTTGAAAGTGATCTGCGGTGGTTACAGAATCTAGACGCACCGAGCGCTGATGGCTTCGGGTGCGCTCTGTTCTCGCCGCTTAGTTCTCGTTGAAGCCAGAGGCGTAACAAAGCACAGTTCGCTCACTGCTGCTACCGCTCTTCCTCACGCCAGCATTATGACAGCGATTGTGAGCGCTAATCGAGTCAGACGTGTTCGTGCTTGCCTGCGCGCGCGTGACACCATGCTTGTTAATGCATTTAGTAAGCGAATGTTTATAAGTTTACACGGCCGATAAAACTACTGTCCTTACATAGTATAACAGTCCAATAATTTGCTATCGCCATCAGTGATTCGCCTTTCGGGCGAAACTGCTACTTTTTTTGTGTTCGTGTCGTTACCAAAAATGCCGAATTTTTAGAGTTTTTCGTGGCGTGCATCGACTCCTATCTCAAGCGCACAATTTTGCATGGACGCGGCTCCATATCAGCACGATCGAATCTAGGCTTTTTATCCGCCGTAATATTTTGTTGCAGATCGTATTTAACTACGCGCATCCGGGCACAGCTGCAAGTCCGTGACCTGCCAAGTCGACCGGATGCGCGCTGTAGAAGTAGGACACCAGCAGATGGCGTCGTACTCGTTCTAATTCTTCAGCCGGTTTTAGTTACCTTGAGTCATGCTTGTTCTGCCGTGGCAAAACCGCCACAACAATGGCGTGGCGAGTCGGTTAGCTATAATGCGCTGCGTCGGCACTCGGATTGCGAAGAGGTGCGTGAAATCGCCACTGCACGGTGACGGTGCAGTAAGCGCTGAAATTCTGGCTAATGCAACATCCGCAGTCACACGATTTTCTCGCCCATTTGGGAGACCTTCGTGCGCGTTCTCTGTTTATTGTGGGCCTGCGCAGCTTTCCTGATTATGATGGTGTGTAATCTCTTACCACAAGCGTCACTGTCGCGAGCTGAGAACGAAAGCATTCCATCGACATTAAACGAGCTGTTTACATACCTGGCTTGCTCCGAGAAGCGCACATTCTCGAATGGCAAATGGGTCTTGATGATCGCCCGTGGCCTCGGCAGCGATTCAATCTTCTCACCGCCAGCGAATTCCAGGAAGGAAACGTTTGGTACACATGCCGCGGCGCTTTGTGCCGGCGTTTCACTTGCGTGATTCATGAGGCGCTGTAGTACGAAGTGGAGCCATGTGGTGCCTGTCTTCGGGAAGCCCACTACGAAGACATCGTCGTCCCTGGGCTCATAGCGAAAGGCTGATCGCAGCCGTGACTCGTCGAACAAGTCTCCGATCAGGATGCCTTCAAAGTGACGAAGGTATTTAGGTTTATCGGCGATTGGCTCCAAGCTTACCTCCTTGGTATCGGCCATGGGAATGTCTTGATGATACTCGCACGAGGCGCGTGTCAACTGCACAGGAAAATGCGTGTTTGTGTTTAGAGAGGTGGCTGCACGAGGCTCGTACACGGGGTTTATGGTGTTGTGAATTGCCGGATGAGCGTAATACAGATTGTTAAGTGACGAGCTTTCAAAGTGAGTGATTGCACCGCGCTTTTACTAGTTGCTTTTAGTGAAAACATACAGAGCGAAATTGGAGCGAAACTTAGCTATACCCTATCCTATATGTCTGTACGAGAAAGCCTGCTTGCGTGGATGATTGGTCTTCTACGGACTCACTACTAAATTTGGGCTACTTTTTCAGGCAGTTTTCAATGTGTTTGCAATCTTAAAGTACTTCACACACATTCCTGGATCTATCTATCTATCTATCTATCTATCTATCTATCTATCTATCTATCTATCTATCTATCTATCTATCTATCTATCTATCTATCTATCTATCTATCTATCTATCTATCTATCTATCTATCTATCTATCTATCTATCTATCTATCTATCTATCTATCTATCTATCTATCTATCTATCTATCTATCTATCTATCTATCTATCTATCTATCTATCTATCTATCTATCTATCTATCTATCTATCTATCTATCTATCTATCTATCTATCTATCTATCTATCTATCTATCTATCTATCTATCTATCTATCTATCTATCTATCTATCTATCTATCTATCTATCTATCTATCTATCTATCTATCTATCTATCCGTTTTCCCGCCTACATGGATTACTGGGTGGTCCTACGACGAACGGGTAGCGCATAGGGCTGCTGTGCTAAGCTAACAGGTTTCCAAGCCAACCACTGAACCAAATTGGCTCACTCATTATGTACAACGAACGTCTTCAACAAAGGCGTTTCAACGAACGTCAACTTGGGTCACTGAAATGTACGGGACTGGGTAGGTACCGTGTTTCCGAAAAAAAAAAAGAACTGAAATACACTATTTGATGCCGACTTAGAGAGATGCGACTGATGCCGACCCTGGGCGTCTGCGACTCGGTCTGAGCTGCTTTTTAATGAACCTCTTTGATGCCAACTTGGATCACTGGGTATGTGCCAGTGGGTATGCGCCCCTCTTCAGTGAATTTTGACGCCAACTTGAGTATAACCAACTATGTGCCACTGAGTATCTGCCAGTAGGCGTGCGGCAAGCGAGGGAACAATTCTCAGCGTTCGTAGGCAGCGGCGCGCCAGGCTTCTCGTCTCGGAGGCGACGCGCGAACTTCTAGGCAGCGCCACTAAGTGGCGCAGCGTGTCCAGGGAGAAGCGCGAGAGAGGAGACCGGTCGTGGGCATGACGAGTTCCTCAGCGTTTGCACGCGCCCGTGCGACCGCGCATTTCGGAGGCCACGCGCAGGCTTCGAGGCGGGAGCGATAGATGGCGTCGAGTGTTCTTAGGGGAGCGCGAAAAAGGAGTCCCGCTGCAGCACACGCCTCATACGTACATAACTCGTTTCGACGGTGGTGATACGCCGTGTCGTTATATCGATTCAATGCTAACACATTGCCGTCTACACTCATTGTCAGATGGGTTCTACCGCAGTCTTTTTTGTAATTGAATGGGAAGCTTTATGTTCAGTAAAAAAGATTGAAGATACGACACAACAGGATATAAAGTATGTACACCATCCTTTTTTGGATTCAGTCTCTTTTTTTTTTTGTCGTGTGTCCTTGCGCTGGTTATGATTCGCTATTGCAAAAATGAATGCACAAGTTATAGTAGTGCATACAATAAAACGGGAAACAAATAACTCTCTTGACCATAGAAACAGAACAGAACAGGCACTCGGAACAGCAATGGCTCTGCCGCATGTAAGGAGTACAGCAAATGCCAGACCTTCGAAGGCCACAGAAACTCGGAGCTGTGCCTCGTAAATCCGAACATCTGTGACGACCTTTCAGTTAACATGACTATAATCGGTTACATTAGAAAAGGAAGTCGTTTGTAGACGAGAATGAAATGAGAAGAAACCAAGTGCTTCTTAACCTGTGTAAGCACATACAGGGTGTCTTTCTTGAGCTGCACCAAAATTTTTAAAGATTGCCTATGGTAGACAGCGCAATTATAGCCCTTGATCTAAATTACTCGATCAGGCGGCCATTACTTCTACGAGAAATCAAAGGTTCAACTGAATAATCAACGTGATTACGCCAATTTATTTTTAAATAATTACTCTATGCTGCTTATCTCCATCTACGAATTATAGCCTCTGAGTTTGCATGGCGTATCCACTTAGACCGAATTTTCTGGACTGCACCAGTTCCGTCGATATTAGTTTTTTATGTGTCCGAAGAAATGCATTGGCGTTCGAATTACTTTTTTTTAAGAAACCGCTGTTTTATGCATTGAAGCACAAGAGTAACTGGAACACCAATGTATTTTGACGGACACCTTGAAAATTAATAGGTCTCGGAACTGGTGTGGTCCACAGGATTCGTCCCAAGTGAATACGCCTTGCAAGCTCATTGGCTATAATTCGTAGATATTAATATGTGGCGTAAAGTAATCAATTAAAAATGTAATTAGCGTAATTACTTTGAATAATCAATTGTACATATTGATCTTTCCTAGAAGTAATGGCCCTCTCGTCAAGTAATTTAGATCAAGAGTTAGAAATGTGCTAACTGCCATAGGCAATCTTTAAGAAATTTGGTGCAG
This sequence comes from Dermacentor andersoni, assembly GCF_023375885.2. Lineage (NCBI taxonomy): Eukaryota > Metazoa > Arthropoda > Arachnida > Ixodida > Ixodidae > Dermacentor > Dermacentor andersoni. The sequence continues at coordinate 112,163,443 of NC_092817.1, forward strand.
CTAAAAAAAAAAAGCACCCTCTATATTTGTAAGGAAGACCTACTAATACCGATTTTACGCGTACCAGCTGCACAGCAAACCATTGATTTCATGTAGAAGTTTGTATTCGGGAAGGTCGTTTAAAGCCATTGACGACACACTGAAGTTACTTCGAAGCGCTATACACCACTCATTAATTGACCTAGCGCACAAGGCACGAGTAACAGCAAGCGGCAGGCATCAGCAGTTCTCAAGGCTACCGAATTTTCTCCGTCAAAAGGGGCTCAATAGGGTTCCGGGGCAATTGACAATTCCTAAAGAATGATAACCAGCCACAAAATTAGAAACTCATTGGCACAACTTCTGGGAGTTGTTTGTACACCTGACTTCGAGTTAAGTAGTAAAGATGCGACAGTAAAGAGATAAAGTTGTTTTGTGTCTGAGATAAATTGAGCTGTAGGATTGTCAGGAGGTCTAAAAATATTAACGGAGAAGAAGAACAAGAAGAAAATGATTCATTTTGAAAAACGTTAACCGTGAGAGTTAGGCAAGAAGAGTTCCTTTGACATATGATATGGCTATACATCCACGTGAAAATTTCGCCCAACTTTATAAATTTCTAATGCACCATTCAATGTATTCTATTTAGTGTGTAAGGCTATAACAAAAATAATTTCGTCATTTTTGTTTCAGATGATAGAGTTTAATACAGTAAACACAGAGTGCCAGGTTTTGTAATGTAAGTTAGAACAACTTCGAATGACGCAATGCCGAGCAAGAATATTAAGAAAGCGTAAAAGGGCATTCATGACAAAAAAAATTGTCCATTGTTGGTGAACTACGAATTCATTAGTGCATTACGAGACAAAATTCACGAAGATGAATTGTGTGGCAGTGTGAACACATCAAAATTTAACGAAAAAGAATGTTTTCAACTCCTTATTACATTCCGCGAAGACAAAAGCCGCAAAACCATCTGCTAGCGCTTTATCTGGTTGCATGTTGTGTTTTTATAAATACTTTCCTATATTACAGCGAAGCTGTATATGGCTGGCCGATTCGTCCGTCCGTCTGTCTGTCGCCTGTACGCCGAAAACGCTTCCGGCGCAACTCCATGCGCATGCGCGAAAAGAGAGGCACACGATTTTCTGCGCCAGTAGTGACGTTGTTGCTCTCCGACGCAGCCACTGTCCACGATATACCCCAGAAAGACAAGAACTTGCTAACTCTCTCCACAAACTGAACAATCGGCTGCTTTCCGTGCAGGTGCTGCTGGATCGCTCGTCGGCACATAAAGCGGTGAAGGCACCTTTGTGGTTCTCGAGGACGACGGGCTTGTGTGAACGTCTGTGACTATTAGTGCAATTACTATGAAACCACACGCTTCAGTGAACTCACCGCTAATTTCCTTCTTTCCTTCACTCCTCTCTCTCCCTATCATCGTTGTTTTCTCCTTTGCCATTCCCCCGGTGTAGGGTAGCCACCCGCACGTTATTCTGGTTAATCTGCCTGCCTTCTGCTTTCTTCTTTCTTTCCTTCCTCCGTCGTAGCCGAGCGCGCGCGTAGCAGTTTCTCCCAGGTTCTGAAATGGGTCGGCCACGCGTCATGCGTACTCCTTAGGAGCACGCAGCTTTAGATCAGTAACTCCGCGAGCAGAACCGGGAACGAGCTCGTCTACGCCGTGTCGATGCTGCAGCCCGAGCGCAAGAACAGGCTCGTGCTGCCGAGCGCAAGTACAAACTGCGCACCAAGAATCTGGGAGCCTACCAAGCCATCGTTTAAACAACCGTCGGGGTTAACCCAGTGATAAACAGCGGGGCCGCACGTTTCAGCTTCGCTGTTTAACCATGTCTGTACGGAGTGCTCGGGCGGTGATTTTTTTAATCTATCGTATTTTTTATCGCTGTGAGCTATTTCTCTTCGTTATCCCGTCTCTTCTTCCCACCTCGACATCTGCTTTACTTCGACCTTACTTACTAATCGCCAGGTTCCCCCATAATGAAACAAAAATCTTGTGACCTGAACTCACAAACGCTTTATAATAGTTCAACGAGAAGAAATGGGGTCAACCGAAATGCACGATTTTTATTAATCATATCATAAAAAGCCAAGAAACAAAGACACCAAGGGCAACATAGGGGAAATTACTTGTACTTGCTAAGTGAAATAACAAAATGATAAATTATTGGCATTGAAAGTGGATGAAAGAACAATTTGCGCCGGTGAGGAACAATTCCACGTCTTCACATTACAACTTATGATTAATAAAAATTATTGTTGTATAAGTGGTGCAATCTAGCTTGCGGCTATTCTTTTCAACATATATAGAAGCTATATATAAACATATACAGAAGATTATATATACATAGGTTGTCTAAAGCGACATTATACACTAGGTTGGCTGTACCTGTAGACGTTTGCCGCTGTGTATACATCACTTTTGACACCCTGTTGGTAACAGCCGAATAAAATCCTGAAGGCGTACGTCAGAATACAGTGATAAGACGGTTAATAACAATACGTTGACTATTGCACTGTATGGACTTTGTGCACAGACACACATATACAGTTTACATACACACGAAAACAAGTTTTCTTAAGGTCACTTCAACCCTTACACTGTACTAACATGCGATATGTAGAATGCTCTTAAAAAGGGGGAAATATACATTCGCTAATATTTCTGATAAAAACCTAATGCTGCAGCGTAAGTAGGTGTAATATTGCCCTCACCTGTAGTGTAGGTTCCGCAGGTTACACTTGAACAATGGTTCTGATATGATACGCGTTACTGTAAGTATTCGGTCCTGCAAGCCAGCTACAGGAGGTCTTCCACTTCTGTATATCCGCGGGAATTAATGAATCCACAGAAGAGCGGCGAAATGGCAGCCTAAATGTGTTCGCCATGTGTTCTGCATTCGCACGTGTAAGGGCTTAGTAACCATGGCAGCACGTCTGCTCTCCTTTGCACCTGGGAACGAACCTAAATATACTGGGGCACATGTGCTGGCGCTCACAGGTGCATTCACGGAAAACAGCTTAGGAAACACTCGTTATGAGAACAAAGAAAAACTGCGCAAGAAAGAACAAGACAGAGAAAGAACCACACGACACAGGCGCAGTTCTCATAATGTCATACCAACTAGCCCCTCACCGTACGCTTCTAAACACTCGTTATGTCGCCGTGCTTCTAAAGCAACTACACCACCGGCCGCGAAGTCTCACTGGGCTACATGTTATGGCTGAAAGAATTTTACCGATAAGTTGAACTACACTATGTTTAAGAATTTACTGAAACGTCATACGTTTTGTGGACGCTGAGCGTAGTGGGAAGGCAGGCGGGAGGGGGCGATAACAGTGATGCGTTCCTAGCAAACAAAAAATAACGGTCCACGTAAGGCCCCATTCGTAGAGCTCCACGGAATGTCACGGCGAAATGGGGCTGATGGGGGCATATTAAAAAAAAAAAAAAGAACGCAGAGATATGACGAAGCTACATTATAACCTACATTAGGCAAAATGTTTTAAACCCTTCGGAGTTTTGTTTTGCTCTACGGCTTACCTTACACATAAGGCAATAAAATATTATTGTATAACACAGCCAGCTCAAACTACTGCTGCAGTGGGGGTCACAATAACTACTGCTGCAACTGCTGCTGCAATGGGGTCACAATACATGCACAATAAATTGTGCATTTATTGTGACCTCCTGGTGCACACCGGCATGTCTATCGCGAAAGTTTGGCAGCCATAGCTGTGGAAGGTAATTTCTTGCGGTTTTTGTGTAGTCTGCGGCATCTATCGTCTTCTTTACTTGCCATAAAAGTTGCCAAAAGAAGAAAACATCATTTGTTCCCAGGAACAGTTCAATCTTACCCATTGTTAGCGGTGGGACAGACCTCGCTGTACAGCCAGGTTAGGTTAGGTTCAGGCGTTTCCTTATCTGCGAAGGAAGTGCGCCAGTTATGGATGGCCTTTCCTGGGACCGTTTCTGTGCTCATGTTAGCCAGCGTGCTTATCAAAACCTCGTTCACTGTTTTGCGCCACAGGCGCTGGTGGTATAGCATGCTGACGTTCAGATCCGCTTCCGCAGTATATGCTCGGCGTCTACTAAGACTCTTCCACTGTGATTCAGCAGCCGCAAAATAAAATGCTGCATTTGCGGGTCTTCGCACCAGGCATCTCGGTACAGCTCTGCAAGTTCTCAGTTTCATAAGTGTGGGCCACCGAACCATCATGTTTAGATCAGACTTAGGGAAGACATTTCAGGAGGCACAATACTAGAGGACAGCGTTAGTTGGCAAATGTTAAATGTCGATAGCGCACTTATAACAGTGAGAAGAAAAGCGCAACCTTCGACTTCATTCATCGTTTTTTTTTTTTGGTTCTACCCGATATTATTATTGAAATGCTGCTTTTACATGACATGACATTGCGTACCTTCCCAGTCGCAAAGTTAGGCGGCAAGGTGGTTAGATACAAACAAACTTACATAGATACATACATAGATAGATACATACATAGATACACAGTCCCCGAAAAGTACCTGAAAGACCCTAAGAATGCTAACCCAATAAAAAAATTGCAGAAGCCAGCTCCAGATGACTGTTGACGGCAATGCATTTAGCATTGATTCAATATAGCGACACAACGCATTGGTGCCGTCAAAAATAGTTGTGGATGAGGCGTGTACTGCAGCGGGACTCCTCGTTCGCGCTTTCCTAAAACCACCGGACGCCGTCCAGTGCAGCCGTTGCGAAGCCCGCTCTTGGCCACCGAAATGCACGGTGCGTCGATGCGTCATGCGGCGACCCCAATCCTCCCACGTGCTTCTTTCTGCATAACTTGCGCCATCTAGAGGCGCCGCAGAGAAGTCCGCGCGAAGCCTCAGAGATCAAAAAACGGGGAGCGCCGGTGCCTGCTAAGACTGAGAATTGTTCTCTATCTTGCCACGATGTTAATTGAAGAGCGGCACATAACCCAGTGCATTTGTGGCACAGCCTGCTAAAGCGTTGGGTGGTTGTCCTTGAAAAATCCTTCTCACGTGGGTTCGATTTCGCTGAGCATTAGAGAAATTTAAGGTATCTTTCTCGTCATTTTAGAGCGGCACATTCCTAATGGCACATGCCTAGACATCCAAGTTGTTGTCAATGACTTTCATTCAAGAGCGGCACACACCTACTAGCACTTACCAGTGACTCAAGTTGGTATCAAGAAAGTTCATTGAAGATAGGCACAGACCGAGTGCCACGTACCCAGTGCTCCAAGTCAGCGTCGAAGAGTTTCAATGAACAGTAGTACCTATACGCAGTCCGGCGTCTTCAGCGCCCCGTGTCGGCGTGAAAAAGAGCAACACATGTACACATTGCCACATACTCAGCCACCCATGTTGGTCGGATGGTTGGTTTCGAACCTTGTTCCATCAGCACAGCAGAACGATGCGATACAGGTAAGAGGGAAACAGGTTGTATACAAACATTCAAACATAGCTAGCCCCAAAAAGTGGGTGGGATACCTTAAGAATGCTACGGCACAAAAACAAATCATGCACTTGGAGGCTTATCTATTTTTTGTAATAAAGCTATTTAGGCCCCATTTGTTGTTTCACTGTCTAACTTTGCAGAGAATAAGTTCTTCCACCAGCACATGTAGGGGTAGTACAGATGAAACTATACAGTATTACATAAGAGAACAGTATACATAAGCCGATTCGTTTTATGTGTGCTGTATGGTGTGTAGCCTATTCGGCAAGGCGGCGGCGGTGGCAGCAGGAGCAGCCACCGTTAGTAATGTGTGGGGAGGTTTGCCTAGAAAGTTTCGCTTAAAAGAATTTGGCAGACACTGCTTTATGACGACTACATTTCCTCCGAAATGCACGGTGTGTCAGAAATGCGTCATGCAGCAGTCGGACTCCTCTCTCGCGCTTCTTTCCAGACACGCTGCGCCATCTAGTGGTGGTGCCGAGATATCCGCGCGTGGCCTCCGTGGCGAGAAGCGTGGTGCGCCGGTGCGTATGAACGCTGAGAATTGTTCCCTATCTTGTTGCACACCCAGCGGCACAAACTCCGTGACACAAGTTGTCGAGAGGTTCATTGAAGAGCGGCACGTACGCAGTGAATTCATGGTGAAAATCTTTAAAATGTTAGAGTTAACGACGTTCGTTGAAGAGAGCCCATACCGAGTGCGTTTGTGGCGCAGCCTGCTAAAGCGTAGGGTTGCGCTTCTTGAGGAACCCTTGTGAGGTGGGTACTATTCTGGCCAGCATCACAGAAACTTAAAGGATATCTTACAGCGAAGCTGTTTATACAGACCTTGTGCCGTCGTTGTTGGGCTTCGCTAAAAAGGGGCCACATCACCTAATGGGAGAGGAAAAGAAGAGATCAACAGGGGGAAAGGGGCTCGAGTGACCCCTTTCCCCCTGTGAAAATGCTATCTTATACGCGAATCTTATACGATTATCACAGGGTGCATTTTCAGCGATCGAGCCAGATTGGCATAGAATTTATTGACGATTGATTCCGCGAAAGAAACAGATATTATTCTGGCGGTTTTCGGCCAATGAACAGTGCCCAGCGATTGAAGCGCAACACTGGCTGCCGGGACTTCTTGCGCCAGCAAGAAGTGCCGCCAGCCACGTCATTAGTGAACCCAATCCAACCAATCGTCAAAACGATTGCAGCGCCCGCATCTCCATTGGTGGGTCTTGCGCACAATACAAGGCAAACTGGTAGTGAATCCTCCATAGAAGCCTACATGACAAGAAAATGGCGGCTCCTTGCAACTTTCGCCATCTACATATCAAGGGGACAACTAACAGCAAGCTAAAGAAAAAAAAAAAAAAAAAACATACAGGATGACATTATCACCGTAAATGGCAGTGACGTCAAGATCTATGTTGTTGACACAGCCTAACGCGAGAGGCTGTGTCATTAAACTATAGGTGTGGCGTATGTCTTAATGTGGACATAATTAGGCTGTTATTAACGGCAATTGCTCCAGTAGGGGCCTTAGAAAGGTGAACGAATAGAACGGAAATAAATGTTAACTCCACAGAGGTTTAAAAACGAACTTCGCATTTATTCATCTAGAATAATGCAACTAATATAACTGACCAAACAAACATGTTTCAGTGGATGAAAAGTACTATTGGCCAAGAGGCGGTAGACGTCACGGAGCAGTACCTGCTACCCACCGGACTCAGATGTTCCCCGACCAAATCTGAGCTTCTCCTTTATAGAAAAGAAAAAGGCCGCAGACCCAAGGGCTGGAAACCGGTCTCGGAAAGTGACATTCACCTGTTCACTCGGAGCGGTGACCTGATGCCCAGGGTCGACACCATCAGAGTCCTGGGTATGTTCATAGAATCACGCGGCGGCAACGGCACTGCGTTACGCAAGATAATTGCGAAAACCGACAATGCTTTTCGCCTCGTCCGAAGGGTCATGAACAGACATCGTGGCCTCAAGGAGGACAACCTGCTTCGGCTCATCAACGCCGTTCTGTTGTGTCACTTCACCTACACGGTGGCCATGCACAACTGGCTCAGAGCCAAGCGGGAAAAGCTTAATGCCCTCATTAGAAAATTCTTCAAGAGAGCCCTCGGGCAGCCCATCAGAACGCATACAGAGGACCTCCTTCGGCTCGGCATACACAACACCATGGAGGAGATGGCCGAGGCTCAGGAACGGGCCCAGCTAACTCGGCTGTCCACCACGCCGGCCGGCAGGCGTAGCCTCGAGGAGATCGGACTCGCACCAACCAAGAACTTGGCTGAAGACACCCAAATCCCCAGAGAAATAGGGGAGAAGATCGTGGTCGCCCCTTTGCCCCGCAACGTTCATCCCGTTCACAACGCAGGTCGTCGCAGGGCAAGAGCATTTAATATACTAAAGGAAATAAACAAGCACAAAATCGCAGCAAGCTTCGTGGACGCAGCTGCATACCGAGACGGCAAGGCTTTTGCGGTTTCCGTCATTGACACGCTGGGCAAAGTCATCAACTGTGCTTCCGTCCGGACGACGAACCCAGAGGTGGCCGAGCAAGTGGCCATTGCACTCGCCATGCAAGACGGCCGGAGAAACAGGGTGTATAGCGATTCGAAAGCCGCCATCAGGGCATTCCAGAAAGGCCGGGTAGCCTCGCAGGTAGTTCAAATTCTGAAAGGCGCCAAACAGGGCAACACCTCCATGCACTCGATCCTTTGGTTCCCTGCACACGTCGGGGCGATTGAGGGGGTTCCTCTGAACCTCAACGAGTCTGCCCACGAGGCTGCGCGTGGCTTTACCGACCGCGCTGCCCTCGGATCGGGCGACTCTCTTCCCGGACACAGAGACGCTCCTCTCACACACAACGAAATCACGAAATTCTTTTACTTAGAGAGAAGGGATTTCCCCCCGCCTCACTCCAAGCTAAGCAGGCCGCAGGCGGTCACACTAAGACTTCTGCAAACGAACTCGTACCCAAATCCGGCGTCCCTTAATAGCATATATCCCGAGATTTATCCGAATTGTTCTTGCGTGGCCTGTGGTGAGGTAGCTACGTTGCCTCATATGCTCTGGGAGTGCGGGTCGCTGGGCCCGCAGTTCACCAAGGAAGAGTGGGACGCGCTCCTGCGAAGTCCCGTCTTTGAGGACCAAATCCTGGCCGTCCAGCGCGCCCGCGATCGGGCCGGCAGACTAGATCTGTCAGTCCCGTCGTGGGATTAGCCGGGTGCGCGTTTTATCGCGCTTTGCTGGACCAAATAAAAGTTCATTCACTCACTCACTCACTCACTCACTCACTCACTCACTCACTCACTCACTCACTCACTCACTCACTCACTCACTCACTCACTCACTCACTCACTCACTCACTCACTCACTCACTCACTCACTCACTCACTCACTCACTCACTCACTCACTCACTCACTCACTCACTCACTATTGGCCAGCACACAGTCGTAATGTATAGCAACATATGCGAAGCCTTTTCACATAATCATTCGCAGTTGCGTACGGCAACATGCATTCATATCCAAGAGTTATCAGACAAGATTGTCCCACGTTAAACTTAGTGCGACGTTCCTTCGCGGAGCATTCCGCATTTATGGTCACGACGAGAGACAGCACGTCGGATGCCGCAGCGTGAACTTGTACGGTAACACGAAACAAGCATTCACACCTGAATGCTGTGGCCTAGGTCAGGCAAAATTTGAAGTGAAGTGCAACCCACGCTTTGATCAAACGTGCAAGCAATATATATATATATATATATATATATATATATTGTAACGAAGAACAGTAGCCTGCCTGCGACACAGCACCATCGCTACCGGTATGAGCTCGTGGTGGCTGTCCTTGGCCGAACGCTTGTGACTGCGACAAAGTGCGACAAAGCGGCGACAAAGAACTTTCCGCTTGGTCGCTCGCTTGTGATGACGCCTTCGCGAAACTACGCCACCTGCTAACCTCGCCACCTATCTTTCACCACTTCGATCCTGCAGCCCCGACAGAGGTCCACACCGATGCCAGCGGCGTCGGACTCGGCGCCGTACTCGCGGAACGAAAAGTGGGGTTTGATCAATATGTCTTTGCCTACGCGAGCCGAACTCTAACAGAGGCCGAGGCTAATTACTCTGTTACAGAGAAAGAGTGTTTAGCCATTATTTGGGCTCTTGGAAAATTCCGTCCTTATTTGTATGGTCACCCTTTCGATGTCGTCACTGACCATCACGCCCTTTGTTGGCTGTCTACCCTTAAGGACCCATCTGGCCAACTTGCTCGCTGGGCCCTTAAGCTACAGGAGTACGACATCCGCGTTCTCTACCGTTCCGGCCGCAAACACACGGACGTTGACGCCCTTTCTCGCTCACCGGTCTCCGCTGACGGCGCTTGCCTATCTGCCGTTGAGCCCACACTTATATCTCATGCACTGCGCAACATGCCGTTGGAGCAGCGCAAGAATTCCTGAATCAGCGCTCTCATCAGCATCCTTTCTGATCTATCCACCTCTTCAACATCTCGCGCTCTCCGCCGCCAGACTACCCGCTTCTGCATTCGCAACGGCCTTCTTTATCGTCGCAATTACCTCTCTGACGATCGCAAGTGGCTTCTTGTGATACCGCACCATCTCCGTGACTTTATCCGCGACGCTTTCCACGTAGACCCTCAGTGCGCGCATGCTGGCCTCCTGAAGACCTATGCTCGACTACGCATCCGATTTTATTGGCGCGGCCTGTATAACTACGCCGAAAAGTTCATTCGCTCCTGCGCTCAGCAACAACGCCCAAAAGTACATCCCGGACAAGTCTACCCGTCACAACGCCTTCCCTGCCCTAGTCGGCCCTTTGATCGTGTTGGTATAGACATATACGGACCGTTACCCTCCACTGCAGCAGGCAAACGCTCGATTATTGTTGCAGTGCATCACTTGACCCGCTATGCTGAAACAGCCGCTCTGCCGGTTGCCACCGCCCGCGACGTTGCATCGTTTCTGTTATGACATTTCGTTCTTCGCCACGGTGACCCCCGCGAACTTCTGAGCGATAGAGGCCGCGCCTTTCTTTCCGATGCTTTGAAGGCACTACTCGACGAATGCCGAATCGTCCACCGCACCAGTACTGCGTACCATCCGCAAACTAACGGCAGGACCGACCGAGCGCTTCAACCGTACTCTTGGAGATATGCTGCCGATGTACGTCGCCTCTGATCATTACAACTGGGACCAAGTTCTCCCTTTCGTGACGTATGCGTACAATACTGCGGCCCAATCAACTACTGGATTTTCCCCTTGCTCTCTCCTATACGGACGAGGACCTTCTACTACGCTCGATACCATTCTTTCATATACACTTGACGCGTCCGAAAGTACTCCGCTATCTGAAGCTGCTCGTCATGCCGAGGAATGCCGCCAGCTTGCCCGCTCTTTTTCCACCGAGGACGAGTGGCAGCAGCAATCCCGTCAACCTGCCGACCGTTCTGCACCAACTTTTTCTCCTGGCTCTCTCGTACGGCTTCGGGTACCCGCTACCACACCCGGATTCCCCGCAAAACTTCTCGGAAAATACCTAGGTTCCAACCGCGTCTTGGAGCAAACGTCCTCCGTCAGTGACGTCGTAGAGCCGCTCACGCCATCGACGGACCTACGCCATCGTGGCCGTGAACTTGTCCACGTCTCTTGCATTAAGCCGTACTACGACCCAATAGTAGTCTCTTCGCCTTAAGCCTTAAGGGCAAGAGAACCCCAACTAATTTGGTGATTTCAAAGGCCTTGCAATAATAAAGTGGTATTTCATTTGACCTGGCGGGCTTTGTAGTGGATATTACGATAAGAAGATATGTCATGTATGTACTAATACTTTCAATTTAAACGCAGTAGAAGGGAAATAAAACATATCTGTTGACTCTTGTTGATTCGTTAATACCACTACACAAACAATCGCGAACTATACTTTGAGGAACAGGTGGCTACACTTAGCTCTTCTCACAAGAGTATTCTCCAGAACTTTCATACCAATCAACAAATATGTATCACTGATGGACATAGACACCTTGGCAGGAAAAGAAGAAGCTGATTTCAGTCTGCTTGAGGAAATTGGGTCACAACAAGACCGCGTCTTATTCAGACACGGTATCGTTACGACCCGATTCCCTATAACAATAAATGTCATCTTTACAGGAGTGGTGACGGAATCTTTTGAGTGAGCTTGAGAGTAAAATATCTGGTTTTCGCACGCGCTCTGTCATGGCTGCCCTTCTACATTCTAGTTGTCACGTAAGAGACATTGACCATCGCGTCACTTGGTAAACTTTCCTCAATTTGAACATTAGTTGAAAGCATTTTTCAAGGTACAGAATTGTCCTACTTGCTTTTCGTTACTTAATATTGTCACTGAATATTCCCGATCAATGGAACGTTAGCACCGCTAAGTTTAGGGAGACAGAAGTAAGTGTGCAAGGCAACACGCATGCCACATAGGGCTGTCCGCCCAATTTAATGCACAAGAATGCCCCGAAAACACGGGAAGCCGGTGGTGAGGCCTCGAAGTTGCCCTATTGAAGAAAGGCGCGGAGGTCCGAAGGAATCTGCTCTCCGCTCATCAGCTTTTTTTCCCACTAGAACAACATTTAATAATCGGTATCGCTGAAACAGTTTCATTGAACAGCTCAGGGGCATGTCGCATATGACTAGCGATACCCAGGTATAAAAACAAGCGAAAGAAGTGAGATAAACTGTCATGATTTAATGGGAATACTTGCTCGATTCTAGTGCCCCCTTTAAATAATATCCTTCTCATCGGCTACGCAATTACATGCTCCGTTACCACCACCCCATATTCTTATATAAATTGAGCTCGCAGCAACTCTTGTCGCTTCGCTATCTGTCTGTATGTATACCTCGTGTTACGCTGGGTATGCCGTAGTAAGAATTTTTACAAATAAAGAAGGACAAATGCCATACAATTTGCATGCTCAACGTGAAGCATTGAAGGTACAGAAAAGCCCGTTTCTTCTGTTACTCTGATGACCCCTTCTGAATATTTTCGCTGGTGTGAGTTTGACTTTATTAATGGTATACTTTTAGGAACGTACAAATAAGACTTAGTCTTCCCTATCTATGCATGCTAGAATGTCAATATTCCACAGCACTTATTTCAACGTAGGATACAATGAACTAGAATAAGATACGGTGATCATATTGATAATAAAAAATAGCATAAACATGCTAATGACAGTCATTTCATAAATTGTGCAAGTGCGTGTTTAAAAGATAAAAATAAAAGCGAATTTTAGCGAGTTTTTATGGCCTATCACGTCAAAATGCGCGCACCTTCGAAGCAGAAACAAATACCGAATAACACCTGCCAATTTTCGTTAAATGTCAAAGGAGCAACATACGAGCAAATTGGCAGTTTCAAAGAACGACTGGCTTGAACCACGCGTGTGTGGCATACTTTTTTGAACGTATAAAGTATTTTGTCATTGTATTTTAGTGCTCAACCAGGAAACATTTTTTTAACTACACGGTACTAACTTTATCGACTAGCAAACCAATAAGTACAGGGCTGAGACGACGTGGTGCAGCTCTTGGGATCGCGTAACCTGTCTCCTTTCCTTAGCCTTTTGAAATGGCGTCAAAGTGCATCGACGAATGCTCTTGGAGTGAATGGAGAAGAAGGGAAGAAGTGCAGAACAGAAAGAACACCAAAATCAAAGAGGTCGAGGTATTCACACTGGCTTCTTGCAGAAATTCGATCGAAAATACATTAGCAGCAACGTTGAAGGACGCCCTATAAGTTGAATCTTGTGTGATGCGTTTTACTCGATAGTCAGAGCCGACGTTAATGGAAATCAGCTCCGTGGCAGCGCGTCTGTCTCCAAATTGAATACTGGTGGCCTGTTGAAACAGGTGCCGTGGTGGGGACAGTTGAAAAGCGAAAGCAGAATTTCCGATCAGCAGTGGGCATCCTTGGGGGGCAAAAATGTGTACGTTCGATGTTCGGAGAGAGGAAGGTGCAGTAGGCTAGTGGTAGGAATGATTAGTTTTGGTGAGCTATAGAGAAATGGTATGTTGGTTTGCGACGAAAGAGTTGAAACAAGGGTAATGTAAGCAGGCATAAATTGTCGCCTAAGGAGTGACTGATAAAACATCATCAAGTACAGCAGTGCCGTCCAGCTAGCGATTGTACTACTTCCACGAGCTATAGGATGATGTAAGTCACCATTATTCATACTTACTTCGAGAATATGTGTCCCTGCGTGCCCTTATCTTATGCGAACATTTCCTAATTAGGTGTAAGCGTGATCCTGCGGTTAAGAATAGTTAACGTGCATAATTTATTGACACATGCGTCGCACTTGTGTTTTTTTGAAACGCTAAGGCTAATGCGTCATTTAAGCAATCCCTTAATATATCTCAGAACTGAAATAAACTGCGAGTTAGTAAGGATCCACGTCTTAAAGAGTAAGCATTTGTGTTATGACAGCCAGCGTTCATGCTGTCCTTTTCGTTTGTCTTGTGTCCGTGTTTTCTGGACCATATTTTTCAAACCACGAACCTAGCCTGCCTCTTCAAAACGGCAAAAAGGCTAAGAGATCGCCTGTCGTAAATTACATTGCAAAATGGGGGCAAATATTGCGGCACATGTTAATTTACATTTAAACTAGGTATGTTCAAGTGGGAGGACGAGTGACGGCATGGAGCTGCGATCACCCCTACGAGCAGCCCAGGTCGCTTAACCTATATTTTAGTATCCATGCCGTAGGACTTTTCGCGACGTACTTGCATTACAGGGATCTCAATCCCTCCTTAGCAAACGGCTCCCCGCCAGGTTGAGCACCGCCTCCGCGACTCTGTGGCCCTCAGTGCGCAGCGAAGTCGGAAGTCTTGGACCAGCTTAGAATAGGTGATGTCAGTACATGACGTCCTTAACGGCTAATGATGTTTTTTTAGCGAATCCCTTACTTTCAAATGTGCATAGCGTTGCATTTGTGTGCAGATGTGCCATTGGGCGTTTGATGTTTTCACTCTACCCTAGCGACAACTCTAGTGAGTCGAATTTATATTGCGGGAGGCTGCCTTCTCGGGTGAAATATGTAAGCTCGTAAACGAGACGTTTTATTATTTTGATGGCAAGCGGTGGCAGGCGCAGTAAGCCAACCTATGGCTTTAGAGATTCATTGTGCGAACTACCAAGAAAAAGCTTTGCGGATCCTACGCACTGTGGAAATTGACGTAAGCGACGCTTTGTATGCTCATTGCTTTGGTTGACGGTAATTAGCGGTGATGATGGCGGCGAATGTGTAACTTATTCAGTGTTTGGTGGAATACGAGAGTGGCGAGTTGATGTTAGACGTTACCTTGCGTGCACTACTGCTGGTTGTTTGAGTAGTCTGCAGAACACACAGGTAGACGTGTTTGCTTGAGGCATTCTTTTGCGTCATTGTTCGTAATCTCTGAGAGTTCAGCATTATCGTTACCTGACATGGCACATTGCATCGCTGCAGAAATGTTAAACCTTAATGAATTATAAGACTACGTAATTCAATTTAGTATGATAAAATCGAATATGTATACGTTTTATACATACATTTGGTATCTGCTCCACGTTTAAGTGCATAGCAAAAGCGCGCCCGTTCCACGCTACGCTTCTTTTGGGCCTGGGTGTCCTCGAAACTGAGTGCATGCTTTGGAGCCATTTTTATTTATGTGATATTGATGCGATGGTATATTTATGCGATAACAATTATGGGGACACCCCAGGCGTATTTTTGACGTCGCTGACGCCGTTGGCATTGCCGTGATGTTTTGTATGAAGTCCAAGGACGACAACACCATCACCGGGGGCCGTATGCTGTATGTGCGAGTGAAAGCACGCGGTGGGAGCCGACGACCGCGGCTGAGTCTGGCGCACGCGAGGGAGGAAGGCAGAGAGCAAAGGCGCCGTCTTCCGTCGCGCGAAAGGCCGAGGGAGGATGAGAGGGAGGGAGGGGGGCGGCGACGTTGGGTTCCACAGCAACGGCGTATTTCGCGACCGGGCGCAAGGGCAACTGATGATCGCGACTCAATCTCGCGCGGGAAACGGAGGAAAGTGGGGAGGCTGTATGGGAGGGAGGAGGGAGACTGCTTCTATTCCGTCATAAACTGCGTATTTTGCGCGGCAGCGCGCGGTATCTCGAAAGCGATCTGCAGGCGGCTCATACCTGTGTGCGTGCTGTTTTCTTGCCTGTTAGCGTCGAATGGATAGACAGCGCGAAGGTCACTTCACTCGCTGCTGCTACCGCGCTTGCTCACGCATTTGACAGCGAGTGTACGCGGTCATCGAGTCGGTGCGTTCATCTTGACCTGTGCGCGCTGACATCATGCTTGTTCGTTCAATTAGTAAGCGAATGTTTCAAAGTTTATACGGCCGATAAAACTACTATCCTTACTTCGTATACCTGTCTACTAATTGGCTCTCGCAATCGATGCATCGCATTTCGGACGAAACTACGACTTCTTTTGGCGCGTGTTTACGGGCTCCTTCTGCATACGCGATCAGCACGCTGTTGAGACGCGAGCTCCAAGCGCTCTCGTCAGGTTATGGACAATTGTAATGTTTAGGCTATCACAGCCCAGCACCTGCATTTTCATCGCATAGGAAAGCAAGCACAGCACGTGTCATACGAGCGAACTACGCATCCCGGACCACGGCGCCACCAGCCGGGATGCACGGAGGCGAGCGCCATCTGGTGATGTTGCAAGAAACCCAGTGGTACGCGCGGCGAGACCATCGCAGCACCCAGATAGTCGGGAAATGAGGCAAAGAAAGCTTCGCTTGGAAAAGCGGAGCCTTGCCTCGGATAGAGTGCTAGTAACAGAAAGCGTTTTTTGAGCGTGTGCGCGTGGCAGCCTGATACGTCGTGATGAGCACGCCGATCCACAGGTGACAGCCGCTCCTACATTTTAATTGTGTACACTACACGTGCAATCAATTTACGCAGTGTAAGTAAGCTTAAGTTGATAAGTGCGCTTTGGACCTCACCGATGTCAGTTATCCGCCCCTTTCATGGACAGACAGAACAAGCGCATTAATCCTAACTTGGAGCTATACAAACAGCGCTGGACAACTTGATCGGTGTCGGTATTATAAGATATATATATATATATATATATATATATATATATATATATATATATATATATATATATATATATATATATATATATATATATATGTACATTCGTATATATATAATACATATACATATTTCCATTTTACATATCCATATATAATTTTTTTTTAGGAAAAGACGTCACGACGGCTTATTTTGGAGTGCATGCAAAGCGGATATGGGCGCAAGAAATGCGATAAAGATTAAGGGTGCGGATGTTACATCAGGTAATGCTGCGCTTCCTCCCTGCGCATGTCTCTATCCACGCGCATGTCGCTCGATTGGCAGAGCGCCTGTAGGGACTTCAAAGTGCGCGAACCTGCATTCCTACTTAAAGCACTACCCTGCCATGATTGTTGAGAATTTTTCTTCTCTTCTTTTTTTTTACTTTGAGGCAATGCATGTGCTACTTAACCAGGCTTCGACATCCGGAATCCATCTGATGGGGAAAAAACTAGTACATAAAGTTATAACATAAAACGAGAAGGAGAGCGACAAGCTTACACTGAACTTTGGCGCACCCGCCGATCGAATGCCCATTAACGTTCTTCACGGTAACCTAAAGGGCATATTTTTTTAATGACAGGTGCAACGTATTACAAGAAAGTGTCTTGATAATTCAGCTTTCTTTTGAAATTCCAAAGCGCAACCGAAAAGCATTTCGTTATACTGGAAATAGCGGAAAAGCGCCATTAGCATTGCTTTAATGCAGACTGCAGCTCAAGGTTAGGAACAAAGAAAATTTCTTGCTGCGTTGCCTCTTAAGTTGCATTTGGTGGTCGCTTTATTGAACGGTTTTGGTTCGTAGTTCCAACTTGCGATTCGATCAAAAAGATCTCCTCTATATGGCGATAATGAAGCCCCGTTTTTATCAAGAGTTCGAAACATTGGGAACAAATGAAATGCGGAACGCATTACGAGAATCGATGGTGGGGAGGCGCCGCTCACTTCGACTTCTGCCAAGAAGGACCTTCTTGCCAGAAGTCGAAGTGAGCAGTTCAGCGAACGTATACATGTGATTTCTAAGGAAGAAGAACAAAAACACCAATCCTGCGAAAGAATTACACATGTTGCAACGGAGAGCAGAAAATTACGTGGTGTAGGTGTCAGTAAGCTTCTGCGACAACCAGGGCCCGTCTACGAGCTGTATTTCGGCGCAGAAGGCGAGAATGTAAGTCACTACTTGCTCGCACTCACTTTTCCAGACAACGGTCAGCTGCGTTAGTTATGTCAGCATTGCTCCCTTATCATATACATGATCATGAGGGATGCGTTCGGTGTGTGCGGATTTTAAACTCATTAAAAAAAAAAATCCTAATTTTGTCCGGTCCAATGAAATCGTTTATTCTGATCCCGACTCTACCCATGTACTAGTCGGTAACATTATTTTACTGGTCTTGTTTCTTTTACAAATATTACAGCACGCGGTTTTAGCACACAACGTAGCTGGCCATTGAACCGGTTGATACACGAGTAGAATACTGCTAGCATGCTTCGTGTATTTGCGTCACGTCTGCATATATACGGTGTGTTGTTATTGTGTGTTGCCTATTTCGTGTGCCTGCGACGTGCACGTGTACTGTGCGTGTCATTTCATTTCTCCTTACTCTCACCTGAAGTAGCGCGCTGGGAGAGTCACCAGGAAAAGCTGCTTTGGAATTAAGAGCCTCTCTCTATGGCTACATCGTAGAAGAATACACGCTGGCAAATGGAATATGAACATCATCATGGATTGAATATAGCGGACTTGACAGACATGAACCATGAAATGATACAATCGGAACGCAAACTGAAGCACGTTTTTTTGAGACGAACATTTCAACACGTGTGGTTCATACCTTTATGAAGAAAAACGAAAGTCCTGGCAACCATTGTGGCTGCCAAAAAAACAAGTACTTTACTGATCACTTGCAACATAAGATCTGCAGTTTAGTATCCATAATGTGCGTAAGAGGCGAATACTCAAGCAAAGTGTGCTAATGCACTTTTAATTTTTCTCTACAATTTTCTCACTGACAATCATATTTCAAAAGATTGTAATGTCTGTGGGATAGAAATCAATTTGCCCAAACCAATTTATTTGCTTCGCTTATGCGCGTTATAAATGCAGTAAACGTAATGCGCATACAAGAATTTTCAGGTATTTATCGCGGAATTCCGAGCGTTTTATTCACGTTTTATAAGACGGTGTTGATGCATTCTCGAACATTATGGCGCTTTATTTGGCTCTGGCACTCCACTTTTGGTAGACAGCCGTCTTCCCTTTAGTAAACTGATCCCATCCCGGAGACAGTGTAATTGAGGGGGGTGACTTTATGGGCCGGCCCTCATACAAGTGCACGATATGTCTCCTCGGAAGGACTTTAATATGGTTTCTAACGCAGGAAGATCCTTCAGGCGTCCAGCGTCTGGCGCCTAGACGCCAGACGCACGCTACAGACTAGTCGTGGTGTGCCCCATTTAGCAACTGCTCCCAGCAGCATATCCCCGAAAGTCTATCGGAAAGCTACCACTACGCTTGTGGCAGTCATTCTCCAGTTTCAGGACAGCCTTCATTGCGTACTTGGTGCATACTTGAATTAGGAAGGAACAGCGCCAACTAAGATGATCACGAGAGGGAGAACGACACAGGACAAGCGACAAGTCAGTTTCCATCCAACCTTTCTCGTCTAGTTGGCGACTCCGATGGCCATTTACCGTTGACTACGTCATCAGGATCGAATGTCCACGTGGACGTGCACGTTACCGCGATCGCAGGTACCGCGAGAAGGTGGCCTCGGCGGGAACTTCCGGGTGCGACATTCTCCTGGGGCTGAGGGGTGGCGTGTTCCGGCGCCTCTGTTGGGTCCTAGTCGTCGCGCTCCTGGTGGGCCTGACGCTGCGCGAGTGGATTCGGGTGTTCGGCGAGTACGACCAGTACAGGGTCTTCACCAGCGTCCATTACGACACGAAGGCATCGCTGCCGTTTCCCGACGTGACCGTGTGCAACGTCAACCCCCTCCGGAGGTCCGCGCTCTGCAAGGACCGGTGGCTGGCGCGACGCGAGGCTCTGCCCGACAAAGTGTGGAGGCGCGAGTGTGAGGAGCCGGTCACCTACTACGAGGTAAGTCCACGCAGTTGTCTGCGACACAGTAAACACTAAGTCAGTCCAGATTGGCGAAATATTGTTTCGAAGCTCTATTTTCGGTAAGTTCACTTTGAGACATTGATTACAAGGACAGAAACTGAAAACCATCGTTCCGTATTTAAAAAAAAAAAGTTTGCGCCTAGATGTCAGCACCGGTACCTCAGTGGGACGTGACGCTTTTCATTGTTTTCTCGTATTTGCGGTGTTGTGGCGCAGTAAAAATTCTCGAAGCTTCCCAAGTTCAGTCTTTTGGCTCCTTCAGAATGCAACGCAGTCCATCTTTGACGATAAACAAATGACTAGGCCTAAGGAAACGCCGCCCAGACCCATAAGGTAACCGCGAGCTGCTGGGAGCTAGAACTTGAAAGGCGGCGTCGCCAGCCCTGTTTTGGTCTTGTGTATTTTCTGATTTACGAAGCTGTGTCTCCTGGCAAGGATTTTATGTTGTATTTTAGAAGAACGGTCATTTACTAATACAGCTCGACTTTTTGTCCGCTTTAGTGTCTCTGTAGTAGGAGTATACTTAAGAAGGGGAGGAGGGGGCACTTTCACTACCTTTAGCGGTGGAATGTGAACACATGCTGGGCTTCTCTAACGGCTAGGTGATATTAGCTGGGGAGGATTGGTGTTCATGATGAACAGGAAACACTTCTGCAACCTGCGGTCTGCCGATGACACTATTCTATTCAGCAGTGATGAAGGTAACTTTCAACAAACGATCGAAAACCTTAGCCGACAAAGTTCAATCGCACGCCTGAATATTAGTCTGCAGAAGACTGAGGTAATGTTCAATACCCTAGAAGAGAACGAGAATTCGTGATTGGCAGTCTGCCTCAGAAATCGATGAAAGAGTGCGTATACGTATACGTATACCCTTATCATGAGAAGGAAATTTAGAGATGAATGAAGATGGGTTGAAGCCCATGCACGTGCAGGCATTACCAAGCCATGACCCGTCGCTTATCACTAAACTTGAAATGAAAAGTGAAGAACGATTGCATTCTACCGGTTTTGCCATATATGGTAGGAACTTGGTGGCTGATAAAGAACCTAGAGAAGGACTGAGCGACGAGCGATGGAACAAGAAATGTTAGGCGTAAGGAAGAGACGGGACGACGTATAGCAGTGTAAACTGGAGAGTAAGTAGGCTTAGCCGATAATCTAGTTGAAATTGAGAAGACAAATGGGGCCGGACCGGCCATTTAATGTGTTAGACCGAAATCAGAGTCAGGGATTAGATTACAAGGCAAGAAAAACATTAAGAGCGGTAAGGAGCTGGGTGGTGCATGAAATTAGGTAATTTGCAGGCATAAGATGGCATGAGTCGGCGCAAGACTGATATGTATTTGGGGATCTCTGAGTCGTGCTTGTCCTGCAGGGGACACAAAATAAGCTGCTGCTGCTGATACTTGTTGGTGCAGAGCGTTGAGAGATAGCTAATCGCGTCAATGTTGGCCATCATCTCACGATGACGTCGACGTTAAAGCAATTACCGTGCAAACAATGCAGCGATACACCATACGGACACCGCTGAACGGCGTCATGTATGAATTGCGTACGGCTTCCGGGCTTCTTTCTAATGGTTCCCTCTGGACATGCTGTGCTGTCTAGCGGCGTACATGGGAACACCCCAATTATATTGTGTGGCTTCCGACATGTTGCCGGGGCGCGGCGGTGAATGTCTTATTTCAGGAATCGCCAGGCGTTTGTGCGCAGGCGCGAGTACAAGCGGGTGCGAAAGAGAAAATCTGCAGGCTTTGGCTTTAACACACACACACACACACACACACACACACACACACACACACACACACACACACACACACACACACACACACACACACGCACACGCACACGCACACGCACACGCACACGCACACACACACACACACACACACACACACACACGCACACGGAAGCACACACACACAGACACACACACACGCACACGGAAGCACACACAGACACAGACGCGCACACACACAGACGCACACGGAAGCACACACACACAGACACACACGCGCACACACACACGCACACACACACGCACACACACACACACACACGCACGCACGCACGCACACGCACACGCGCACACGCACACGCACGCCTGCGCAGAAACGGCTGGGAACTTTTCTGAAATGAGTGACTCGTCTGCGGTGCAAGCTATGCCTAGAATTAATTTCGTGCTGCAGGCATGCGTGGCACACCGCGAAAGCGTCGGGCTTTAATCCTCACGTAGGCTGGAATCTGTCCCCTACTGCCGTAATTATAAGCAATTTTTAAAAAAAATTCGAGCACGTTGTAAAGGTGCTCGGTAGTTATAGATAGATAGATAGATAGATAGATAGATAGATAGAAATATAGATAGATAGATAGATAGATAGATAGATAGATAGATAGATAGATAGATAGATAGATAGATAGATAGATAGATAGATAGATAGATAGATAGATAGATAGATAGTCAGAGAGACAATATATATATAGATGGAATTAACTAGGCTATAATAATGTTATAAGGGCATTTCAACAATGAGTAATATTGCATAATCTGTGTCCAGGAATCCGATAAAAACATAGGTTCACAGAAAGATGGAGATTCGAAGCGCTCAGCAGTGGTCGAACAAGGAATGGCTCGTGGTGGAATAAACGTACCGACAATGGGTGCATTCTTCGTCCGGACGTACACTATAACGAGCGCGTGTTTTACTGTTGTTAAATTCCGTACGCAGTCTTGCCCTGACGAAAAGAAGAGATCTTGCCGAAGAGTTTATTACAGCACGACACATCGCCTGCTCGCGACCACCATCGATCGCAGTAAGCCGATAGGACTACGTGAGATTAAGTGTATAATACGAAAACACATATGATCGGAGAACCACGTGTATTCGTTTGATGTGAAGTGTTTATGCCGTTCAATTTGAGTCGCTCTATTTGAGTCGCGGCCAAAACTCTCGGGGCGGGCAGCCCAACCTGGAGGACGCGGCGCTGCAGTCGGAACTGTGGCTGTGGATGGCGCGCAAGAGGCGCCTCAACCGGAGCACGGTGCGAGCCATGGGACATCAGCTGCGCCACATGCTTGTCGGGTGCCGCCTGGGGAACAGCGACTGCATGCAGGCACGGTGAGTGGCTCCCCCGGCGTAGGTTTCGAAAACGAGCACCCGTCCACTGCCAACAAACTTGTACGCAAGCGTGTGTACACGCGCGACAGTTGCGGCAACGAAGAGTGAACCGGGAACGTGGTCCCGGTTCCTGTCTCCGCTGCGACATCCGGCGCCTTTCACTACAGGTTGAGTGATCGGCCAGCACATTTTCTCGCGATTACACCCGTTGATATGCGTCTATGTACTGCGTCTACGGTCTAAACGATTTTCCACTCCTGCTTGGGCCACACATTGGCCTGCAGTATTTAGGGAATGAATGAACAAACTGCGGCAGTAGGCGCACGGCGCGCTGTGAACGAGGTCAAAAAGAAGCAATTGGACACTTTTTTTTTCCACGTGCGAACTCGCACTTTTCTTCAAAGCTCGTGAGGTTCCTTGTACCAGACAGAGCACTTGTACCACGGGTACCGCTCCCATCTCTGATTCTTATATCAGTCTTGGCACTCCGCATGCCAAGCAGGAACAGCAACAGAAGCAACTTTAGGAGCCTTTCAACGCATTGACAGATTAACAATCAGAGCACCCACCCTCATCCCTCACGAGTGTAACATTACTTAAATATACGAACAGCCCTTATAGAAAAATCTCACATGACCCATATCTATCATATCTAATGGTCGCATATGATCATATAAGAACAAGACGTGAAACTTATGTGCTCGTGTGAAACTTTGGATTCGTGCAAAAATAAAACAATCAAATCAATACTGTGCTGGTAAACCTTTCTTCCAAGTATAATGCGATATTTTACATCTTATGCGTATAATTTGCCCAGTTACCTGGTTTCCGTTCGTTGCAATCTCCGTGCACTCGTAAAGCATGAGCTCTTAGCCACAATCCTTGCAGCGCATCACCAAGCCAAAGTCTCGTTTTATTCTCCATCTCATACTCATTCTCATCCATCTATCACTTATGCTGCTGCCTGTATGAACCACCCAAAACCGGCCATACGATAGCGGTGTGCTATAAACTACAGCGTCGTAGCAGTTAACATACTTGTTGCGGTGATTTTTATTGCGCTGTTTACGGCGCACTTCGATGTGCATCAGTAATTCTGTACAGTTTGCGAAGCTTTTCATTGGCCGACGAAATCACTTTCAGATTGGCGCATTGGTCAATATTGTCTTTAATTTGTGCGATGCTCTATGGATGTAGGAGACTACCGCTGTTTTCTTCTTTTGTTAGTTAGTTGCTGGAACTTCACCACTGCCAGCCTGTGCTTTCTGAAGAGCTCCAGCTACGGAAGTCAGTATATGCTTTCGGAGAGCAAGCCTCTAAACGGCACTTCTGATGTACTAGATGCAAGCTTCAACCAACAATGCTCTATAGCTTCGTCGACGTTGTGGTCTAGTCTAGTTGGCGTATGCTTTATATTTATGCTTGAAAAATAGCAACAAGGTGGCGTAAAAAATGACTAGCAGACAGAAAGACAGTTCGCTCCCTTTTCATTTGTTCCTTGTAGTTTCTCGCGCTGTCTTTAGCGTAAACATCGAATAGTTGCGTTTGTTATCGTTTTGTGCTCACACGCTTTGCGTGCTTCTCGCGAGTTGTATTTACATATACACGAATTAATTATGATTTAAATAATTATCTAATTGCAGAGTGCTGCAACACCAGAAGGCATTATCGCAGGTGGGGAATGACAAGTAATCTTTCCATGTTAGGCCAACAAGCTTAACATGATGAGAAAGCTGCTTTAGGACTCCTTTGTGTTATTATCGGTGGTGGTAAAGGTGGTGAAGAGAAGAGTAGGATGACAGAGTAGTTAAATTTGGTTTTTCCGGAGGCAGCGCCTCACACAAAGTTAAAAAAAATGAAGTCCTATGTGCCAAAACGAAGATACAGTGGGGGACGCTTTAGTGGGGGACTCCTGGTTAATTTGAACCCCTGGGTCTCTTTAACGTTCACCAAATACATGGTATACGGGCTCAAGGAAAGTTTTGACCACCGTAGCTAAGGTAATATTACTGTGACTAACGGTCCCGGATATTCCATCATGTATTGTCACACATCTGTGATGCATCCTTGTAACGGCACTTAGGTTTAGATCAAATCATCGACTCACCATTTACTTGCACGGACGCCATTAACCGAGGGAAAAAAATTCTACGTCTTTCTAACTTAGCACGAAACAGAACAAAAAAAAGCAGGGAGTTGACATTTTCATGGATTCCTTGGTGCAGCAAAGGTTAAATCGTTGGTCTAGGGCAGACCAGCATCTTACCCCAGGACCTCCAAATCTGCTAGAAACCAGCCGTCTTCGAAGTCATATTGGCTTTGTTGCAGTTGACGTGTGAGGCTGAGAAATGGTTCTCCCCGTAGCCGATAATCGCTTTCGTTATGAGGTTGGCCCGTTTTTTTCTGTTGCTTTTGGTCACTCGAATATGAAATTTTGGTCGCTCCAATGTCCTTTGCATTCGATCAAATCATCCTTCTGCCTTCCCAAAGAGGCTTCTGTGAAGGCTGTTTTCATGGCTTCAGGTGATACGGTCTGAAAAGGGGGAAATTAATAACATAAGTTGTAAAAATACTTGTGGTGAAACTCATATAGGAAAAGAATAAGCTAATCCACCTTCAACGAATTATTGCAAAGATCACATACACGAAATTAACGAAACCAATTAGAACAGCCAGATCTTGCATGAACAAGCTGCCGAGGCTTGTTCCTCCCGGACCAGAAGGTCATATAAGAGCTAACTTTAATAAACACAATAAGTTGTGAGAAAGTCATTCTTAAGGCTAGGCGGTGATTCGATATTCAGCGTTGCAGTCGACAGTTATGGTCAACTGTCAGGCTGAAAACTAATTGCAGACAGTTTTGTTTCTTCTTATTTTCAGGTGGTGGTCCTGAAGGATACCCGACTGTTCGTCCAGGCTCTTTTGACATTTTCGTAGCTGATGATGATGATCATCATCATCATGACAACAACAAATTCTACGCTGTCGTTGATCGGGCACTAAAAATTAGGTTAAGGCTGGAGCATACCACGTGTTGCTTCATATTTTGTGAAACTCCAAAGTAAATAATAAATAAGATTGTGTTGAAGCAGGAATCTCGAAGTATTCACATTGCACGACTTACTTCACCTCACAGGACGGCGACAAAACATCACTTGCCTGAAGTGCATTTTCACTTCTCTCTTAACATGAAATTGAGTACAGGGAGCTCCGCTCGTAATCTTTCTGCCGCTTCTATAGTCTCTCAAGGTACGAGGAGAATGAAAATAACGAGGAATTGATATCGCAGTGAATTTCCTATAACTGTTACACGGCAGCAAACTGGAACTAGCCTTGTTTGGTCTCCCTGCACTTACCCTTGTCAGACTTTCTCTCTCCCTTTCTCTTTCTCTGAATTAGAGGACGGTACATTAGCCGTCTTCGTCTGACGGACTTGTTGAGTATCTTATGGAGCCTGAGGCAAAACTTCTCTATTTATTTTAATCTCCGTTTTAGCCCACGAAAGAATTCGCCGAAGACTGTGAACCTTCCTAATGATAAATTTGAGCGCAGCTCTATACGTGTTTTCATTTCGCAGTATGTTGGCTGGCGCGGACAATTTTTCTCGTGCGGCACATTAGAACCGGAACGAAGTGTGGCGCGACTGCCTTACTTATGGAAGATTGCGAGAGGCAGCGCGAAGGTGACGCGTAGGCGCCATTCACAGGAGCCGCCGCAGACAGACCTCAGCTCATGCAGCGCTTCGTTTCGATATATGGTATCTGTGGCGTCATCTGTAAACAGACGACGATCGCTACTTTGGCGCCATCTCGTAGCCGTCGTCGCCGGAAAGCCAGTCTTAGGTGGCACTACGCTTTTCTTCTCACATTCTGTCTCAACTTTAACGGGCTTACGGTCGAAACTGATCCCCTGCAATAATGCCCTTGTGGCGCTGCAGGTACTTGTATAAATAAAAAAAAACAAATAAAAAATAAATAAAAACAAATAGATAAAAAGAGTAAAGCCTCGTTTGACGTGTCCATAGTTAAGAGCTCTGTACGGTAAAATAAAGTTCGAAACATTTATAGACTACGCACTTTCCCGGCGCTATGTATGTATGTATGTATGTATGTATGTATGTATGTATGTATGTATGTATGTATGTATGTATGTATGTATGTATGTATGTAGATCTCAAACCGTTTTCCTGCCTACTTGTGTCACTGGGTAGTCCATGGTCGAATACGTAGCTCATCGGCCTCTGTGCAGAAGGAACAGGGTTCTAAACGAACCGTCAGACTTACCTGCGCCACTGAGTCTATGGCAATGTATAAAAATGTGCCGCTCTTCAAAGAACGTCTTTCACGCGAACATGGGTAACTTAGACGCAGGACTGGGTAGGTAGCGTTATATAATGAAACTATTTGACGGCGACTTGGAGATCTGGGTGTGTGCAATGGGTGGATGGATGGATGTTATGAGCGTCCCCTTTGGAACGGGGCGGTGGGTTGCGCCACCAAGCTCTTGCTATTATACTGCCTAATGTCTTACGTAGGTTAAACAATAAAAAAAAAGAAAAAGTAAACAGTACGAACTACCACAACCAAATTTTCTGATCCCCTATTGCTAACTGTGCTTGTGTACGTCTCGGTTTTTTGTCGTTTCCCTACTTTTACTCCACCAATCCTCCAATCACCTCTTACTAATGCCTATTACGCACATGTTTACTTTTCCACTGCTCTCGCTGAACCCAAGGGCTTCAAGGAGGTCAGTGGTGCCTCACTCGACCGTTGGGTAGACGTCTTCACATCGTAATAAAATATGATGATAGACATTATAAAATATTAATTAAGATATAGTTAATTAGGGTGCTCGAACCCATGACCTGTTGTGTTAAGATGAGTTAAGGCACAGTTAATTAAGATAGAGTTAATTAAGACACTTGATCTCACGACCTCTGGTGTTAAGACGAATTAGGGCATTGTTAATTAAGACATAGTTGTTTAAGGCACTCGAACTTATGACCTCTGGTGTTAGTTAAGATGAATTAAGGCACATTTAATTAAGAGATAGTTAATTAGGCCACCCGAACTCACGGCCTTGGTAGGAGTGGAACCCTCGGCCTTTAGTGGGACCGAAATTCAATGGCACCAAAATCGATGACGCCACCAATGATGGTTGAACGCACGATCATTGGTGGGAGTCGAACCTACGCCCTCTGATGTTAATTAAGGCACAGTATATTTAGACATAATTAACGAAGACACCCGAAACAACCACCTTCGGTGGGCGAAAACAAGTAACAGGAAGTAACAACGCATTCGAATGCGAATTCCAAGTAATCGAATGAATGCCTGCTGAGCGCGCAGGCTTTCGCCTTTGGCGTATGCTAATGTGGCAATCAACTCCTTATTAGTGCCTTATAGGGGCAGTGTGTAAATGGCGAAATTACAGGCAGTCATATTTTAATGCACCCCCATTCTTTAAAGACCTTGACAGTCGCGCCTGATTCGAGATATTTATCATTGCATTTCAAGGTAACTCCCGACACGATCGAAACAGAGCACCGCACCATCACATCGAACAGAAAGGCCCCGTGACGACTAGCGCAAAGAAGTGGGAAACGGAATGTATCGGCTAGTCAGGCGGCTGCCAATGATACGGCATGCTTTGATCGGCAAGTGTGTGCGGCTGCGTGTCTGTTCAGAATTTGGCACGGCATGCCACCTTTTAAACTTAGTCCCGCACTTCTCTACGTGACGTTGCTTCCGCGTGACGTGTACGTGACGCTGACGCGCAGCTGCACGCGCTCAGACGAGGCACCTTCAAAATATAGGGGTGGATGAAAATGTTGTTGCCTTCGAATTAGTCATGCATACAACTACCCACAAGGCATTCCAAAAAATTTAATAAATAATTTTTTGTCATTTAGTCTTCCGGACTTGACTTTACTAGCTGCAAAGTACGTCTGCCTCGCCTAAGGACACGCCTGCAAGAACGCCGTGTTCGCTGCGCTCATAAAATTTTTTATAAAATAGGTGTATTGTCTGAAGAACACCTTGTATATACACGTTGGCCTCTTCTCAGCGAAAAAAAAAAGTTGGTCTAACGGTTGGTTTCGAGCGCCAATTCCTCAGCAGAGCTGCCAGACGGGATAACCATTCGAGCGTGACCTACACAGTGACCAAGGAAGACGGGAATACGGTTTGAGACAAACATACATAGCTACATGGACAGTTAGTCTCCGGAAAGTGCGTGCAAGAATGGGAACGCATTAAAACGCCAGCTGTCGCGAGTTTTTCGTGACACGCATTCACTCATACTTAAATGATATTGGGCGACACAAAAAAACGACACACACGTGAGAGAAGACGACACACCAAGCGTTTGCGCTTGGTGTGTCGTCTTCTCTCACGTCCGTGTCGTTTTTTTGTGTCGCGCAATATCATTTAAGTAATGGATTATCAACTTGCCCGGACTGCTGCTTTCATTAAGTTCACTCATACTTCCCAAAGGTGAAATTTTGCACGGATGCGGCTATATATCTCCAAACCGGAAACTAGGCTCCTTGTTTGCTGCAAAACTTTGTTACAGGGAACATTTGACGGTGCGCACGTGGGCACAGCTGTTAGTCCGCGACTTCTCGAATAAACCGGATGCGCGCTGTAAATGTAGGACACCGGATGTGCTGTGCTTGGCGTCCTTCGTGCTCCAACTGTGGTGCCGGGCTTGGCTTTTCGCGAGCCACCGTTGTTCAGTCAGGTCCAAACAGCACTGACGAAATGCCATTGAATGCAAACTTTCCACCAAAGTTGTTTTCACGCTCACTTTCGAGCCCGTCATGCGCATTTCATATTCACTGTGGGCCTGAGCAGCTTCCCTGAATAAGCTTGCGTCTAGTCGCTTGCCACGAACGGCAGTGTCGCGAGAACGAAATTATTACATAGACATTAAGCGAGATGGTATGTTTCAATACCAGATTTGCTCCGAGAAGCGCACTTTCTCGGTAGACAGATGCGTCTTGATGACTGCCCTGGCCTTCTCAGTGGGTAAATCTTGTCACGGCCAGCATAATATCCCAGAAAGGAAACATTTGGCCCACACGCCGCGGCGCTCTGTGCAGGTGTTTCGCTAGCATGCTTCTTGAGGCGCCGCAGCACGAAATGGAGCCACGTTGTGTCCGTCTTCGGGAAGTCCACAACGAAGATATCGTCGTCCCTGGGCTCACCGCGTAAGGCTGATCGCAGCCGTGACTCATCGAAGAAGTAGCCGAACAGGATGCCTTCGAATCGACGACGCTATTTAGCTTTAACGGGGGTCGGTTCCAAGCTCTCTCTGTTGGTATCGGCCATAGGTACGCCTTGAGACTCGCACCAGATGTACGTCTCCAGCAGAGGAGTAGTACTTGTTTCTCTTTAGAGTGATACCTGCACGATCAACATACACGGGGTTTGTGGCGTTGTGAATCGTTCGACGGGTGTAATGAACAGCTTTAAGTTACAAGCAAGTGAGCGATTGTGATACACATCGCTTTTACTCGTCACTTTGAATGAAGACACACAGGGTGATGTTGAAGCTCAACTCTTTTATGACAACAACCTATATGCCTGTACATGAACGAACACTTGCGTGGACGGTTCCGCTTCTGCTGTGGACGCATTACAAGACTTCATATAAAGGTGCGGACAGTTTTTTGGTTGCTGAGTTGAAAGCTTTATTATCGA
Organism: Dermacentor andersoni; assembly: GCF_023375885.2. NCBI lineage: Eukaryota > Metazoa > Arthropoda > Arachnida > Ixodida > Ixodidae > Dermacentor > Dermacentor andersoni. The sequence goes on from NC_092817.1 coordinate 112,194,009, forward strand.
TATCAAATAGAATTGAAGACGCGATGCAAAAAGAAACAAAATACACAGTGCTTTGTGCATTCATTATCTTTCTTTCGCGGGTTCTTGCGCTGTTAAATCATGCACTATTACAAAATTCATCAACAAGGTACACTCGATTAGAGAAGAAATAAATCACTTGACGGCCATATAATTAAAACAAAGCGCTGTGCTGATAACACGAATGATCACTTCACTCGACCACACGGGCTACGTAAGCAGCATTGCAAATACCAGACTTTCGTAGGCCGTAGAACGACACTGGTGGGTCCACTTTGTAATTCTTAGCGTCTGTTACACACGCTTGGTTGTTACATGAGTAAAGGGTTGCATAAGAAAAAATTTCATTGATAGGCGACAACGAAAGGAGAAGACCGCAGGTGCACTCAACCTACGTAAGCATACGTATAGCGCCGCGAAAGACAAAAGAGCAAACGCCGACCGCAGCGGCGGATGAAAAATGCGAGGAGTAAAGAGGAGGAGGAGGATGCAGCGGAACCATGAGGCGGGAAGCGGAGGAGAGGGGTGTGGAGCAAGGGTGAAAAGAAAAGCGTAGGGCGGCAACGATGACCGTGAGATGGCGCCAGGTTAGTGCGCGTCGTCTGGTAGGTCTGTCGATGGCAGCTGCTGTGAATCGCGCCCACGCGTTAGCCACGCGCTACCTCTCGCGACCTCTAGATTAGCGTGGCAGTCGCCCTGCGTTTCACTTCACTCCCTTTGCAACGTGCCGTACGAGACAGTTTGTCCGATCCAGCCAAAATATAGCGAAATGAAAAGACGTACGAGCTGCGCTCAAACATCGCATTAGGGAGTATCGTAATCGTCGCTGAGCTTTTTCTATTCTATAATAACGATTTAGCAAAGAGTGTTTGTTCAAAAATTTGGTTGTTTGCGACAACTGCGTAATACACCATATAATTTCATGCGACATTGACGGCCCTGTTATTCAACCAGACCTTGAAACAAATACGGTGTGGTGCTCAACATGGCTAATGCTGCTTAATCTTTCTAGGACTAAAGTTAATGTCTCTACCAATAACCGTGCAAGTACACTTCTTTATATGTACGTGCTCGATTAACAAAAAGATACTAGAGTATGCGCCTTCCCACAAATAGCTTCGCGTTCATTTAAATTAAGATTTAGCATGTAATGCACACCTTGAGCACACTCTAGCTTGAGCAAACCGTTCACTCGTCTTGCTGCACCTGAACATGAAACGCGCTCTTTCACACTTGAAGTAGACTAGCATACGTCACCCTAGTAGGCCAAAAAGTCAGTTACGCGTCAGCCATTCCGAACCCTCAGCATAATTGACGACATTGAATCCCTGCCCAACCGTGCTGTTCGGTTCATTTACTTTGATTTCTCACGATACTCAAGCGTAACGGCACTAAAAAGGCCTGCTAAACTGGACAATTTTTCACGCCGCCGACAAATCGCTTGCTTCATCGCAACTTGCTTCATGAAGATTTTTTTAATGCCTTCTGTAATCTTTCCTTTAGGCGATCGCGCTTCAAACGCGTCATTTCACCCAATTTTTCATAGCTAGAACAATAATCGATTGGAATAGTCAAATATGTCCGTCCAGCGTAGTCATTGTTCACAGCCTCGTATTCCATGAGCTTGTGGACACCTGTTGCAGTGTGTGAGGCGTTTCTTGCTTTCTTGTTCTTTTTTTGCAAATTGTGCAGGTTTATTAGGCATGATCATTGTATATATTTGTATTTCTGTGCCTGCAGCTTGTAAATACGCTTCAATCAGACATTTGCTGTCGCTTAACTTGCAATCTCTTGGTCACGTGTTTGTGCAGTATGATGTATTGCATTGCCTGCGTATGTGTTGTAGTTATGTATTACCCAATTTTGTGACCCCCCTCGCTATGGATTACTCTGTGAAAAGGAAGTGAATTAAGACGCCGGTAATTAAGAAATAGTTAATTACGGAACTTGAACTCATGATCTTTGGTGGTAGTCGAACCCTCGACCTTTACTGGTAGTCGAACCCACTTGGGGATATGGGCGAACCGGCCATATCTCCAAGTTGGATTCCAATTGACATCGAGAAGGTCGAGACTCAAACCCACGACCTCTGGTGGGAGATGAACCAGAGAGAGACCTTTGGTGTTAGTTAAGGCGATGTTAATTAAGGCAGTCGAACCCACGACCCAACATGGAGATATGGGCGAACCGGCCATATCTCCAAGTCCGTTTGCAATTGACATCATGAAGGTCGAGAATCAAACCCACTACCCTTGATGCTAATTAAGACGAAGTTAATTAAGACGCTGGTAATAAAGAAATAGTTAATTAAGGATCTAGAACTCACGACGTTTGATGGAAGGCAAACCCGCAATCTTTGGTGTGACTTAGGGCGGAGTTAATTAAGCTACCTTTCATTAAGGTAGAGTTCTTTCGGGCTCTAGAATCCACAACTTTTGGTGGGAGAAAACAATAGGAATTAACAACACATTCAAATGAAAATGTCAAGTTATGTAATGAATGCATCTTGAGCGAGAAGGCCTTCGCGTTCCTGCTCTTTAGCGCATGGTGAAGCCACTGTTAACTTTATTAACACTAGGGAAGTGAATTATTCTTAGATATGTTACAACTTTATCAGCCTTCTGCACGAGCTTTAAATTGTTCAAGAAATATTGAATAGCAACATGAAAAAAGAAATTTATGCAGACGTAGCGCCCATTCTAGAATCTATGTAAAGCGAGGCTTTTATGGAGTGGTTAAATAAGCGTTATAATACTGTTCATCCTCTGCAACACATCTTAGAGCATAGCGATCTAGCACCTTGCCCGGCAAATCAGCAAGACTCGCAAATCTCCCGCCGCGAGATCCACGTGACCCACATTACTGCAGATTACACTATTTTCGGAATTGGCCCACTTTTAACCGTGAAATTTCTGAGGTCGGCCCAGTTTACTATTGCTTGGTCTTCATAGCAGGCCCACCTTATTCGGCTGTAAGCCGACTGAGCGTATGCGCGGGACCCTAGCTAAAAAGACGTAAAACGCTTCGCTTTACTTAAGGGGTTCTGCACTTGAAGGTTTATATTTGTTGAACTCGGCATGTTAAGGTACCGTTTGTTGTTCCACTGTGTAATTTCGTAGAGAATGAAGCCAACAACCAGAGCATCTGTAGGGCTATCATGGATGAGTCAACATTTAAGCCGTTTGGTACACACATGCCCAGTATTATATAATAATGCCCGTTCGGCTACCTGTCGAACATCCCGCAGTTCACCAGTGGGCTGCCCGATTGTGGGCCGCATTGTGAACAATATAGTCTAGCCATCCCGGCCCTGCGAAAGTGGATGTCTAGCGACGCTGTTGAAAACGGCCACTACAACTGCTTAAGGGTATATGCAATTATTTATTGCGTAATGGTAATAGTAATTTAGTGTAATGGGAGTTATTGGAGTAAATGTAATTTTGACAGCATGCCGCTGCCCATAGCGGTGCTGCAACAACCTTGAACTCGATTGCTAGGCTGGTTCTCTCATATGCGAGACACTAGGTAAGTCACTCCCCATGTCGCAACCTGCGGTCCGTGCGGCAGCTTGTGCAACAGTAATTTTCACCGGGAAACGCATGCTGGTAGCAATAAGTGCTTCGCATTGTTAGCAGGAGCACCTTATCATCACTTATGGGGCTCTGAGGCTTGTTTTATGTTTGTTCTTTATTGAAACGTATGCTGATCCGCATGCCGTATGCGTGATTTGAGAGAATGTATGCACTGTTTCCTTCACTTTGCTGACTTCTTGAAACCTCTGCCTTACGGGGGCATGAACCACCGCTCCTGGCCCTTCACTGCAACCGGGATCGGCCCACATTTTTGCTGACGGGCGTGGACGCGGAAGGTCAAGTTTAACCAACTAGAGGCTACCGTTTTGCTGTAAAAATTGGTGTTTCAGAAGGTCACTCGAATTTCAACAACTTTCATATAGCAGCGTCAAGAGCGTACGCCCTTTTAATGACATGCGTATTTACGGTTCTTAGTTCTAACATGTTTACTGCATTATAACATGTTTTGGTCAGCATTGAAACATTCCTATAATGCATCATGAAATTTACAAATACGTGCCCTAAGCACGCATGTTATTAGAAGGTCGTTCCCTTTCGACATCACTAACTACCGGTTCCTGAAATTTGAGCGCCTTTTCTGAATAACATTTTTAAAGCAGCTGCCCTGAGTTTCTCACGCTGCATTGCGGGGAAGTTTGGCAGGCCGAAATTCCGGAGTATGAAGTTTTGTGGAGTGTGTAACCTGTTCGGCAAGGGAGAAACAACCGCATAAGCAGCAATATTATAGTTGTCACGAACACGCGCGGACAGACACTTGACTTGAAAGCACTACAACTCCGGGAATTTTGGTGCCATCATGTAGAGCATGCCCCACATGATATATGAGACAGGCCTCTTTATCATAAAGGGGAACATGCAGGTTTTTGTATTAAAATATCCTATGCTCATATATGTGGTTATGGGGCACATTAGATTTTTTGACAGGATATTCCATGTAATAATATGAGAGCATACGAGTTTTACATGGTATACCCATAAGTGGATACGAGATTTCTAAGTTCGGGACATATGCTTTTTTGTTGTCCTGCATAAAATATTATTACCATGCTGTGGATAATATTATTTCTAGAAATACTACATACATCATGCGCGGTTTTACATGAAGTAGTATCGCGTACTCTTTACACAAAGCACAGCTCTCTACTCAGGCGTCTTGAATCTTTTAACTGTACTTCAACGTGATGCAGAAATAACTGTTCGGACATTCTCATTGTCGCTGGGCGTATAGGTTGTTCCGGAGGCGCCTGGACTCCCGGTACGGCAACTGCTTCTGCCTCAACTGTCATGGGCAGGAGCAACACAATGCCTCCATCTTCAACTACCACACCGTGTCGGCACCGAATGCTGGTGAGGGCAGCTATTCAGTAAGTTGCGCAGCGTATCGAAAGGCAGCCATACACCCATCTTGATCAAATCAATTTGGGAGTTCGATCGATTTGTCCAAGGCCTCCCAAAATTTGTGCTCGGTTCGCAAGAGCCAAGAAGTACTCAAGGGCTCATCTGAGGCTTTCATGGCTGTTATGTGGCCTCAGCTGAGAGAAATTCCATTACATGCTATTACGAAAATGGGCATACACCTGTGCGTTCACTGTTGTAATGCTATCCGCCTTTCTGCTCAGCGCGCCTATGGCTTGTACGTTGCTGCTTTTACGCAGCCGAATGCATGCAGTGATATAAGACACGAGGACCTCGGACTAAATTGCGTTTATGTACACACATACAAAAAGAACTAGAAAATACGAACTTTTTTCATTTCCCAGAACACTTCCAGACATACCCATACACAAAAGTACTCGCCACTGACACGACATCCTATGGTGAACAAAAATAATCATTAGTTTTCCAGCTACAACAACGGGAAGAGTAGTTCACGTCTCTCGATGGACGATATTAGTGGTTGTGTTGTTGATGCGTGGTTCTATTTCTGCGATGCCTGCTTCGGGCCGTACAAGGCACTCAGACGTCTTGGTGCTCTGCAATACGAGGTCGTGCCCGACGGTGTCACGCAATCGTAGTGACACCGTGCTCGCCTTCAAGTTGTGCATGTAGTGCGTCTTAAGCCGTTTTACGCACGCTGGCAAACAGCGAACTTTTAATTCTTCTTTGCTGCGTTAGTTCCTTTTCTTTAGGTGTACATTTTTTTTGCTTTTATGCTATGTGTGTAGCAGCGCGACGATGACATTTAAGAAGGGGGCATTGCGCGTATATTTGCTTTTCTGGTGACCGTTTGTCACTGATTAATATTACGAAGGTATCGCTCGGCGCAAGATGCCCTCTATCGGAACTTTCTGCAATGTTATTGCTGATTAATATCGAAAGAATATTTCTATAATCTGATTGTGTGTGCGAAACGAATATTGGTGTACATTCTAGAACTTGCACGAGCATGAGCGTTTGCGCTGGAACGTTTGAATAATGATGTGTAAGTAGCTGACAACTTTGACCCGCAGTTCAGGGACCGAATTCAAAAGGCTTTTGTTCGTAAGTGTTGTTTTGAATTGGGGGGGGGGGGGGGGCGTGCTTCCATTAACAATATGTCCAGTGACGTGATTGGCTGGCATACGGTCTTACGAACCACTCTAGCGCTATAACTTTTTAGTGAATTTTTGCCTAGATTTTTGACCACCTTCGATCGGGCTCACTACTATATTTAGCCTCTTACTACATGCCTTTCAAAGTGCTTTATTCTTAATAATCACGACCACATGACAATATGGCTGCAGATTAACTATTATTATCTCATCGCCTGAGGGTAATACTAATAAATAAATAAATAGACTGAATACCGTTGCAATCCGTAACCATAGTAAGTGTAAGAAGAACGATTAAATGTGTGAATAAGAAAAAGGCGAACAAATGTCGCAGTATTGGCGCAGACTACCGACACGTCCTAGCAGTAAGACGGAAAACACAGCGCCGGTTTGGGCTTGGACATCGCCACCAAGACCAAGCAGTATACTGGACGCTTCGCCGGGCTATACAAAGGCTGGGTTTGAAACCGGGGTTGACACCGGCTTCCGCACTTCATACATCTGATTAACTTCCACGCAGAAAATCTGGAGATCCTATAGTGAACGTTATTCCAGTAGCCGTTTCCTTGCTTTTGGCCCTTCTGAAAGAAAATAAAGTGTGAAAGAGCTAGGCGAAGCACTGAAACACATTGTCCAAACTGCTCCAACTTAAAGTCAGTCAATTTGGTCATAGGGAGAGCAGCAAGAGACAGACAGAGAAATGACGCATAGAAGGGCAGGGAGGTGAACCAGGGGTAGTTCCGGTTATTTACCCTGCATGGGGGAATTGCTACGGGGTTGGGAGATAAGAAGAGAAAGAGTGCAGATGGAGAGACAGAGAGGGACAAAAAGGGGGACGAGTACAAACAATCCGCGTACATGAGAGCGGTAGCGGACGGCGTTTCTAAAGTCTATTAAGATGACCCGTAGGTCGCAGGAACCTTAGTAGCGTGAATAAAGCCTTCTGTCCGGAGTTTCTTTCGGAGCACTTCCTCGTAGATTTTAGTTCAGATAGTGGACGGTTCTCTAGTTGTCCAAGCACTCTGCACGCCACTTACCTCTCGGGACTATAGCGCGGACAGACACAGATAATGTGCGTGAGCGCCTCATTACTGCTGAATCACCAAACCCGGGGCTGTTGGCCGTTCTAATCAGGAAGGAATACGAGAATGTAAATGCGACGTCTAGCCCCGACCGGTACAGCATCGTCTGTTCACGTCGTGGTAACCCTGGCGGTAGGTGCATTTGTATATTCGGAGATAACGAAGGTAAACGACGAATGGCGAGAACGTTCGAGTCCCACATGGGCGACGCACATTCACGGTGCATCAATCGCAGCAAAGGCGGAACACAGCGTCTGTTCGTCAAAGTAAAATCAAACCACATTGACCACTTTCATGCGCAGATCAGATGACTTCACCGGCATCGTCATTCCCGATCATGTTGCAGTGTCCCGGGAGCCACTGAACGATTATGTCATGCCCCTTGTCATGGCCGCGATAATATGTCGGTCGAATTTCTGAGCGCCATTGTTCATTGGGTCCATGGCGCATTTGACTTTGTATGCACTGAAGGGCGAGCTGCCTTAGAATCACAGATAACTGTTAATTGTTGAGCTGTTTCCTGATTAATTATTTAAGTGCAGCTTGGAGTGCACTAAGCTCGGCACCCGTCTATGTGGTCGCACATGATGCTCTCAACTTGATTTCTTTAGGTTTTTCTGCGATGATGACTGCAGGAGCAGAGATGTTGAATTTTACTTAACCACCTGTGTAGATATGCTGCCGAATCTGCGGACGTTGTAAAAAGTGCTCCAGAGTTGCTTGCTTTCAACGACACTCCAGCTTTCTTTTTGATGCCCGGAATTGTCATTTGTACTTGCGGCCACTGTAGACATCACAATAGTGCTCACATTTGTGTAGCAGGTGTGAATTGTGTTGGCATGCAGGATTGATGTTACTTACAATTCTTTTGGCAAATACTGAAAGTGGCCTCTTTGCTGGCAAGCAAGCAAGATGCTGTGAGGGAATCCGAGTCAGGTGTCGGATGATTGCTCTTGGGACATCCGTAGCAATGTGGACCATGATATGAGGATACCTTGCAATGGCCACTGTCGCGATCGATGATGTATTTTTTTGAGAGACCAAGACACGCTATGAGTGCTTTGGCTTGCACGCTCTCAAGCCACGAAAATTTGTCGTGAAAATATTTCATAGTACATGTAAGCTGTAGCAGAGGGAGCCCAAAAATAATGCGGTATATAATTGAAACATTCTTATGGTAATGTAGCGCCCCAGCACTTCCCACCAGAAAGCTCGAGATGGTTCACAACCATCTATATCAAACGCTTTGTCATGTACGAGATATGGGGCTCCAAGACAAGTGTCTATCAATGATGACACCCAGAAGTTGGTGCGCTCGTGGGTTTGGTAGAATTTAGTATTCGTCCAAGAAGCGTACAGGGTCATGGCTTTGCGAGTAAAAGCAACGAGTGTACACTTCTCAAGTGAAAGCTTCAGTCCTTACCTTCTTATTTGTTGTTCTTAGTTCTTGGATATGCTGCCACTGCCTTTTAAGCCTTATGGAGTCGTGCGCCGATTATACGCGTGTCACTTCTGAAGCCTATATGCAAATGTCGCTCGCATATATGGAGAGTTGTACGCTTTGCGGCAACAAATCGCTAAGACCCACGAGCGCCAGGTAGAACATAGTAGGGCTAGGTACACCGCCTTGCGGTGCCCCGCAACTGGTATAGCCAGACGGCGTTGGTCCGGCTTCAGTCAATATAAAGAAAAATATTTCATTCAAATGGCTGCGTATCCAGCGGTAGACGTGTCCACCAATCCCTACAGCTTCTGAGGTGCCCAGAATTTCACCCTGAGCTACATTGTCGTAGGCACCGTTAATATAGAACAGCAAGGTAGCATAATTTCGTGTCAGGTGTTTCCGGCATTGTACGGTTGTCACGAGGTCAATAACACTATCTATTCACAAGCATTCGCGTTGAAAGCCAGCCATTACCTCTGGATAAACGCAATGTTCCACGTACCATTGTCGGGATCATTCTATCCAGTAGCTTGCCGACGCAGCTGGCTAGTGCTATTGGACAGTAAGATGAGAATTTCAAGGGATATTTGCCCGGCTAAAGGACTGGGGAAAGGTGACTGGATTTCCGGGTAAGGACCAGCCCGACACGCCATGATGTGTTGTATAGGCCAAGACGTGCACCTCTGGTCTATTCACCAAAGTTTGCAAGCGCAGAGCATGTGATACCGTCGGGCCTGGTGATGAATAATGCCTGCACCCTTGCAAGCGCAGAGTACGAGATACCGTCCTGTCCTGGAGATGAATAATGCATGCACCCTTGCAAGCGCAGGGTATGTGATACCATCGGTTCCTGGTGATGAATAAAGCCTGCACCCAGTCATTGCGGCCTTCAATTCTTCAATGGGGCAGCAAGGCCCATTCAAGGCCAACGCTCAAGGTCAAGCTAGATAGTGCGGCTTTTTTAGGCAAATAATGCGCGTTATTCAACCTGCATTCCCACTTCGCGCCCTATCATCTGCTCCACCAACATTTTTTTGGTCCTGTGGCCTGTTACTTTATCACAAAGTGTGCCTGTTTTGCACCGGGATATGAATTCGGCCAAGGGATGTACACGATTACACGTGAGGCAAAGTGATTACAATGACGCAGGAATGACGCTGACGCTGGACGTACAGCCACAAGAATACCTGCCTACCAGTACTGCGATGGGTTTCTTGGTCATGGTGCACGGACGCGGCTTCAGGGCGGACGCATGCGGCGACTCGGTCTTCGCCCAGCCTGGTTACATCACATACATCGGTTTAAGACAGGTACTTAGTGGCGTTTATTGACGAGATAACATTTTATATTGAGTTCTAAATGCCTTATTTGTAACTGTTTTCTTTTATTTTGCAAGGACGCTTGCATAGCCGGGTCATTTGGACACAGCTCGGCATGCTGGCCTATGCTCGTGGACTGTACAGGTTCAACCAATAGTCGTAACATTCATAACTACTATCTTGACGCGTAGGTCATACCTAAAGGGTTGACTGTGCTCTGTCGTAGTGAAGAAAAAATAGTTTTGTTTCTCTTCTAAGATATGCTCCCATTGCAGGAAACAATTTCGCGAACACACATAAAAATTACATGTGGTTAGTCGTAATCTCGTCCAATGCCATTATTCCCGTGCGATATACAACACCACGCTTTTGAAGCGCTTGAAGCGTTTTTGAAGCGCTTGAGATCAAAAAGCGTGGTGTTGATTGTATCAGTGAGGCCTCAGTTTCTCTTTCGACAAAGGAACTGGTGTATCTTGAGAGCGACACTTAAAAATTATTCTGTATCTTGGCTTCCTTGTGCGATGCAGATGACTGCCCTGTTTATTCTTGTTGTTTGGTCCTTAACAGCAACTATATATTACTATGTCAAGAAATAAAACACTCAGTTGTTAGTGCGCCTACGTGCTTGTCTCATGTCTCCCTTCTTCGTGTGTTGCTTTATTCGGTGCCGTCTTTGTAATCAGCGTAGCGCCAAATGCAAAACCCTGTCAAATGTAAACGTGAACACCCGAATCACCATTGCAATGACCATGTTACGCCTCGTGAGCGCGTGGTCCTTTCCTCTGTTACGTTTTTTTATTATTGTTTGTACTTATTGCAGAGCGCAGCCCCTTGCATTGAGGCTCGTGTTCTAAGGTCAAGTTTCCGACATGTATTTTATTGCGATAGCAATTTTGTGGGCACTCCAAGGGTATTCTTGCCGTAGCCGTGATGCTTCGTATAAAGCCCAAGGGCAATAACACCGTCGCCACGTGTAGTATGCTGTATGTGCGAGTGAAAGCACACGAGGGAAGCCGACGATCGCGGCCTAATATGGCGCGCGCGAACGAAGAAAGCGGAGAGCAAAACGCGCCGTTTTCCGTCGCTCGAAAGACCGCGAAACGATGGAGGGAGGGTGGCGGTGTTGGGCTCCGGCACTAACTGCGCATTTGCCGACCTGGTGTAAGGGTAACTGATGATCGCGGCTCAATCTGGCGCGCCATATCTGGAGGCAAGCGGGGAGGCAGCTCAGGAGGAAGGCGGGGGGGGGGGGGGAGGCTTCGACTCCGTCAACAAGTGCGTACTTCGTACGGCCGCGCGCGGTGACGCGCGCCGTATCTTGAAAATGATCTGCGGACGGCTCATACCTTCATGCGCGCTGTGTGCTCGCCGCCCTTGCGCTGAAGCGGTAGAGCGCACGAAGGTCATTTCGCTCGCAGCTGCTGCCACGTTGCTCACACCAGCCTACTGACAGCGAGTGTCCGCGCTCATTGAGTGTGATGTGTTCATGTTTGCTCGTGTGCGCTGATGCCATATGTTTGTTAATTCAGTTAGCAAGCGAATGTTTCCTACTTGGCGCGGCCGATAAAACCACTATACTTACATTATGTAGCTGTGCCCTAATTTCCTATCGCCATCGATGCTTCGCCTTGCACGTGAAACTGTGACACTTTCGGTAACCGAGGCGCCAGCGTCATTCTATACTGTCTGCATTCAGGCGACGCTAGCGTGGATTGTGCTTTTAAAGCAAATCTTTCCTCCAAACCGTCCCTGACTTCGCTGGCCGTGGGTGCTGCTGCTGTCTTACAGAACAGCTCATAGGACAGCAGATTGGCCTGTATCAAAACGGCTCACATGCAGCCCCATCTGCACTGCCAATAAAGGCCGGGTTTGTTCGCCACGCAGTTATGCATTGAAATAACAAACAGTACGTAAATATCCTCAGCGCAACAAATCTCCGCGTTGCAGCACGTAAATGCTTTGATAATGTTCTATATGCTTTTTCCCAGAGTATGGTGTGTCTGTTCGATCGGTTCCTTACCGAGTGAGGAACATGGGTTCATCCAGGAGAAGGCGTTATGAAAGGCGGGCGCCGGATGCTATGTGTACTCCGCGGTCGTGTCATTCACGTGGGTGGTGAGAAGGGCGTTTCGACGTCATCTTGATATGTCGGGCAGCCACGTGATCGGAGATTGCGTGATGAAAAGCTATCACGGATACTGGTACTCCGCAGAGGTCCCGTCGATCACGCGGGTGGCGAGGAGTTATGCTTGGCAGGCACGTGATTGCTACTCTACAAAACGTGTTATGGAAGGTTAGGCGCTTCGTCGCATTTCTTTAGCCACTTCACGACACCTTAGCCATATATATTCGAAACTATGCGTGCGATTCACATATTTTTTGGACGCCTTTTCATTCCGTCTGGGGCGTCGCTTGCTGGAACCCGCATGCAACGAAAGCATAATATTATCACTTATGTATTTGTGGCAGTATTACCCACGCGCCTTACTTTGGTATTGCTGCGTAGTGCAAAGAAACCATTACTCCATCATGTGTGCTACGCATGCACAGACCGCGCTGTTGTTGCAGCACAAGTGACGCAATCGGCGCTAAATTTCGCCTCACGTGCGACATCTAGAGAGGCGATGCTCAACAGTATACGTTTGTCGATCCAAGCAGGAGGGGTCGCATTTGAGAGAACTCACTACGCCATAGCAGGCATACGTCATCGAAATTAAACCGATGTTCATCAGGGTTTATATGGCCTACAAATGTGCGATTTGTTGCAGAACTATAACGCTTGCTAACATCATATGGTGTTCCTGCGTTTAACGCGCACGGTTCAGAAATGGCGTTAGGAGGCTTGGGTTAAGAGCCTTAGAGGGAGCGAGCACGATTGCAAAATTAGACCGTAAGATCTCCACTAGCTGAAAGGCGAGTTAAGCCCGTAAGCTTTGCTATGCGTGAATAAGTGAAACCTGTGTATTTAGTTACGTCGTTTCCGTACCCTATATACAGTATAGTTCCAATATGGCCTCTGCAACACGCTCAAAACGTTTCGCGTACCACACTGCCAGCTGCATCCCTCAATTAGTCTATACGATTTTTTTTCTCTGTGCGCGTTCGCGTTACTTGCACGTATACGGTCTCGTCACGCCGTCCGGAACTGGAATGCGAGCGAGACGCCATCTTTGCGCCGGCGTGCGGTATAGTTCTCAACTGCATGTTCATGGATGTGCTGAACACGCTGAACGGACAACAACTCTGATTCAATTCAATGGCGAGAGAAGTGAAAACCACTGCATTGGTTCTTTCGCGTTTCCATTCCCATCAAACTTGTCAAGCAACCATGGTAATATGTTATCAATGGCAAAAACTTGTTGAATTCTATTCCACGTTTTCCTCAATCTCTAATCCTCTTCCGCGAGTGTCAGAGATGACCAAGAGAACTTACTTCACGTGTCAGTGTTCATGAGAAAACAGCGGAAGCATACTTCATAGCACGAGCAGTGGCAGCGAAGGTACCACTGCCCAATATCGACGATACGCTCGGCGTACGGCTCGGCGTTTGGAGGAATGACCGCTCTCGGAGAAAAAACTCTACCCTGACACTCGAAGCATCACTCTTGCATACACGTGGCCCCAACAACCTTTTTGTTCTTCTTGAAGGCGACTGCACTGTAGCCCACCTGTGGCTGCCAGGGAACATTCATCTGCATGTGGGTTCACACTGGCTGCATCTTCCATTCTTGTCTTTCTCTTTCATTATCTATGTTTTCCCCTTTTTCTTCGCCAAGTGCATGTTTAACTAACCAGACACTGCGTAGCCTAACCTCATGGCCTCTTTTTTCTTCTTTCCTTTCTCTCTTACAGGGGAGGCGCACAGCGCTCCCAGAGCCGTATCAACCTCCATGCAGAGACACCTGGCCCAGCAGGCTCAAGCACTACCTTCAGAACACCACACGGTACACTCGCGAGGTAATAGCCACTATTTACTTCGTAAACACGCAGGCACTCCATCACGTGCCCGTGCCAGTGTTGTCTTTGCTCACCGCAATAGTTTCATAAATCATCCGCTATTAAAGAAAAGTCGATTTCCGCCGTGGTGGCTGAATGGTTATGGCATTCTGCTGCTCCGCAAGAGGTCGCAGGTTCAATTTTGTGGCCATGTCAGGTGCATTACGATAGGAGGCGAAATGCAACATCGCTGGAATACCCAGCTTTTGGTGAGCCTTAGAGAAGCGCGGGTCGTTACAAGAAATTCAAAGCTCCCTTCCGAACAACTGTGTGGGCTTAAGAGGCTGTAAATTGTGGATAGATGGTCAAATGAATTTGTAATGGCCACAAACAGCAATAGTTTAATAAGGGCGACGCAAGCCTGTGATAACGCAGTGGATGTGACAATGCATTATTGCACGCGTCAGACGCTAGAGGCACGAGACCAACGCTTTGGGATTCACTTCTGCCTTCATCGGTCATCCGTTTGGTGAAACTCCTTGCCAACATCTACGCATTTTTTTTCTTTTATTGCTGCGAATGCAGAAGAACACAGCAGAATAGCGCAAGAAAAGGAAATGCTCCGCGAGGCATACGTGTTTTGGAAGGCAGGCTTGTATCGGTTTGACACATGCGTATACATACGATTCATTATTGATTTATTTGTCTTATTTGTACAATACTGCCAGCTGCCCTTTGACGGCCAGGACAGGAGTGGTTAACAATGAAGTAATAGCTTTATATTAGGCACAGGTACGTACACGTCAGAACAAAAGAGCCCCACAAAAAAAGACGGAAGACGGAAAAAAGCATAAAGAAATGAACAAGCAGGTTCTCGTGCGCAAAGTCATGATCACTTGCATATGACAATCCGAAAACACGTGTGCGTAATGAAAAGTGAAGATTCTGTGATAAACGTACATTGCATAAAGAAAGAAGAAACATAAATGCGTGGACAACGAGCGTAATGAAATAAAAGAAATGGTTACGACAGCAGTAAGACCGCATTGCGTGCGCCGCTTATACGACACAAAGAAAATGAATGTAGCAAATCTGATAGATTACGCTTGGTCAGGAAAGGCAGCTAAAAATGATTCAACGCTAACTAAGTTTGTTACTTCTTGCGGTAGTGAATTCCACTCCGCAACAGTTCGTGGGAAAACGGAAAAGCGGTATGCCGAAGTTCGTGATTGTGGTATTACAATACTTATTTCATGCTTATGTCTCGTGTGTCTTGATTTGTGTGACTCGATGCATCTATCATATTCCAGTTTTGTCTGATTGTTCACAATGATATAGATCATTTTTA
This sequence comes from Dermacentor andersoni, assembly GCF_023375885.2. Lineage (NCBI taxonomy): Eukaryota > Metazoa > Arthropoda > Arachnida > Ixodida > Ixodidae > Dermacentor > Dermacentor andersoni. The sequence goes on from NC_092817.1 coordinate 112,209,280, forward strand.
ACCGATGCAATTTACGGCGTGAGTCAAGTGTTGGAAGGCTTGATCGAATACGGAATTCTCTAAAAGATGTATTTCGGTTGTATGCTTTACAAATAAAACGAAGTGCTTTTCTCTACACTTTTGACAAGGGCATTTCGTATGCGTTCAATAACAATGCCTCAGACGAAGAAGGATGGGGCGTAGCCTCGGCTTTTGCAATCTCATTGTCAACTGTTCTCTTTAGTGGAGGCTTCAATGCAACTGGCTCTAAATGTCAACAAAACACAAATACTCCTGCAACGTTCTAAAGGGCTAACTGAAAGATCTGGCGGTTCCGAAAAATCACACTTTACCAAGAATTTAGTAAATTCCTCCATGCTGCATATAAATGCATGATACATGCCTTTATTGTTCGGCACACATAGTTTTGTTTCCTTATCTCTTTGAATACAGGACTGCATGAAGATCTGCCACCAAGAGATGATTCGGTACAAATGCAAGTGCGAGTCCCAGAACTTGCCCTTCTCTTCCCGCGATGACCGTCTGAAGACGCCCGTCTGTGGAGGTTAGCTTGCGTCCAATGTTGATGAAAATACGCACTGGATGCCACACTGTGCGGGATCATTTTGCAGACAAGAGTTACTGTGCTTAAGCATTGCTTTTGAGAGTTGCATGCTGCAGGTTATATTGAAACTGAAGAAAGGAACTATATATATATATATATATATATATATATATATATATATATATATATATATATATATATATATATATATATATATATATATATATATATATATATATATATATACGGCGATGTGTATGTGTTTTGGCTTTGCGCAGAAATCGCTTGTGTCAAAGCTTCGCCCGTAGAAACGAAGACGCAGAAAAAAAGCCCTCTCCTAACATAAGTACCACCCTTCCCAAATATCGACCTTGCTGAAATGATGTCTACTGCCTGGAGTACACAAAAATAAAGATGGACGTCTGGAAAGCTCTGGATACCTTAAACGAACTGAAAAACTAAGCATCGCCCACCACGTGTCTTTCGTTCAAATAGAATAGTTAGCTTTTCTGCAAAACGCGGGTGGTTGCGCGGTTGCCAAAGTGTAGCGCTAAGGAGCGCTCAAATAGCTGCTTCAACATCTTGGCAGCAATGTCGTGACTATGCTCTCGAGCCGAGAGCCAGAGTCGAGTGGATCAATCCACATTTACGCTTGCGATTGGTCACAGTCGCGGCGATCGTTTCTTTACACGTCGATCACTATCTTGAGCGGTAAGCAATGAGCAAACGCCCTCACGAAAAAAAAGCGTTTTCAACACGAGTCTAGAACAATGACGCAAGTGAATACTCGCTTCCGCAGTTACGACTGTTATTCGGCTAAAAACAAGAGCCATCACAAAAAAATAGTCTAGGAGAAAAGTGGCTATATCTATGAGAGTACCCTCCTAGCAGAACAGTATATAATAGCTAAAAAGGAAAACAGCTTGTACAGTCAAGCGCATTTGCAGAAAGAAAAGGCGTCAACCTATTTAGCCGTTAGCACGCTAGCACGCCCTCTCTTTCCCCTTACGTACTTCCACTAAACAGACGGAAATGTTTAATTTTCTGTTATTCCAGTACATGAATTCTTAAGACTGCGATCTGGCTTCTAGCATATCCGCGCTGTAGTTATGTCTAAACTGGCCTCCCCGTGTCGGCGTGTAGGGTAGCAAAGCATGCAGGTTTTCTGTTCTGGTTAACCTCCTTGTGTTTTTCGTTTCTTTGGAGGAGTTTGCCTTGTCGCATAAATCTGTATTTAAATAAACACGTAGGCGCCCTCTAAATTCCTTTGTTTTCTCTCTCTCTGTCCCTCACTGCCTTAGACGTTGACAAACAAAAAGGAATTTGGAGGATTTTTTCGCATACGTGTCCTTTGTTTGGCAAGTGTGGATTCCAAGCACTTAGTTGTAGCACAGGATGTGTGCTTTTGACTGTGTATTCTCGCTATCTACTATTGGCCACTGATCTCAGAGCGCTTACTCTGAGCGTGTGCTGCCAGATGCGCTGGCCGACACCACTCGTGCCTATCGTTAGCTAGCGGTCAATGTTCCTTTTTCCTTAAGGACTACGTTCCATGCCAGACAGCCCTTGTTCTCTCTATCTTCGTGTTAATCGAGAACCTGCATTTGTACAGTTGCAGAAGGATGGAGTGCGTCCAGTGGAGTAGCAACAAGGGTGGCGGGGGGGCCGTGGGCCCCGGGTGCAAGGGGCCAGTGGAGGGGGGGGGGGGGTGTCATATACGTCTGAAGACACCCGGAACTTGTTGATATCCTCGCCTTCCTCGACTACAGAAGACCTGCAGGCCCCGGGTGCCAGGCGACCTAGCTACGCCACGTAGTGCTTCATTGTTCCTTGGATTTCTCACGTAGGAGAAAATTTTCTCATTGTAGGGGCATGGCGGATTGTACCAACATGCGAATTTAGCCTAGAAATCGAGGCCAGCAATCGCTCTGGCTGAGTTTAATAATGTTTCTTGTCAGTTTTATTTGGCCTAACTCGGCTTTCTGCGCGTTAAAACTTCCACATCTCCGCCCACGGCCGCTCGCCCACACACACTTGCCCACACCGCAGAAGGATGTCATCCCCGCCCGCATCTTCCGCCACCGCGCCGACATGGCGCCACCACATACCCCCCTCTCTTGGGAAGGATGTCCTCACTTTCACTACTCAACTGTCTCCTGTGGATGCTGGCACAAATACACTCTGCCCCGTAACGTCGCCATCCTCAAGACAAGTGCACTGGGAGTTAAATTACTAATTCTTGCGTTTGGCCGCTTTCTTTCCATGCGTTATTGAATCTTCCAGATGTGCTCGGGAGGACGATGTAAATTCTAGAACGTGCCGCATACATATATTAGCACGCCTACGAAATTATCCGTGACAGGACTGCCTTTCTGGAAAGCACTACAGCGTTAAAAATCACGCGTTACTGACATTGCATGCGCCTTTTCGCGCGACGCTCGCGGGGAGATATGTAGTACGTACTACTTACAAGGCACATTACCCGCTTTGTGCACCAGGCGATAATTTTTGATTAGAAGAGATACTGATCGGATGAAAACGTTGCGAGGTGTTCGAGTAAAGGCATTCATAATCAGAAAAAATGTGTTTCACCAGGCTAAGTACATTGCAGGTCCTTAGCTCTCAAAAGCAAAACTGGAATTTTGTACAGTTGTTTCCTATATTAGCAAAAAGCAAAGTAAAAAGTCATGGAGATCCCACTAACTGAGGGAATCGAAGTTATGCGAAGCATGTTGCAGGTAGCTGTATACTGTATCAACCTTGTGGCGGAAACATCTACCGGCTCTTTGACTCTCTCGATTACTTAGAGCAGGTACTGATTTGGGAGCTGGGACATGCTGACGGCCAGAAAGAACGGGGGCTTGCCTAGCTGCTCGGTCAGTGCGAACACGCTTTCCTTCCTCGGCGCCAAGTAATACCGCGGCAGTACACTCCGTGAGATGCTAAAGTAAACCTCTGAGGAACGCAATGTCAGAGTTGACGCATTTCTCGACGAAGCTTTGGTTTTCCAAGAGCTTCTTTGTGAGCATCAGGAGAGGTTTGCTAGGCACGGGGTGAGAAACTTGCTGTTGACTCGTTGTTCGGGAGAAGGCAACCCTCATTCGGTGTTCCCCAGCCGACATACCCGGATCTTCTTACGTGCGCCTGCTGGCTCGGCGCAGGTAGTACGCGATAATCAGAGGCGGGAGTCGGATGGTCGAGCTAAAATGGCGAGTGAGTGATAACAACTTTATTAATCGAAGAGGTGAGGGGTAAGGGAGGCTAAGCTACGTAGGCTGGCGATGACGATGACGATGCCGCGGCCATACCGGCAAGGAGAACATTAGAACATAAGCAGCAGCTCAGGTTGGTAGGCACCGCCAGGCCCTACAGCGTTGGAGGCTAGATACAAAGATAGACAGACTCAAAACGCCGGAAGTGTGTAAAGAATACTTCGCAGAAAATTGGCAGGTGATTTCCACCTGACCCTTCTTTCCCACGGTGATGACATATGAGCCAGCCTACATGTCAGTTGCGCGTATCGTATTTTAACGCAGAGAAACACTGGGACTGCGTTCGCCAAGTCCGTGCAGTCATGGACCTGCCGTATGTGCAACGATACTGCCGATGTTTTCGGTCCTGCATGTGAGTATCTGAGGCTGTACTCTGTAGCGGCTCATTTCAGAAAAACAGGGCTGTATGACATGCGACATCCGGTTTTAGCACCAGGAGATTCCAAGTGTTTTTAGGCAGCTGCTTGAGGGCAGCAGAAGAAGTCAGTACGAAAACAAATAAAACATACACGAACTGGCGACGTTATGTCTGGTGAAAGGTGCAAGCATTAAATTTCTCTTGCTGTACCGTGATAGTGCCCTGTTGGTCTTTTCACCCTCGTTCAGGACTTTCTCACTGTGACGGACTATTTAACGACATCATCGCTTCGGTTCGCCGGCCAGCGTGCCTGCCTGCCTGCCTGGCTAGTTGGCTGGTTACCGGACTGACTGGCTAGTTGGTTGTTCCGCTGACTGAATAAATTATTCATGGCTTAAGACTGACTAACAGATTAATGAATGAATGAAATTGATTGACTGAAGAAATAATCAATCTGCTGATTGACTGACGGATTGTAATGGTGTTGCTGGCAATGGCAAATGTCGACAACATTTCCGGCCGGGTTTTCCAAGACAATACAACGAGGCTTACTCAATATGTGAGATAACGCACATGACAGAAAAAGTAAGAGTAGTAGCACCATTTTGACACATGCTACAATAACTTGCCGAAAATGCGTTCACTTACAACAAATCGTGTAGTCTTACTCGATTTGTTACAGGAAAAAAAAAAGAAGCTTCAAGGGAAACTAAAGGCAAATACTAAGTCGACGTGGACTCTTTAAATACCATTACAGAAACCTCGCAACCCTTGTTTCATGTAAAGGAAATACTTAGTTTTACGAGAAAATTGCATCTGAAGGGTCCGAATACATTTTCCGAAATTCCAATCTCCCGCCACCCAACCGGAAGGTGGGGAGGGGAGTGATCCGGCGCCCAACCGACGGCGGTACCGAGCCAAGACAGAGCCATGAATTCGCAGCTGCAGCTGCCTTTAGGTGAAGTGGCACAGACTGTTCGGGCATCCCGCCACATCACATGAAAGTTGAATTCTCGGCTACTTGCAGCTTGTGCGAGTTTCGCGAGCCAGCAAAACCTGCGTAGCACTACGGAATAACTAAACTACTGAAACATGAAAGCCTCTGTCAAGGTTAATGTCAATGAGTCATTTTTTCTAAAAAGCAAACAGAACTGGAGAAGCAGCATTTTATTTCGTCTTATAATACACTACAAGGATCTTTCTTGCAACGAGTGGTTGAGTAGTATTGACAGAACTTAACTGAGGAGTGCTTTCGGAATCGGGCAAGTACTTGAATGTCCCGGGAGAGTCTCTAATCATGTCCTGCATTTACCTCAATTTCCCGATTATTAAGGCTCTGTTCGCGATAATAATGCTACGAAGCCAACTCATTCCAAAAGGGACATTCTGGTTGGAGCAGAAGACGAAGAAGACGGTTCTGTGTGGGGTGCAGGATGTCCACCATCTTGGTTGCTGCTGCGTACCTCGTTGTAGATACACTGTAAATAGTTACGCCTCGTGTCGTTTCACGTAACATCTTTGTGGTGGATGCGGTGGTTGTATCCTGTACCAATGACCGCCAATATCCTGTTCTGTACCAATTAATATCCAATATCCAATTGTAATATCCAATTCTGTACCAATATCCGCAAAGGCCGCCTCATCACGGTTCCGACCATGTCACTCGGCCTTAGAGATCCTGGAGCACTAATCTATCACTTTTGATTAACTTAATATTTGCCTTTAGTGTCCCTTAAAGCATGCTAAACTCCTGTTGAAGCCAATAGACGACGAAGCCAAGTCAAGTTGAACGCCAAGGCAAGCCAAATTAAAAAAAAAAGTGACAAGCGACGGCCACTAGATATAGTTGATCAGTTTTTCGCGTTCATTTGTAGTCTAGGACTGTAGTATGAAACATTATTTAGATTTTTCATTCTTTTTGCCACTCGCAATTGTTTCGCACGTAGCTGTACCATACATATTGGCATGCTGCTCCGCAACGACATCCTGGCGCATCGTTGCGAAGTAGTCATTGTGGTTTTCTTGAAGAAGACAGCATGAAATGACTTGCCTAACTTAGCCTGACAAAGTGGGAACTGAAATTTTTTTATCTACCTTGGATCATTTACGTTAGAAATTAGGACTTATTGGACTTATTGGATGAAAGGTCTCCACAGATCCCCGTAATCCGAACATTTAGCACTCGATCATACGTTTGCTTTCCATGCAGTGATATCGACCACTACAAAGAACTCTCCTTCGCCGCCATGCCTGAGGTAAGCATGTCATAAAACTTAACTCCAAAAACTGTTTTTATGTGGCATGCTTACTTAGCCTTGGTCGCATGTCCGACAGAACTCATGACACTTTTATCGAGCGAAGTGGTCAAAGCAGGGCCAGTATTCAAAGAAAAATTCTTGAACTCAACCTCTTCGTAAAAACAAGTGACGGTCAATCTTGATTTTGGATATATTAGGCAAATACGAATTCACAAAGTTTGCCTATCGCAGGTGGTTCTTGCTATTGGCTGGTGGCATTCGTAATATAGCCAGCATCGGTTGCATTGGACTTGCTCTTACGAACAATTCTAGCGTATAAGACCTTTTCGCCCCAGGCCCCTGTTTCTAACCCTGAGTGCTGTCCCAAATACAACATGAGGCCTCACGTATTTTTTGAGGCATTTTAATTTTATCTAGTATTGATTGCTCAATTGGTCTTGTTTCATGTCATTTCCTTTGCAGGAATTTCATAGCAACCAAACAACCGTACGAAAACGGTGAGCAGCTTCCTCTCGGCTGGGCGCCCATGTTGCACATGCTTTCTTGTGTTTCTTTTATGAGAAGAAGAAAGGGATCGACGACCATGTTCATTAAAAACTTCTTACGCTATAACTTAAGCTACATGCCAACCAGTTCTCACATTCGGTAAATCATTAGCGAAGGGGGCCACCACAAGGTAAGCAGCTCTTACGAAAGAAAAATTTCTGAATTTGGCCCTACTCTCATATTCACGAGAAAAGTCATGCCAAAGCTGTCCGTAACAGCACATGCCAGCTGTTCATGATGTTAGGTGTGTTAGAAACGAAAGTGCACGATCAATCACAGCAACACAAGCAAAAAAAGTGTTTTGTGAATTCAGCCACAATTTCATCTGCACGAGTGGAATCGTGTTAACCCCTCCCTTAACGTGATGAATTTTGTTCAGCATGTTTTGGGAGGGAAAGTCCGTGATCATATGAAAGTCGTATGGACTTAAACAAATGTCGCTCGGCATTAACAAAAACATAGAAAAGAAAACTATTCCAGCAAAGTGCTCAATGAAAGAATATGTGCTTGACGTGCCTGGGCGCGTTTACAACTGCCGACTAGCCCGTCGTAAAAATAATAGACAGAGAGGTAGAAAGAGAGCAGGGGCCAAGGAGTGTTACAATGCTTTAGCAGAAACACAATCAACGGCATCTGTCTGTGCCATGTTCATTGAACAGAGTACTCGCACATCCGTCAGCAACACAAGTAAAGATGCGGGGTGGTCAGAAAAATAAAACACAAATTTAAATGGAACGAAACAAAAATGGCCCTCTGCTGAAAGAATAACAGCTGCAAAGACATTTCTCTAACACAATTGCTAAAACAACAAAAGACACAGACTGGAGGAGCTTTCATAGCGGTCATTGTACTGCCTACAAACGCCGAATGAATGAAAGGCCTATAAATATAAAACATTTAGAACACATTTGGGAAATACGATAAACACATGCTATTGCTTTTATCATTGCAGCTTGTCTTTGAAGAATTAAAAGAAGACAAAAGAAAAACTATGATGGATGCGACGGCTGCAGACTTTCGCGTTTACAAGCTTTGTGCCTGGACACTGCCGACCTATTGGAAGAACTCACTGCTTAGAACACGGTTTATTTCCTGATTGCAGTGGTCAAAAAATATAATTGCCTCATCAATGATGGTTGCCACGCCGTTCATGGCGAAGTTGAGTGGGTAGTTGCTGCTAGATACATCGGTTCTAGTCAGTTTTTTTCTTCAGAGAAGGAAATATAGAAATAAAGATATTATGCATTGCTTCAGCACCCCGCAATATTATACAGTGCATTATCCCTGTTTCAATATGTTTTTCTTTAACATTAGGTTGCCATTTCTTTCTCAGAATGTTAAGCATTTTAAGACGTACGTACTCTCAAATATGCGGGAGGTGGGGCTGTTAATTTGCGTTTGCATTATATCTGACGAACACTCCTGAAGATATATATGGCAAAAAATCGTGACTGTAAAGCAAATCGCGAAAAAATGCTGTTTTCGAGTAAGCTCATTACACCATTATTTAATTTTGAGTCAACTATCGGTCGTGACAGAAAATGCCAAGGAAACAGCGTTTTCAACACCCAATCATGCACGCCCCATATCTTATGACAATAGAATGGCGAAGATATTATACACTGCTCAGATTAGTTAGATTTAGAAAATTGAGGCCCTACGCAAGCCATGGCACGTCAGTATCTTGTTCACTTGGATCAAGCTGGCGTAGTTATTGAGAGAATCTTCTTGGCGAGGCTTCTTAGAAGTACTATAATGTATTTTCCTCTTCTGGCCTGTTTTCTTGATTTCGTGACGTGTCACTCCTCAGCTCCTGAATCGAAACACGGTGTTTAAGCCAGAAATAGCCGGACTCTAGCTTCATGTGCGGTTGTTTGACCAAAGCTTGTCGCTGTTTTACCACCTGTCACTTACAAAAAAACTTCGCTAGGACACAGTACTCGTAGGTGGGAACTGGTTGCGCAGCTGCAACAGTTCAGACCCGTTTTAGTTTTCTATAACAGGCCCACAAATATTACCCTCGTTTAGTAAATGGTTTAAAAGTAATTTTGGGTGTTCTGTCCTCGCATAGAAGATCAAGGGAGTGAAATTTTTTTTTCGAGCGAAGATTTTTCAGGCGCTGAACTTATGAACTTCAGCTACGCTTTGTGTTTGCTCTTCTTTTCTCTTCTGCTTCCTTCTTTTGCCCTTATTTCTTCTGTACCATGTACATAGATGTCACGTACAGTAATTTGTTGAGAACCACACTTTTTTTCCACGCAAGAAACGGTAGCTTATTTGCGTTCTGTCACTTTGTGTTTGCTTGCAGCTTTTTAGCCCAGGTGGTGGTCTACTACAAGACGCTGACGTTTGAGAGCGTAGCCTCGGTTCCGAAGTATGACGTAAGTAGCCTCCCCTGCTCTTGCAGCCATGTGTGATTACAAAAGGAATGATATGGCCACCACTTTATTGACCTCACGGCTGGTAAAACGGAAGTTCAGTAGGACGCTCAAAAAACAGCACGAAGTAGCAAGATAATACGCATGAAAGCACCGACTAACAGCAGTAATTTTGTTTCTATCAACAAGAGTCTATATAGGGTGCCCCAGCTAATGTTTACCAAGCTGTTCAAAAAACGCAAATGGTTGAAAGAACACAGCGCAAGATACGACTTTTAGATCTATGGTGTGCTGTGGACAAAGGCGTGACGACTGAACAGCATAGGTCTTAAAATCGTATCTTGCCGTATGTCTTTGCAAACATTTTTTTTCCTTGAAGAGTTCGGCCAACGTTAGCTGCGACACGCGGTATATAGGGGCGACAACGGATTGCGCTTGCACAAACATCCCAGAAAAATTGAAAATAATATACATAAGTTCTGATCAAGATTGATAGTGACAAGAGAATGTATGTGGACTGTGACTTTAATATCGTCTCTTTATGAAGTGAAACAACCGGTCAACCATTGCAGGGATTCGAAAAACATAAATTTTCGTATGCTATCCCAAATTTGTCATGTCGGATTAGTGTTGTCGTTGATGTCGGTACTGTAGGGGGTACTGCAGTGTCGATCAATCCGATAGAACAGTTTATCGGCTATAGGTAGGTGAACTATATAAAAGAATCAACGAGGTTGGTGTAGAAAAGTGACGGGGTTGGGGGAAGAAGTGGGGAGAAAGGGTTATTGCAAGAGGCCAATAGAAAGAAGAGGCAATTTTCTCTATCTCATGGTGCACAGATATAGTGGGACCTTTTGCAGAGTCCATGTCAAACCATGAACTAAGTTACGTCAGTTACTTTTAAAGGCTTTCTAGACATTTCCGTAGTGGTCACGAAGTTTGCGGCGACCTCTAATTTGCCTGACGGGCGTCCAGACGGTCAGGTAATAAGTAAACTGTCACCCCTGAATTAAAAGATATTACTAGTGAATATGCAAGAAGGTGAGGAGAGCATAGCCTTTGTTACTGCATGCGCCACTGCTAAATTATGTAGTTTCATTTTAGCGTTGTATTTAGTCTAATCATCCAGAAAATAGACATTTTATTGTCTCTTAAAGTTTATCTCTTTGGGCGGCACACATTTTCCCATGCCATCGCATAACATAGTATATACAGCACAACCTCATGCCACTTTCACTAATGCTCTGCATACTACCTGCTTCTTGCAAGTCAGTACTGTGCTTTGAATATAAGAATACAGTCTAGGAATAAGCTGTAGTCGCAGGCTAGAAGCTAGGAATTTGAAAGGCATTAACCATGCTATCATGTAACAATTCTTGGTTCAGGTAGAATATATTTTACAAGTGGCTTTTGCAGCACTTGCCGGATGCGGGCCCTCATGCTTATATATGCGAGTAACTTCATTACGACACTATGCCGCGTAGCTGCCCAAGCGAATAAGAAAAAAAAGTTTTATTTTTATTTTCTCTTTTTTTTACCCTTCGTTATTGGGTCTCATTGTGCCACGCCTACGTTTTCACCGGTATTGGGAACTCGATGCGATGGAGGATAACAAAATAATAGAGTAAGTGGAGAAGAGTCCCTACATAATACAGCCCCAAGAGCACTGACACAAGTCCTGCCCATTATGTCAGCCGTGTTCTCGCTCTAATTTCGACGCCGCTTCTCGGATGAGCTTGCTTGCCTTAATGCTCTCTCTTCCAATCCGCAGCTGAACCGAGTGCTGAACAGCTTCTGCGGCATCAATGGGATGTGCCTGGGCGTCTCCTTGTTCATGTTCTTCAGCATGCTAGAAGCGGTCCTCCAGTCACTGTGGTCGTGCTGCAGATCGCGCTGTGATCTTCACCGAAGCCATCAGACGAGCGCTTCGTCGAGATTCACGCCCTACCAGAGATAATATAGGAACTTTGTAAATTCAAATCTGGGTTGTAAGGCAACTGCATCCGAGTGAGAAAAACGACTCTAGGTGTAGCCATGACTTTGTAGACAGACAATAGAACCTCTAGCGTTCCAAGAACATGAATATCTGCGCAGACAGAAAAAATGATGGAATAATACGTGTTTTTCCTTTCACAAACCTACTTCCACCTTCTGAATTACCCGCAGAGATGGTGCCAAGCCCTTATAGCTTGTGGGCACATATTCACAAGAACGTTCTGACACTAAAACTGTTCTTAAGAGTGGATGACAACGAGACTTGTACGTAACTAATTTCAATTAATTACTTATATTCAATTATGTTTTTTCGTAATGTGAATTAACGATCACTTTGTTTGCTCGGTATTGTTCACAGTAATTTAATTACTTTCTTCAATAACCAATTACATCTAACCAGTTATATATTTTGCAATAACAGCCATAACAGGGGACGCACCTTTGAGTACTTAAATTTTGCGGGAACTACAGAACCCAAAATGATGAATACATGCACATTGGCTACATCCTTCCCCCACTCAGCGTATGCAGCTACACTTTGGTCATCTGAACATGGCAGCCTTGCACATTTTTCTTGGAAGTCCGGCCGCTGAGTTAGTCTGTTAGAATCACTTTCTATTTCTCTCGCCCCAGGCAGCTCTTTCAAGCAGCCTTCACCAGCGCTAAAAGGTGCTGTTTAATTTTTTTTTGCTTGGTGTAGTCTGTGGGTTCTGGGATGTAGGCTAAAGCTTTCGACCATTAAACGCGTATGTTTCTATCTGTTTGATACATGCGCGACTCATACAAACCTATATTTTATTATAATAAACGAACACATTTATTAAGGCTGAATAACATGCTGCTTTATGTTAAAATGCAATGTGTAGATTAGGTTACCTTTTCAAGAAACATGAGCGTTTGCTGGCGTCGGTTACAATTGATCGCTTAAGTCTAAATGGCTAACGAGTGAAGGGCATGCGGTGGAGGCTCGGCAGATGTTGGCCGAAAAATTCAAACGGCGCTGCTATGCCTCGAAAGCAATGACAACTTCAGACGTTGATGCCCGGGAATCTCCTATGCACGATTTTTCAGTTTTTTTTTCGACTGCCCTTACCCAAAGCGCTTTCCCAAACGAAGTGCTTTCCAATAAGTGAAAATCAAGCGCTTTCCCAACAACGAAGTGCCACGCTTTACAGAAGACCCAGACCCGAACACGATGACCATGAGTAACCATGTTGCGAGCAAGGTGTTCGTACTTTGCAACATCGCCCATCTCTCCAGCGCACACATCGAGCAGTTTTTCACAGTTTTGCTGCAGACGTCTTCACAAGAACACGGGGGAAGTTTACGGAAGCAACTTTTGAAAATAAATTTTAGTAAAGGTCAACACAGTGTGAAGGCTGCAGAGGGCGCGTCGGAAAATCCAGGCCAGCTCGCTCTCTCTATTGTATTTGTGCGATGTTAATAAACCTAGTGAATCAAGCAACATTAATGCAATCGATTACTATTCAATAATTCGGCACTTACTTTCGTGTGGCAGTAATTGGTAACTGCAATCAACAAAATTTTTTTTCAAGGAAGTTATTGCTGTTGTAATTGGTTATTATTATTATGCAACGTGTACAAGTCTGACGACAGACACTTTTTCATCTACGACGCATTAGTCAGGATGTCATCAGTCAGGTAACTGGAAACAGACCTTACCGGCAAAAAGCTTTCTGAATTCGTTTCTCGTTTGTAAGGCTTCGTTGCCATTAGCCAGTCGCCTTCGCTGATCATCTGTCCAGCCTCAGTATTGGGTGAAATTTACTCTTATGGGCAATTGTACCGTAAGAACTTTCTGTGAATACGGCCGGCATTTACCAAAAAAAAAATAACAGTAAGGGTTCTCACATCAAAACTGTTCGTAAGCGCGGATGGGAAAGCAAATTGTGATGTCTGACTTATTAGCAAAGGTGGTCAGCCGATGAGAAGCAACACTTCGAACCAAGTAGCTTTGGGATTTGGGTCACTCATCAGGGCCCAAATTCAGAAAAATCTCCTACGCTTAAATTGAAAATTAAAAATTATATCACCGGCCCTTCCAGTCCATCGAACAGCTAAGCTGTGTTAGCTACACAGGGTGTTACACCATGCAAGTCATACTTCGCAAGTGTGTGTGTGTGAAAACTTTTATTGTAATGAGGTCCGGAGACTCGACTCCTTAAGCCAAGGCGGGCCGCTCCCACGTTCGCACTGTTAGGCCAAGCCTTTCAGCGACATCGTGGGCCCTCTGGACTGCCCGTATTTGGTCTTGAAACAATGGGCTTTGAATCATTTTCTCCCACTGTGTCCAATCTTCAACGAGGTTGGGGAGAGTGGCGGGACACTCCGCCAGCATATGTCTGATTCCAATGATGGCATTACAATCATTGCAGTACTTCTTAATCTCCCTCTCTGGATATATTTTATTAATGCTGTAGGGTGTGGGATATGTACCCGTTTGCAATAAGCGCAGTGAGACTGCCTGAGCCCTGTTCAGTTTTGAATGCGGCAATGGGAATCGTCTGCGTCCTAATTAGTAGTGTTTGGTAACGTCATTGTATGTTATTAAATTATCTCTAGTTTCCCTGGCTTGATGGTGAACGGCTCCGTTGTGACTGTCACGGTTAGCAAGTCCTCGTGCCAAGTCATGAGCAACCTCATTGAGGTTTACCCGAGTCTCGTCCACTTTCACCATATGCGCAGGAAACCATCGGATTTCAGTTCTCATAATCCCAATGTTTTCAAAAAGTTTAGCTGCAACTCCAGCTACGTAGCCTTTATCAAAACACTTTACAGCGGATTTCGAATCACTGTAAATGCAGGCACACTTATTGCTCCTGATGGCTAGAGCAATTGCCGCTTGTTCCGCCACCACGGGGTCCTTGGTAAAAATAGTGAGAGCGTCTTGCACCTTCCCTTGATAATTTGATACAATGGCCGTATATGCTTCTTTACCTATCACGCAGGCAGCATCAACTATAGCTGCCAGTTGGTGCTGCTGCTCTATTTCCTGCAAGAGTGCTTTAGCTCTTGCCTTTCTCCTTTCGACATTATATTCTGGATGCATGTTTTTGGGGAGACGGTTGGTTCTGAACTTGTTCCTAACTTAAGTCCTTAATTCTACTTCAGCCTCTATTGGGCTCCTTGATGCATTCAGTTCTGCACCTATTGCCTGTAATATGTTCCTGCCAGCTCGTGACTTTGTCAATCTTTCGTGTTGCGCTAGCTGTTGGGCCTCCGCAATTTCTTCCATTGTGTTGTGCACCCCTAGACTCACGAGTTTGTCGGTTGCAGGGTTACTGGGTATCCCTAGGGCTACTTTAACGAGCTTCCTGAGCATCACAGGAAGTTTGTTAAGTTTTGCCTGCTTCCATTTGAATAATCCAGCCACATAAGTGAAGTGACAGAGAGCAAAAGCGTGTATTAGCCTCAAAGCGCTGTCTTCTCCTAAGCCTCTGTGTCTATTGGTAATTTTCCTTAGTAACCTAATGACTTCATCTCTTTTATTCGAGATATGTTGTATTGTTCTATAGTTAGCATTGTTTCCGTCTATGTGATACCCAAGAATCTTGATTTTTTCAACTAGCCTAATTGCGGATCCTTCATGAGTGTATAAGAACACTTTTGGCTCATCTTCCGGAAATTAACATCTTGGTTTACGACCGTTTCTGCGATGTTTCATATTCATCCTGTCCGGATGAAATTATAACACCGTCAAAATACAAATTTCCTAACCCAAGCAACAAAACTGCCGGGCGCTTCGGCCTCCTTTCAAAAATTCATAAAATTCTATCCACTGAACTAAACACCGCTATTATCGTAGGTCGCCCGATAGTATCAAACAACACCCTGACAGAGAGTATCCCCACATTCCTTAACCACTCCCTTCGTGACTCCCGGACAGGCCGCCATTGGAATATGAACCTGGCAACGTTTAACGCTAGAACGTTATCTAGTGAGGCGAGTCTAGCAGTGCTATTGGAGGAATTAGAGGGCAGTAAATGGGATATAATAGGGCTCAGTGAAGTTAGGAGGCCAAAAGAAGCATATACAGTGCTAAAAAGCGGGCACGTCCTATGCTACCGGGGCTTAGCAGAGAGACGAGAACTAGGAGTCGGATTCCTGATTAATAAGAACATCGCTGGTAACATACAGGAATTCTATAGCATTAACGAAAGGGTGGCATGTCTTGTTGTGAAACTTAATAAGAGGTACAAAATGAAGGTTATACAGGTCTACGCACCTACATCCAGTCATGATGACCAGGAAGTCGAAAGCTTCTATGAAGACGTGGAATCGGCAATGGGTAAAGTCAAAACAAAATACAGTATACTGATGGGCGACTTCAATGCCAAGGTAGGCAAGAAGCAGGCTGGAGACAAGGCAGTGGGGGAATATGGCATAGGCACTAGGAATAGCAGGGCAGAGTTATTAGTAGAGTTTGCGGAACAGAATAATATGCGGATAATGAATACCTTTTTCCGCAAGCGGGTTAGCCGAAAGTGGACGTGGAGGAGCCCGAATGGTGAGACTAGAAATGAAATCGACTTCATACTCTGCGCGAACCCTGGCATCATACAAGATGTAGACGTGCTCGGCAAGGTGCGCTGCAGTGACCATAGGATGGTAAGAACTCGAATTAACCTTGACTTGAGGAGGGAACGGAAGAAACTGGTACATAAGAAACCAATCAATGAGTTAGCGGTAAGAGGGAAACTAGAGGAATTCCGGATCAAGCTACAGAACAGGTATTCGGCTTTAACCCAGGAAGAGGACCATAGTGTTGAAGCAATGAACGACAATCTTATGGGCATCATTAAGGAGTGCGCAATAGAAGTCGGTGGTAACGCCGTTAAACAGGAAACCAGTAAGCCATCGCAGGAGACGAAAGATCTGATCAAGAAACGCCAATGTATGAAAGCCTCTAACCCTACAGCTAGAATAGAACTCGCAGAACTTTCGAAGTTAATCAACAAGCGTAAGACAGCGGATATAAGGAACTATAATATGGATAGAATTGAACAGGCTCTCAGGAACGGAGGAAGCCTAAAAGCAGTAAAGAAGAAACTAGGAATAGGCAAGAATCAGATGTGTGCGTTAAGAGACAAAGCCGGCAATATCGTTACTAATATGGATGAGATAGTTCAAGTGGCTGAAGAGTTTTATAGAGATTTATACAGTACCAGTAACACCCACGACGATAAGGTGAGAGAGAATAGTCTAGAGGAACTTGAAATCCCACAAGTAACACCGGAAGAGGTGAAGAACGCCTTGGGAGCTATGCAAAGGGGGAAGGCAGCTGGAGAGGATCAGGTAACAGCAGATTTGTTGAAGGATGGTGGGAACACTGTCCTAGAAAGATTGGCCGCCTTATATACACAATGCCTCATGACCTCGAACGTACCGCAACCTTGGAAGAACGCTAACATAATCCTAATCCATAAGAAAGGGGACGCCAAAGACTTGAAAAATTATAGACCGATCAGCTTACTGTCCGTTGCCTAGAAAGTATTTACTAAGGTAATCGCAAATAGAATCAGGAATACCTTAGACTTCTGTCAACCAAAGGACCAGGCAGGATTCCGTAAAGGCTACTCAACAATAGACCATATTCACACTATCAATCAGGTGATAGAGAAATGTACGGAATATAACCAACCCTTATATATAGCCTTCATTGATTACGAAAAAGCATTTGATTCAGTCGAAACCTCAGCAGTCATGAAGGCACTACGGAATCAGGGTGTAGATGAGCCATATGTAAAGAAACTGGAAGCTATCTATAGCAGTTCCACAGCCACCGTAATCCTCCACAAAGAAAGCAACAAAATCCCAATAAAGAAAGGCGTCAGACAGGGAGATACCATATCCCCAATGCTATTCACAGCATGTTTACAGGAGGTATTCAGAGACCTGGAGTGGGAAGAATTGGGGATAAAAGTTGATGGAGAATACCTTAGCAACTTGCGATTCGCTGATGATATTATCTTGCTTAGTAACTCAGGAGACCAATTGCAATGCATGCTCACTGACCTGGAGAGGCAAAGCAGAAGGGTGGGTCTGAAAATTAATCTACAGAAAACTAAAGTAATGTTTAACAGTCTCGGAAGAGAACAGCAGTTTACGATAGGTAACGAGGCACTGGAAGTGGTAAGGGAATACATCTACTTAGGGCAGGTAGTGACCACGGATCCGGATCATGAGACTGAAATAACTAGAAGAATAAGAATGGGCTGGGGTGCGTTTGGCAGGCATTCTCAAATCATGAACAGCAGGTTGCCGCTATCCCTCAAGAGGAAAGCGTATAACAGCTGTGTCTTACCAGTACTCACCTACGGGGCAGAAATCTGGAGGCTTACGAAAAGGGTTCTGCTGAAATTGAGGACGACGCAACGAGCTATGGAAAGAAGAATGATAGGTGTAATGTTAAGGGATAAGAAAAGAGCAGATTGGGTGAGGGAACAAACGCGGGTAAATGACATCTTAGCTTAAATCAAAAAAAGGAAATGGGCATGGGCCGGACATGTAATGAGGAGGGAAGATAACCGATGGTCATTAAGGGTTACGGACTGGATTCCAGGGGAAGGGAAGCGTAGTAGGGGGCGGCAGAAAGTTAGGTGGGCGGATGACATTAAGACGTTTGCAGGGACAACATGGCCACAATTAGTACATGACCGGGGTAGTTGGAGAAGTATGGGAGAGGCCTTTGCCCTGCAGTGGGCGTAACTAGGCTGATGATGATGATGATAAATTCATCAGCCGAAAGTGATTTCACCTTGTTGGTAATTGTCACTGTGTAGGATAATGTCGGATCGTTATCTAGCCTACGGTGATGTTCTGGGTTGTTGTCTGTAAGCCTCGTGCTTTATTTTACCACTGGCCAAATAACTATACTATCACCCTTATCTGCTGCCTTGATAACAGTGTCATTCCGGCCACTATGACTTGAAATAATACGACTCTCCGACGCAGTTATGGTTTGAGGTCGCTTAGACGTCTTGCATTGGCTTATAACTTCTTTACTGATTTATAATTTACAATTTCTATGTCTGTGGCTTGTTCTGGTTCGGGAGTTCAAGTGGATTGGGCTCTAAGTGATGTCGTCCCGGTGTCTGGTGTGTTGCTGTCTGCGAAAAAAGTGTCTGATACTCATTCGTCACGAAAACAAGACGGCCATCGCCTTGGCCGTCTCCGACCGCGGATGCACTACAGTGTTGTGTGACTCTAGAACGGCAGTGAAGAACTACGCCAAGGGTAGGATATGTAGTGAGGCCGCGCGCATACTGGGGCGCAAGGCCGAAGACATCGCACGCAAAAGTGCTGTGGTGGTCAAGTGGTTTCCGGCCCACATGGGCAGTGACGTGTCGGAACGCGGGAACGTGAACCACAACGAGACGGCCAACTCGGCCGCGCGAGGACTAACCAACCACGCAGCTGCAAGCACGGCCGACTCGGAGTGTTGGTCGCGGTGCAGTGCCAAGGACAAGATGACCACCTTCAACGAAATAGTGAAGTGGTACAGACTGAACAGACAGACTATGCCGCCACCTCACCCGGGGCTTACCCGGAAGGAGGCAGTGTTATATAGGCAATTACAGACGGGGTCCCTGCTCACCCCGTTGCTAGCTAAGCACGTGTGTCCGAGCGTGTACGCGAGTGACGTGTGTAGACTGTGCGCGAAGGAGAGAGCCACCGCGGCTCACATCCTTTGGGACTGTAGCATAAATCCGCGAGAAGCCAGGGAGGAGACGATGATCCCGCCGCAGCTAGAGGCTGCAACGAGGAGCTATGACAAAGAGACACAACTCAAGACCGTCTAGCAAGTGTCGGCAGCTCTGGAGAGGCAGCGACCGCGCGAAACCGTGGAGACGGGGGACAGCACCCCCAGGAAGGGGGCGGCGGCCCTCTCGGACCCGCGGAAGTAGCGAGGAACCAAGGCCTCGAGGAGCACAATGCACGAGACTGACGTAGCGGCCGCGTCGCGGTAAAAGCTTGTCCTCCCTGCGTGGAGGGAGCCTAACCGACTCGGCAGGCATTTTCACTAAAGTTGTTCTCTCTCTCTCTCTTTCCAGCCTGTAAGAATTCGGTGCTACGTTGTAGAGAAGAGTTATTGATTTGCGATGGCTGTCCTTTATTTGTCTTTTTGCGGGTAGATTTGCGTGAGGTGTATTTGTGTATGGCAGATTTAGTACCGCATGCCTGGCTTAATTCGAGCTGGGTTTCTGTTCGACTTTGTGCGTGTGCATGCAGGCGTATGGGCGTCTGTGTGAAAACTTCGGTAGTGGATTTTCTGTTGTCTGTTGTGTCTATTTGCACTGTGATTGTTGTCGTTTTTGGAGTAGTGTGCGTCTTGTTGCTCGTTTCACATTCCGCTGTCTGTGTTCCGAGTGTTCTTGAGGTGACTGTCGCAGTTGTGTTGTTCGGGGTGGCGCATTCGGCAGAGTCGGTGGGGGTGGTATTTGAGGCGGATTTAAACAGTGCTTCTCTGTACTTGTCCTTAATAAAGGATTTGATGTGTTGAGAAACTAGCTGTATTCCTCTGTGGTTTAAGTGGGAACCGTCTCAAGCTAAGTGTTCGTGCGGTGCTTCGTGTATTTCTGCGTGGTGCATCATGTCAGCGTTCTCGTGGAAGTGTTCTAAGTTAGAAATTAATGAGCAGAGCTTGTTAGTCTCCTCACTGTGCTTCATGAGTGCGTTAGTTTGGTTGATTAGTGCGCGGTGTTTGTTTTGTAGGCGGGGAGCGACAGTTGCTACGGTTATGTGTGCGTTTAGGCCAGCGGCTTGAATAGTTCGTATTACGACGTTCATAGACTCGATCTTTTGCGCGGCGCTTTGTGTACTGACGTTGTTTGTGCCTACAATGATAAGTCTGTGGTGTGAACTGGCACATTACAAACTATCGAGACAACATGTGATGTTTGCTCCTCACTCGGGTATCTTATCTAGGCCGCGTGTGGGCCTTGTGGAAAGTGCGCCTTCAGGTATCTGTACTGACTGTCTCCAAGGACTGCTACATGGGCAAAGGATAACAAGGGGCACTTACCCTGTTCCGTCATCATCAGCTGGCATGGAAATCCGAAATCAAGAAAGGGGCTGAGAGATGGAATCGCACACTGTGGTATAGAGGTTGCAATTGCCAGGAAGTGGCAACTGTGCGACCGGCTCGTAAATAGCACCGCAAGTCGTGGCTCTGCCAGTAGGAGCGGTGGTCGATGCTATACCTCAGCTTATCGCGAAACGAAAACACGTGTACAGCTGCACTCAAATTTCGCATTGAGAAATATCGCAATCGTCAGTGGTTTTGTTTCCTAGGATTTTAGGAGAAAAACGCTCGTCCCTCCCGTTTTCTTTCTCTCGCTCTCCAACCCATGACGTCGTCCTCGAGCGCTGCAGTAACGCCCTGTGTGGACCACTACTGTAGACCCCTACTCTGGGAGTCCGAGGGATGGAGATAACCCCACGGAAGTTTCCAAGTGCTCAAGCTGCGCGGTAGCACATGGAAACGCGTTCGCGCAGCGTGCAGGCCTGCAGCGGTGGTGCGCGAACTTTTGTAAACTTTGCGAAACAACATGACTCGGCGATGACGAGGATGTAACGCAGACGACGGACGAATACAGTCGTTTTAAGCTTTAAACAGATGTCGCAGTAAAAAAGAAAGAAAGAGGCCTATCGCGAGTATTGCAATGCGCATACTTCAGACGTATTTCAGCTGGCGGTACACGTTTGCAATCATGAGACGTTCAGCGCGGAGCACACGTTTGTTCTTGCTAGCGGGGGGAAATGGGCGATGGTTCATTGAAGAAGCCAAAGGTCACTTGTAATGCACACGAAGTACTGCAAAGTGACGAGCTGTTCGTCGGGGCGCCGAATTAAGCAAGACTTTTTCTCCTTAAGTGCCCTTTGCCAATGGCTTGCTGCCTTCGCTAATGATATCTCCAGTATAAAGATTGACCGGAATTTTTTTTAATTACGCCCCATTATAGCGTAAGTGCTTTTCTTTATGAATGCGGGCCCCGATCGCTGAAATCGCGCCAGTTTGAGCACGACTACCTTGAGAGCAAACGTGAAAAATGGCGCAGTAGAAGCTATTCCATCGTTCGCGTGCGGCATCCAAGCGCGAAAATATCTTACAGGGACTCACAATCGGCCAGATTGTGTTTTGAGACGCTGATAGAAATGAAAATACCACGATATTGCAACGTGCATTTATTTGCGCTTTACCGTTCAGGCGTGTTTTCGCTTTTCTGCCTACGCACAGCGTCGCCCTCGCCGTCGCTGGACGCGTCTCGATCGTGCACGCGTCCCGAATACTCCGCTACGCAAGGTATAAATAAATACGGGACCACCACTTTCGCTGGCTCAGTGGGATGAACGCCATGGGGAACCAGCGCTGGAGTTTTCACGGCGCCTGCAGCGCCGCCCTGGCGGTCAGAACGTGCACAATTCAGCCTCCCCCGCGGACGAAAATTGCGTTGCGTGCCCTTAAAACAAAAGGGCGCCGACGACACTGTTGCGTATACAAGTGCCACAACAAAGTCGGGATGAGGGAGGATGTATCCTTCTGCGTCTTTCCATCTAAACCCTACGAACAAGAACGGAGGCGGCATTGGATCCAAGCAGTCAGGCGAGCCGAGTAAGCTCCCGTCTTGTCGCCTTGTCAAGCGGTGTCGGGCTGGTTTCTAAATCAAATTTCGCGTGTATCCTTGGTTTATTCGATAGTGAAGACGGTCAGCCATGGCAGACAGTACCAAACAGCAGAATCTGCAGTCGGTATTTCGTCGGAAACAAAATGAGCAATAGCATGCACCATCCGGCATATGTACCACTTTTTCCTTCGCAATGCCACCGCCAAGCCCCTTCCAACGTCACCGCACCAAGTGAACGATACGAAAGGTAAAAATTATCCATTCATTGCCAAGAATTATGTGGGAGGGAAGCTTCCTTGTAATACGAGTTGTATGCGCATAGTGCCGGCGCACGCGCGACTAAGCCACCTATGTGTTTATAAAAATGCGCATGCGGATGAGGACTCGGCGCTGAGATGCATCCGGCAAATTTATGTAATTAGTGCTAAATGTAGCCAGGATTGTTACGGATCAAGCAGCGGAGCACTCAAACCTTTGCTTGCGCGAGTCAGGTGATGCGATAAAGCTTTCTTCTCCATTGACTGCTGTGGCGAAGTAACATCAGAATTTTTTATGTCTAGCCAGAGAAACATGGAATATCTTCAGGCCAACTAATACTTACGAAACCATAGCGCAGCACGACCAGAGCCATAACTGCTAGATTTGCGAGGCAGGCAGCCACGCAAGCATGGCATCGATACACGACGCAACTGTTAAAGAAACACACGTGCTCGCCGCGACGCACTGTGAAAAATATATGAAGCTTAAAAAGCTTCTTTCGTCATTTCTTCACTTGATGGCGCTAGCTTCTTTACAAAAACTCCACTTGAAGCGGCGCGAAAACGGAACATACGAACTATAATACGGCTGCGTATGTGTGTGTGTCGTCTGGTTGTGTGGCTGGAATATGCCGCGTTTCGTCGCCAGGGCGGCGTGCAACGCACTCTTTTCGACGCGCCGCCTATCCAGCGCTGGTTCCCCATAAGCGCGCTTCCTGTTTTCGCCGTCACCGAGTTGTTCGTGCGCTTACTTTCGGGCACAAGTTCGCCCCATAAACACGGTAAGTTTATTGCCCGCGTAGTGCCCTTTCTGTCTGCCTGCGTGCCATCTTGCTCACCCTCATCTACGTGATATTTCGTGGAGGTGCTAATTGCTTCGGACACGCCCACCGAGCCGGGACTCCAGCCCAAGTGCCTCTAGACACAGAAGACAGCACCGGGAGCACAAGAAAGCTCTCCGTGGGTTCTTGGATTTCTGTGCTTGTTACAGGCTTTTTCACCCTAGATTTCACGAGAATTGCAGAGCTTCAGTCACCTTACGAAAGCCGACGTACAGTTAAGACGGAAGAAGCCCCGAGTGATATAGCGATAAAGTCGACCACGCTGTTCGTCATTCAATAAGGAATTATAATATTAACGCGACAGCGTTAAGGAGCTCGTGTCGCAGAAAAGCCGGTGTCGTCGGCGGCGTTGGCCGTGAGCGATAAATCCCAGCAGGCACTTCATGAATAAAAAAACAACTTGCAAGATGGGCTGGGTTGGAATCGAACCAGGGTCTCCGGAGTGTGAGACGGAGACATTACCACTGAGCCACGAGTTTTTTTTTATTTATTGACATTTGGGAAAAGAAGATAAATTAGCAAATTTTCAGCACCAAGTGTCAGCCTTACAGGGCTGACTATTTTAGAATTCTTTGAGCGCGGTCAAGGGTTCCACCCTTGACAGCCACGCAGGTACACAATCTTGTGCTTTCTGAATTTCCACAAATCTCGACATGCATTCTCGGGAAAGCATTCGTGCCGGCCGAGCATCCGGATCGCAGTGATACCCCGCCATACGGGCGCGCATAGACAGTGAAGGCCAACTAGCATAATAAGGTGAAACAGCAGTCCATCATCGTTTTCTATAGATAAATATCTAATACCCTGTGGATCTAAAGGAAAGTCCTTTTTGATAGTCCTCTGAAGTACGGAGGATGCACTGAGCCACGAGTTCGATGCTTCAAAGCGGTACAAAAGCGCCTCTAGTGAACGCGGTGTTGCCTTAGAAACGAGCTGTTTCTAAGGCTCAGGCGTGCGTTGTCGTTGTCGCGCCGAACGCTGCGTTGCTCGACGCTCACCGCGTCCGATGCGGGGCGCGTAGTCGCTGCGCTGTAGCGCGTCTTACACCCCTTGGTGGGTCGACGGGAACGCTGTCGCGTTCCACTCTTGAAGGCGAAGCTTAAGCGTCCTCCAAATTTTTTTTAAATTGGCGAAGAAGCTCTCAAAAAGCAGTAAGTCGCTCAAACTAGTGCTGAAACCTTGATACTTCGGATGTAGTTATGAGATTACCTAAGTCGGCTGTTGTTAGGTGCCGCATACTTATTGGTTCAAACTGCATTTCCTATATTATTAGGCGCTTGTGCCTTATTTCATGTGTATCGAGAAGTAAAAAATCCACGCCAACGAGTTTGGCTCGCGTCCCTCAATGCACGGCGGCGAACATGGGTGCTGCTGTGCGCGCGCGAAATTCCGAGCACGCATGCGAGCTAAAATCCTTTCTTCCAAGTCGTTGAGTTCTTTGAGGGCCGACATGCTTGGGAAATCAAAAGCACATGCGTTCCTGCGGCAACACGCTGAACGACTATGACGTGCATCACATGTGAAAGCGCCGTTTCGCTTTCGACACGTCAACTTGGCGTGGCTAAAAAAGGAAACCCTTCACTAGTTAATGATCGAAACTGCTAGATAGAAAATCCCACTGGTAAGCAGCTATTATTGTAGGAAAAATAGCGGCAGAACCCACCTAACCATGACTGTCGATGGTAATGCGCTAGCGTTGAATCAGTATATCTACGCAACTTATTCCCACCGTCGAAACGACTTATGTATGATGCGTGTACAGCAGCGAGATCCATCTTTCGCGCTTCCTTGAGAACACTCAGAGCCATCGCCGCGAAACCTGCGGGTCGCCTCCGAAATGCATCGGGAACCGGTGCGTGCGAGTACTGAGATACGCGCCATGCGGCAACCGGGCTCCCCTATCGCGCTTCATTCTGGACACGCTGCACCATATAGTGGCACTGCGGAGAAGTCCACGCATGGCCTCCGAGACTAGAGACCTGGTGCGTTGGAGCCTTCGAATGCTGAGAATTATTCCCTTGCTGGCAACGCACTCATTGACACATACTCAGTGAATCAAGTTCGCGAGAGGTTCATTGAAGAGCGGAACACACCCAGCGCAATTCGCGTTGAGTCTGTTAATGCATGGGGTTGCTGTCCTTGATCAACCTTTGTGACATAGACTTGATTCCTCTCTCTATTCGAGAAACTTAAGGGAACATTTTCGTCATTGTAGAGCGGCGAATAACCAGTGGCCCGCACCAAGTAACCCAAGTTGGCGTTAAAGAGTTTCATTGGTGAGCGGCAGACACCTGCTGGTGAATAGCCAATGACCCGAGTTCCCCATCAAAGAGGTTCAGTGAAGGCCAGCACAGAGCGAGTGGAACATGACAAGCGCTCGAAGAAACCGTCAAAGAGTTTCTTCGAACAGTGGTGCCTACCCAGCCCCGCATCTGCAGCAACAAATGTGGCCGTTAAACCGATTACTTAAAGAGCGGCACGTGTGTGCATTGGTACTTACTCAGTGACCTAGGTTGGTCCAACGGTTGCTTTCAAATTTCTAACCCTGTTAATTTAGCGCAGCAGCCCTATGCACTAACGCTTCAGCACCGGACTACCCAGTGACTCAGGTAGGCGGGAGAGCAATTAGATAAGAACACGGACGGACGGACGGACGGACGCGCGGATGGAGAGACAGATGGACAGACAGACGGATAGACAAACAGATGGACAGACGGACGGACAGATGGACAGACGGACAGACGGACGGACAAACGCACAGACAGACGGAAGGACGGACGGACGGACAGACAGACAGATGGGCGGGCGGACGGACGGACGGACGGACGGATGGACAGACAAACCAGCCGGCCTTGGCTTAGCGGCTATGGCGTGAAAAAATTCATAGGTTTTGAGGGAAAAATCCCAAAATTTAAAAGAAGTGAATAGATAAATACAAATGTAGCCCCAGGAGAGAGCACGAAGTCTCCTAAGAACGCCAACACATAAATAATTCAGGACTTCGAAAAACATCAATAGCAGCTACATCGGCTTGATAGAGTCGCTTAACTTCGCGAGTTGCTGTACCCTTTAGGAACACCTTTGCCTTTGTGGAATCTAAGCAATTTTTTTTTATTCTGATAAGATAAGGAATGTGTCGCGCTTCGACAATTGGAATGGCATGGTAGGTAATCGTATTTGTAAACGGTGCTAATGATAGCAGTAAATATTTTTGTTTGTTAAATTGTCGCTAACCGAAGGTAACTGAGAAGGATGGTAGCCTTGTCAACGTCAGGGCGAAGAAGGGCGCATAAAATTTTCTACGGTAGTGTAAAGGCAAGGTGAGGCCGCGACAAAAGGCACGAGGGAGAGGAACGAAAACCAAAAATCAGGGCCTTTGTCCACCGCTGGTAGTGATTGTCATCTTCATGGCAGTGACACCAAAATAGTAGTGGTTGAACATGAGCAACTCATAGAAAGACGAGAGGAAACGCAGCGATTATGGAGGGGGGAGGTAGTGAAGCGAAACGACATCACGCGCTCGTGGCACTGCCATAGGTCACGCATGAATGCATGGAACCTGTGATTAGAAAAATTTCCGAACAGATTGACGCCTTTAGACCACGCATGAAAACAACGTGTGCTTAAAAAATTCACGCCAGTAGAGTATGCAGATTTTTTTTCTTAGGATATATAGTTCTTTTGGGTTTGCTGCACAGAACGTGTGCGCATCCCCATCGCATGTCTACGCCAGCAATGGGGAATGCAGAAACCGTCTCTGCGACGAGATGAACGCCCTCAAGTGACGTCTGACACCTGTCACAAAAGTGCCGAAAAGCACAGTAAAGAACAAAGCCAGCGTGACGTCTGTGAGGTTTAACATGCGCCTCGCGTTCATCTGCGCCGTTGCAGCTTCTTCTCGTAGGGTAAGGAAACTGAGGCTAGGATGGAGCATCACGTGAAAATTTTGGAATCTAGCAATAAAAAGAATATAAACGAAAGGCCAATGGAAATAATACCTTGATATGCAAGCGGAAATTTATAGTAACCGAGCATGCAGACAATATCCGGGCGATTTGGGTAGGGTCGATCGTCACGATGGCGTTACTAAAAGCGACCAGGAACCAAACAATGTCTTGAGAGGTGCGGCAGCCATGGCGAGCCTATATCCCATGAAGCAACGTGACGTGAACGACTTCAACGATGGGAACATAAAATGAGGAGGAGGAGGAGGAGTAGATTTTAATGAAGAGAAAGGAGGACAGGTCCGCCTGCAGAGCGTGTCTCTAGCCTGCTACTCCTCACTGGGGAAAGGGGAAGTGGGAAATGCAGGGAAGGTACGTGGCGGGTGATTATGTTATGGTACAATGAGATACTATATATATACACGTTGTCCAATATGCGAATGCGCACTGTAGACGCAATACACGTAAGAGTAATCTTGTCCCCACAAAAAGTAATCTTGTCACAAAAAGTTGTTGCGCAAACGCATTTCGCACTTACTGCACGTCTCACAGGTTCTAGAGGTGATCTTCTAAACCAGTCTGACTTAAAAAGTTCAAAAGTGATTTTATGGCACGTTGGGCACAGTCAACACTTCTCCACGCGTCCAAAAGCTTTTCTTCTGAAAAGCGGGCGGGATTCCACGCTGTCAACTTTAGATTTGAGTGTTCTTTGTTCGGCCGCATATTGAGGGCACACACAAAGTACATGAGCTATTGTCTCGGGAGTGTGACAGACGCTACAGTGAGGGTCCCGTGCTCGTCGAAACTTGTGAAGGTATCGGTGGGTGTATGCCACACCCAGCCGTAATCGATGAATGAGTGTTTCCTGGCCTCTCCGCAACCGAAGCGGAAGCCGGAATTGTAAAACAGCGTCAAGTCTATGGAGGCGCTCTTGTCGATGTTCGCTCTTGTCGATGTCCTAATGTCGCGCCATAGAAGTTTTGATGGCGTTGCGGAGCAAGGCGGTAATGTCATACCGGGAAAAATAAATTTTTATAATGGTTCCGTCAGTGTGCATCTTGTTTGCTTCCGCGTCAGCCTGTTTATTTCCAGCTATTCCACAATGGCCAGGAATCCACTGCAGCACGATGGTATGCCCGGAATGAGACGCCTCAGCAAGCAGAGACATGATGTCATAAACCAGGGGACTATATGCGGTTCTGTCATCCATATAATTGCTGATGAGTTGCAGTGCTGGTTTTGAGTCGCAGAACACTGTCCACTTCTCGAGACTTTGTTGCAGTATGCAGCGATCTGCTTCTCGAACTCCGGTCAACTCAGCTGCTGTAGACGACGTCCTGTGTCCTATCTTGAACCGTTGTGCGATCCCCCTCCCTCGTACCGTGTAGGCCGCCGCGGAAGAGGTCTGTCTCAGAACCATCTGTAAAAACACGTTCGTAATATCCATACATGTGCGCAATGTATGATAGCGCGAAATGTTTGAGCCCAGCAAGCGACATTTTCGACTTCTTCGTTATTCCATGGATTGAGAGTGTCACCGTTGGCTTTGCCATCGTCCAGAGTGGAACTTTGGGCATGTCATACGGTTCGAAGTCCGACGGCAATAAGTCTTGCTGCGACAACACGGCTTCTTAGTAGGCGGCCACAGGCCGCATGCTTGTGACGTTCGTGAGCGGATGATTCCTGTGTCTAGTAGCCGTAGCTGCACTCGCAATGGCTCATGTTGCAGATAAACTCGAGCTGGGCACGCACGTGCCTCTGCAATAGTGCCCCAAGTAGACGCACATCGTGGTTGTCCACTGATAAATTGGCGGAAGGAGTACATCGGTAAAGAGGCACTAGTAGTTTCACTCGCTTGCAGGGCGCGTTACACAACTCCGCACGTTTTTTTTTTTTTTGTGAACTTCAAGAGCGCGCCAGCAGTCATCTCACAGGTGTGTGCAAGGCTGCTACTGCGGACCAGACCGCTGCTTGTTTGTATAGGTCACGGGAGCGAGAATTTCTGTGCGGCGTATTTTATCCACCATCTTATGAAAATGAACGCAGAGTAAAAAACGATGAGTCAGCATCCAAGTTTGTCTTGGCCACTGAGAAAGCCACGCAAGAACTACTTTTCTCTAGAATCAAGGGCATTGCAATGTGGTAGCGTTACCAGCGGATTTTCGAAGGGATTGTTCGTTTTTTCAATGTTGGATAACTGGTTGAATGTACTCGGAACACACCATCTGTCGTTCATATATATATATATATATATATATATATATATATGAATCCTCGGTATATGAAATGTGGAGCCACATTTTTTTTGTTCGTGCAAGCGTGTGAATGCTTGGCGGAAGACGTGACATCACTCAAAACGCTTTAGATCACGCGCACCACTTCTCCTACACTCTGTCTACATTTACAGTCACATACAAGGCAAAAACGCCGAAACAAATTCCGCTCAAAAGAGGCCAGTAGCTTTCTTTGTCCACACCTAATGACGTGGTGGTCCGTCTCGTTTTACCTGCTAGCGCGACATTGCAGGGAAGGCATTAACCACGAATTAACCGGATTACTTGCAACGTAATGACAATTGGATGACATGATTGATCGAAGGGCTTCCTCCGAGCCTGAGCAGGGTTTAGCAAGGCACTCTTCAGTTGTACCCGACTGTGCGGCTGCGCGAATACGCGATTAGAATGCTCTGCACATTTATCGCGCGCGCGTCTCAATAATTTCTCTCGTCGTATTCGAGTGCTGATTGCCGTGTTATAGTTTGTTAACGAAGCTTTCCCTCAAGTCTAAATATTTTAAGGCAGTTTTCCTAGTCTCTAAAGCCGCTCGAGTTCGCTCTTCTCCTCGGGCGGCCATTTTTCCAAGAAAGTATGCCTTCCAACCACTATCGGGACAACCCACTATCGCGGACAACATCAGTCCCTTTACACGTAAATATGAGGCTCGGAGCAGGAGCTATGGCGCTTGAAAGTAACCTCGAGCCTGACGAACCAACCGACTGAGCTATCTTTCCGGGCAACATGCAACGGTCACGAGTTCAAATCGCCTGTTATGTTCCTTTTCCTTTCCCCTTTTTCTTTCTTTTTTTTCTTTGTTTCTTTTTCCTTTATTGTTTCCTTTTCCTTTATTTTGCCACAGTACGGGAACCCTCCTAAAAACAGAAAACCCATATATATCTTCAATTATGGATGGCCACACATGTGCAGGTCATAAATACCAGGTTCTCTAGCCGAGTGCCATCCGTGCAGTATAACCGAGCTCAGATTGGTCCACCTTGACTGATCAAATAGGGCACCACTGTAGGTTAAATGAGGCGTACAACTCCTGCGGGAGCCGCCGTGGTTACTCAGCGGCTATGGTGTTAGACTGCTGAGCACGAGGTCGCGAGATCGGATCCCGGCCACGGCAGCCGCATTTCGATGGGGGCGAAATGCGAAAACACCCGTGTACTTTTAGGTGCACGTTAGATTTAGATTTAGATTTAGGTGCACGTTAAAGAACCCCAGGTGGTCGAAATTTCCGGAGTCCTCCACTACGGCGTGCCTGATAATCAGAAAGTGGTTTTGTCACGTAAAACCCCATAATTTAATTTTTAATTTAACTCCTGCGGGGACGGTAGAGTATCCGCCTCCCGTGCAAGAGGCCCGTGTTTCAAATCCCGGTGCCGCACAATTCTCCACCGAAAAAAAAAAAACCGTGTGTTGAGAAAATTGCACAAACAGGCCTGGAATGCGGCCTGATCCCGGTTACCAGAACCGGTAACGCACTCTCTCATCAGAGCAGGATTGGCCACCCTGGTGCAGTACTTGGCCACAACCTCCTATATGAACACAACAATCAAACCGCGGCCCTCAGTCCCCAGCAGCTGCGAAGCAACTGACCACGGCGGCGGTCAGACCTGCGACGCTGCAGAGGGTGCTAAGAATCCCTGGCTCCGGACAGGCCGCCATTGGAATATGAACCTGGCAACGTTTAACGCTAGAACGTTATCTAGTGAGGCGAGTCTAGCAGTACTATTGGAGGAATTAGAGGGCAGTAAATGGGATATAATAGGGCTCAGTGAAGTTAGGAGGCCAAAAGAAGCATATAACGTGCTAAAAAGCGCGGGCACGTCCTGTGCTACCGGGGCTTATCAGAGAGACGAGAACTAGGAGTCGGATTCCTGATTAATAAGAACATAGCTGGTAACATACAGGAATTCTAAAGCATTAACGAGAGGGTGGCATGTCTTGTGAAACTTAATAAGAGGTACAAAATGAAGGTTGTACAGGTCTACGCCCCTACATCTAGTCATGATGACCAGGAAGTCGAAAGCTTCTATGAAGACGTGGAATCGGCGATGGGTAAAGTCAAAACAAAATACACTATACTGATGGGCGACTTCAATGCCAGGGTAGGCAAGAAGCAGGCTGGAGACAAGTCAGTGGGGGAATATGGCATAGGTTCTAGGAATAGCAGAGGAGAGTTATTAGTAGAGTTTGCAGAACAGAATAATATGCGGATAATGAATACCTTTTTCCGCAAGCGGGTTAGCCGAAAGTGGACGTGGAGGAGCCCGAATGGTGAGACTAGAAATGAAATCGACTTCATACTCTGCGCGAACCCTGGCATCATACAAAATGTAGATGTGCTCGGCAAGGTGCGCTGCAGTGACCATATGATGGTAAGGACTCGAATTAGCCTTGACTTGAGGAGGGAACGGAAGAAACTGGTACATAAGAAGCCAATCAATGAGTTAGCAGTAAGAGGGAAACTAGAGGAATTCCGGATCAAGCTACAGAACAGGTATTCGGCTTTAGCCCAGGAAGAGGACCATTTTGTTGAAGCAATGAACGACAATCTTATGGGCATCATTAAGCAGTGCGCAATAGAAGTTGGTGGTAACGCCGTTAAACAGGAAACCAGTAAGCTATCGCAGGAGACGAAAGATCTGATCAAGAAACGCGAATGTATGAAAGCCTCTAACCCTACAGCTAGAATAGAACTGGCAGAACTTTCTAAGTTAATCAACAAGCGTAAGACAGCGGACATAAGGAACTATAATATGGATAGAATTGAACAGGCTCTCAGGAACGGAGGAAGCCTAAAAGCAGTGAAGAAGAAACTAGGAATAGGCAAGAATGAGATGTGTGCGTTAAGAGACAAAGCCGGCAATATCGTTACTAATATGGATGAGATAGTTCAAGTGGCTGAAGAGTTTTATAGAGATTTATACAGTACCAGTAACACCCACGACGATAAGGTGAGAGAGAATAGGCTAGAGGAACTTGAAATCCCACAAGTAACACCGGAAGAGGTAAAGAACGCCTTGGGAGCTATGCAAAGGGGGAAGGCAGCTGGGGAGGATCAGGTAACAACAGATTTGTTGAAGGATGGTGGGAACACTGTCCTAGAAAGATTGGCCGCCGTATATACACAATGCCTCATGACCTCGAACGTACCGGAATCTTGGAAGAACGCTAACATAATCCTAATCCATAAGAAAGGGGACGCGAAAGACTTGAAAAATTATAGACCGATCAGCTTACTGTCCGTTGCCTAAAAAGTATTTACTAAGGTAATCGCAAATAGAATCAGGAATACCTTACACTTCTGTCAACCAAAGGACCAGGCAGGATTCCGTAAAGGCTACTCAACAATAGACCATATTGACACTATCAGGTGATATAGAAATGTGCTGAATATAACCAACCGTTATATATAGCTTTCCATGATTACGAGAAAGCGTTTGATTTAGTCGAAACCTCAGCAATCATGGAGGCCATACGGAATCAGGGTGCAGACAAGCCGTATGTAAAGATACTGAAAGATATCTATAGCGGCTCCAGAGCCATCGTAGTCCTCCAGAAAGAAAACAACAAAATCCCAATAAAGAAAGACGTCAGACAGGGAGATACGATATCTCCAATGCTATTCACAGCATGTTTACAGGAGGTATTCAGAGACCTGGAGTGGGAAGAATTGGGGATAAAAGTTGATGGAGAACACCTTAGCAACTTGTGATTCGCTGATGATATTGCCTTGCTTAGTAACTCAGGAGACCAATTGCAATGCATGCTCACTGACCTGGAGAGACAAAGCAGAAGGGTGGGTCTGAAAATTAATCTACAGAAAACTAAATTAATGTTTAACAGTCTCGGAAGAGAACAACAGTTTACGATAGGTAGCGAGACACTGGAAGTGGTAAGGGAATACATCTACTTAGGGCAGGTAGTGACTACGGACCCGGATCGTGAGACTGAAATAACCAGAAGAATAAGAATGGGCTGGGGTGCGTTTGGCAGGCATTCTCAAATCATGAACAGCAGGTTGCCACTATCCCTCAAGAGCAAAGTGTATAACAGCTGTGTCTTACCAGTACTCACCTACGGGGCAGAAACCTGGAGGCTTACGAAGAGGGTTCTGCTGAAATTGAGGACGACGCAACGAGCTATGGAAAAAAGAATGATAGGTGTAACATTATGGGATAAGAAAAGAGCAGATTGGGTGAGGGAACAAACGCGGGTAAATGACATCTTAGTTGAAATCAAGAAAAAGAAATGGGCATGGGCCGGACATGTAATGAGGAGGGAAGATAACCGATGGTCATTAAGGGTTACGGACTGGATTCCAAGGGAAGGGAAGTGTAGTAGGGGGAGGCAGAAAGTTAGGTGGGCGGATGAGATTAAGAAGTTTGTAGGGACAACATGGCCACAATTAGTACATGACCGGGGTAGCTGGAAGTATGGCAGAGGCCTTTGACCTGCAGTAGGCGTAACTAGGCTGATGATGATGATGACTCTCTACTATCTTCGAGGTAGTTATCGATTCTGCAGGAGTCTTTCAGCGAGGACCATAGCCATAGGAACTTTGATCTTCGCCGACCACCGAGATCAGTTTCTTTTGAAGGAACAAAGTCGCCCCACTGAGTTCCTCTTTCCGCATGTAAGCACTCCTTTTTGCCTACGTACCGTCACCGCTTCGTAACGTAAGGCGATAACACTCAAAACGTGATGTTCACGTACGTTCAGACTAAACGAACTCAACGCCATGGAACGTATGACCGAGTTGACCAAAAGCACGTGTGTTCAAAGACGAGTTGACTGAAGTCGAGAACGAAAGTTGTAAATAAACGAAGCGCGAACACGCAGCACTTCGGAGAGCGAAAAACAAACAAAGCCGCATACATCAAGTGGCAGCAAATAAGATTATTGATCAGCGTAGAGTCGCCGAAACTTTATCGAAACAACGAGCTTTGGGAGACAGAGCCTCCGCCAGCTCTGGCCTCGAGGATTGCGAGGGCCCAGGACGCGGCGAGAGCTCAAGGCATTCTGGAATGAGGATGCCTTTCTAATGCTTCAGTTATGTATTACACATGTTTAAAATCTCTCGCTCGCTTACCTCACTGAACCGGAATCATTCCGGTGGGTTCGAATCAGCACGGCTGCATCTTTGAAACCCGACCTTCATGCAAGGCACGTTTCGCTTCGCAGATAGAATCCGGCAGAACCGGAAGAATCTCTTGCCATCCATTTCATGTGCGCTGCACCCGGAGACACAGTAAAATGGCATCGCGAACGCCGGAACCACATTACAAGAGCACAAAGGAGGCGCGAAACGAGGGGTCTGCGTAGCCCACTCCCATTGTTATGCACCACGATGGCGGCGGAAGCAAGAAAACGTCCAGGCCTTACCTAGTCGGCACTTCGCGGAGCCGCTGGACGGGCCAGATTTGGTCAGCGAGCCTGGAGCTGTGCGGGACATCGGCCCACCTCTCCGAGAGAAGATTGGTATTAATGCCTTTAGTCTTTGGCTCAGATTCCCAGACCATGTGCTTAAGTGTAGCAGGTTTTAAACCGCAGACCTTGCAGGTGCTGTCGTTATAGCTCACGGGGAAGAATTTATGACATGCTAGCGGGTATGGATAATTACACGTCTGTACATTCCTGCGCGAATGTTTTACTGTAGCTGTAGCCTACGTACTGGTCTACAAAATTTGTTCAAACGGTTTCAGGGACCTTGCAACTGTGTTGAGGCTTCTCTTTTCAGAGGGCCTCTTTCACAAGTCAAGCTAAGCGACTGCATGCCGAATATTAGCTTAATATATTCTCCTAGCTCCTGCTAATAATATTCAGCAGGTCCTCGGATCAAGTAATTCCTTGGCAAATACGCCAGAAGTTTTCCTGCATGAGCTTTATATTCCGTGAAATTGTTCTAGAATTCTGTTGCGGTGGGCCCCGCTATATTTGTTGATACGAAGCTTTTTGGGCAAGATTGTGGAAGCCCACTGCGTTAGAAAAATATCGTGACCGATGGAAACTCCAAACGTCGTTTGCGGCTCACTCATTGGAAGCATGACATGATTATAATTCTTGGGGGCACCAGAGTACCCATTTGAAGAATCGTCGTAATAACCGTAAGTGGGCCATGATAAGTGTTGGCAACTAAGCGATATTGTCGCTTAACTACGCGAGTTGCTGTACCTTTAGGAACGCCTTTGCTTTTCACGAATCGAAGCGCTTTTTTATTCTTATAAGCAAAGGAATGCGGCGCACTTCGACGATTGGAATGGTATGGTAGGCAATCATATTTGTAAGTTGTGCTAGCAGGACCAGTAAACGTCTTTGTTTGTTAAGTTGTAGCGAACCGAAGGTAACTGAGAAGGATGGTAGCCTTGTTAACGTAAGGGCGTAGATGGGTGGACAAAATTTTCAGCGGGAGTGTAAAGGCGAGGTGAGGACGCGAGAAAGGTCGCGAGGGTGAGGGAGGAAAACAAAAAATTAGGGCATTTGCCACCGCTGTTAGTGACTGGTTTCAGTTTGATGGCCTTTTGAAGCTTTAAGACTACGTAGAAATATAGATGCGCGAGTATTCTAGTTTTCTAATGTGAATCGAACAGTTCTTTATAGTCAGTTAGTATGCGATTCTAGAATCAGATATTAGAAGCATTAGAAGTTTGCAAGCGCTCAATATGCCTGGTATGGCTGCATCAACAGCAGTGAGAGACCTATGCAGGACGTGGCTGAACTTCAAAGTCGGCGCTGCTTAGCAACTACGGGGAACATAACCATTCTTGGAATGTTTTTAAGTGCGCTTCCGCTCCAGGGTCGGTGTTGCGGCGTGTAGGCATCGGATAGCAGGCATGCGTGCACAGTAAGTGAAACTTTCACGTATATATGCAAATATAGTCAAGACGATCATCTAGTGTGAGTACACTGAATTCAAATAGTCATTGTACCTGGGCTTCTCAGGCAACTTAAGGTATCTGTCAAATACCAGAAACAGTCGATTCTGTACGAGATATTTCTGTATTTGAATTGCAAATTTCATGCATTCTGCAGGAAGCTCCTGCATGGTAAGCGCCTCATCTTCATGAGGTTGACATGAAAACAATAGTGGGCGAACATGAATAACTTATAGAAAGGCGAGAGGGCACGCTGCGATTATGGAGGGGGGGGGGGGGTTAGTGACACGGACAACATCACGCGCTCGACCGCAATACCATCGATCATGCATGAAAACAATCTGTGCTTAGAAAACTCGGACAAGATTGACGCCAGTAGGCTACGCAGATTTTTTTATTCGGATATATATATATTCGTTTGCCGCACAGAATGTGTCGGCATCACGGTCATATCTACGTCAACAGTCGGGAATGCAGAAGCCGTCTCTGCCATGAGATGAATGCTCTCATATGACGTCTTCGAAGTGCCAGAAAAGCGCCTAAACGCACAGGAAAGAAAAAACATGACTGCTCAAGAGAAAGTGTGTCAGTCCAACCTGACTGCACGAGAGAAGTGTGTCGAGCCTCCGCACAACAGCCGTTTTTAAACACTCGGTCCGCCGGCGATACAAGGCAGCGAATGTTCGTTTCGTCATCGCAAAACTAGCCGCCTCCCGCGACAAGGTGACGCGAGCGTTCGTTTACTCATTGTAAATTCGCCGCCGCCCCAAAGAACAGTTTACGCACCCAAAGGCGCACACATTCCAAGGTCTGGAGCCGGCGACAGAGGGGCGCCGTTCCGCAGTACAGTTTACGCCCACACACACGCAAACACACAGGTGCGAAGGTCTGGAGGCGACGTCGGAGGGGCGCCGTTCCGGGAAGCTCGGAGCCATTCTGAGTAACTCGATGTCCTGCTCATCTTCGTCCTGTGAGAAGCGCGAAAAGACAGCTTTCCCGCGGCAGCTCGCTCACGCGTATCAAATCAGGTCCGCGCTGGGGACCACGGGCACAATAGTTCGTCCGTCGAACCCGTTTCGTCACAACGGCGATGGGGCTGGTGGATGGAGGCGGTTTTCAGCACAAAGCCCGCTTCTTCGAACGCAGCCTAGCTGCAGCGACGGAGAGTGGGGGATGCGCGTCTTGTCCCCCAGTCGTAATTGGGTGGCAATTTTGCCTTGCAGCTCGCCATTCTTAACAATGCGTGGCCATGATACGCACACGACAAACTGCCTTAAAATAT
The DNA here is from genome assembly GCF_023375885.2 of Dermacentor andersoni. Classification (NCBI taxonomy): domain Eukaryota; kingdom Metazoa; phylum Arthropoda; class Arachnida; order Ixodida; family Ixodidae; genus Dermacentor; species Dermacentor andersoni. The sequence continues at coordinate 112,246,765 of NC_092817.1, forward strand.
TTAGACTTGTGGGAAAGCTTCGTTAACAAACGATAGCACAGCAATCAGCACTCGAATATAATTATAATCCTAATAATAATTGTAAATATTCATCTCATGTATGGGATCTAATGCGCGCGCTGTTGCTTTGTCTCTGCGTGTAGTAGTTAAGAGAGCCAGTTTAAGGGAGGAGAAGAAGGAAGGAAAGGAAAGTCTCTGAAGGAGAATTGCAGCGCCGTGTTTTTAAAGCGCACACGTGGTAGTGAAATGGAAGGCGATATAAGCGTACGTGGCCATGGTACGCACCCGACAAACTGCCTTAAAATATTTAGACTTGAGGGAAAGCTTCGTTTACAAACTATAACACGGCAATCAGCACTCGAATACGACGAGAGAAATTATTGAGACGTGGAAAATTCCCTTGAAATAAATATGGTTTGCGAGACAAATACTTGTAAGTATTGAACCTCTTAAGAGATGAGGGGGGAATATGCGCTCACCGAGGGGGCATCGTCCGCAGGAGACCACCACCAGGGTGATGATATTCTCCTAGCTCCTGCTATTAATATTCAGCAGGTCCTCGGATCAAGTCACTCTTTGGCAAATTCGCCAGAAGATTTCCTGCAGAAGCTTTATGTTCCGTTATATTGCTCTAGAATTCTGTTGCGGTGGGCCCCGCTATATTTGTTGATTCGAACCTTTTTGTACAAAATTGTGCAAGGCCACTGCGTTAGAAAAATATCGTGACCAATGGAAACTCCAAACGTCGTTTGCGGCTCACTCATTCGGAGCATGACATGATTATATTTCTTGGGGGCACCAGAGTACCCATTTGAAGAATCTTCGTAATAACCGTAAGTGGGCCTTGATAAGTGTTGCCAATTAAGCGATATTGTCGCTTAACTACGCGAGTTGCTGTAACTTTAGGAACACCTTTGCGTTTCATGAATCGAAGCGCTTTTTTATTCTTATAAGCAAAGGAATGCGGCGCACTTCGACGATTGGAATGATATGGTAGGCAATCATATTTGTAAGCTGTGCTAACGGAACCAGTAAACATCTTTGTTTGTTAAGTTGTAGCGAACCGAAGGTAACTGAGAAGGATGGTAGCCTTGTTAACGGGGCGTAGAAGGGTGGACAAAATTTTCAACGGGAGTGTAAAGGTTAGGTGAGGACGCGACAATGGTCGCGAGGGTGAGGGAGGAAAACAAAAAATTAGGGCATTTGCCACCGCTGGTAGTGACTGCTTTTAGGTCGATGGCCTTTTGAAGCTTTAAGACTACGTAGAAATATAGATGCGCGAGTATTCTAGTTTTTTAATATGAATCGAACAGTTCTTTCTAGTCTATTAGTACGCGATTCTAGAATCAGATATTAGAAGCATTAGAAGTTTTCAAGCGCTCAATATGCCTGGCATGGCTGCATCCACAGCAGTATGGGTGAGATACCTATGCAGGACGTGGCTGAACTTCAAAGTCGGCGCTGCTTAGCAACTACGGGGAAAATAACCATTCTTGGAATGTTTTCAAGTGCGCTTCCGCTCCAGGGGTCGGTGTTGCGGCGTGTAGGCATCGGATAGCAGGCATGCGTGCACAGTAAGTGAAAGTTTCACGTATATATGCAAATATATTCAAGACGATCGTCTAGTGTGAGTACCCTGAATTCAAATAGTCATTGTACCTGGGCTTCTCAGGCAACTAAAGGTATCTGTCAAATACCAGAAACAGTCGATATTGTACGAGATATTTCTGTATTTGAATTGCAAATTTCATGCATTCTGCAGGAAGCTCCTGCATGCTAAGCGCCTCATCTTCATGAGGTTGACATGAAAACAATAGTGGGCGAACATGAATAACTTATAGAAAGGCGAGAGGGCACGCTGCGATTATGGAGGGGGAGGGGGGGTTAGTGACACGGACAACATCACGCGCTCGACGGCAATACCATCGATCATGCATGAAAACAATCTGTGCTTAGAAAACTCCGACAAGATTGACGCCAGTAGGCTACGCAGATTTTTTTATTCGGATATATATATATATATATATATATATATATCGTTTGCCGCACAGAATGTGTCGGCATCACCGTCATATCTACGTCAACAGTCGGGAATGCAGAAGCCGTCTCTGCCATGAGATGAATGCTCTCATACGACGTCTTCGAAGTGCCAGAAAAGCGCCTAAACGCACAGGAAAGAAAAAACATGACTGCTCAAGAGAAAGTTGTCAGTCCAACCTGACTGCACGAGAGAAGTGTGTCGAGCCTCCGCACAACAGCCAGAAAAGCGCCTAAACGCACAGGAAAGAAAAAAAAAAGCTAGCGCGTCGTCTGTGCGCTTCCACGTGCAGCTTCCATTCATCTACATATTTGCGGCTTCTGCTTATAGCGTAAGGAAACTGAGGCTAGGAGGGAGCATCACGTGAAAATATGAAATATAGTAATTAAAGTAGTATATACAAGAAAAGCTAATGGGAATATGACCTTGAACAGATGCTACGCAAGCGGTACTCTACAGCCGCCGAGCATGTAGACAATATGAAGAACAATAGGGTAGGCTAGTTTGTGACGATGGTGTTACTAAAAGCTACAACGAACCGAACAATGCTTCACTTATGTATTACACATGTTTATTATCTCTCGCTCGCTTACCTCACTGAACCGGAACCATTTCGGTGGGTTCGAATCAGCACGGCCACATCTTTGAAACCCGACCTTCCTGCAAGGCACGTTTCGCTTCGCAGATCGAATCCGGCAGAACCGGAAGAATCTCTTGCCATCCATTTCATGTGCGCTGCACCCGGAGACACAGTAAAATGGCATCGCGAACGCCGGAACCACGGTACAAAAGCACAAAGGAGGCGCGAAACGTGGGGTCCGCGTAGCCCACTCCCCTTGTTATGCACCACGATGGCGGCGGAAGCAAGAAAACGTCCAGGCCTTACCTAGTCGGCGCTTAGCGGAGCTGCTGGACGGCCAAGATTTGGTCAGCGAGCCTGGAGGTGTGCGGGACATCGACCCACCTCTCCGAGAGAACATTGGCATTAATGCCTTTAGTCTTTGGCTCAGATTCCCAGACCATGTGCTGAAGTGTAGTAGGTTTTCAACCGCAGACCTTGCAGGTGCTGTCGTTATAGCTTACGGGGAAGAATCTATGACATGCTAGCGGGTATGGATAATTACACGTGTGTAGATTCCTGCGTGAATGTTTTACTGTAGGTGTACCCTACGTACTGGTCTACAAAATTTGTTCAAATGGTTTCAGGGACCTTGCAGCTGTGTTGAGGCTTCTCTTTTCAGAGGGCCTCTTTCACAAGTCACGCTAAGCGACTGTATGCCGAATATTAGCTTAATATATTCTCCTCATCTATGGGATCGCATGCGCGCGCTGTTGCTTTGTCTCTGCGTGTAGTAGGAAAGCAAAATTGCAGCGCCGTGGTTTTAAAGCGCACCCGTGGTAGAGAAACGGAAGCATGCGTGGCCATGATACGCACACGACAAACTGCCTTAAATATTTAGACTTGAGGGAAAGATTCGTTAACAAACGATATCACAGCAATCAGCACTCGGATATAATTATAACCCTAATAATAATTGTAAATATTCATCTCATCTATGGGATCTAATGCGCGCGCTGTTGCTTTGTCTCTGCGTGTAGTAGTTAAGAGAGCCAGTTTAAGGAAAGAGAAGAAGGAAGGAAAGGGAAGTCTCTGAAGGAGAATTGCAGCGCCGTGTTTTTAAAGCGCACACGTGGTAGTGAAATGGAAGGCGATATAAGCGTACGTGGCCATGGTACGCACCCGACAAACTGCCTTAAAATATTTAGACTTGAGGGAAAGCTTCGTTTACAAACTATAACACGGCAATCAGCACTCGAATACGACGAGAGAAATTATTGAGACGTGGAAAATTCCCTTGAAATAAATATGGTTTGCGAGACAAATGCTTGTAAGTATTGAACCTCTTAACAGATGAGGGGGGAATATGCGCTCACCGAGGGGGCATCGTCCGCAGGAGACCACCACCAGGGTGATGATATTCTGCTAGCTCCTGCTATTAATATTCAGCAGGTCCTCGGATCAAGTCACTCTTTGGCAAATTCGCCAGAAGATTTCCTGCAGAAGCTTTATGTTCCGTTATATTGCTCTAGAATTCTGTTGCGGTGGGCCCCGCTATATTTGTTGATTCGAACCTTTTTGTACAAAATTGTGGAAGGCCACTGCGTTAGAAAAATATCGTGACCAATGGAAACTCCAAACGTCGTTTGCGGCTCACTCATTCGGAGCATGACATGATTATATTTCTTGGGGGCACCAGAGTACCCATTTGAAGAATCTTCGTAATAACCGTAAGTGGGCCTTGATAAGTGTTGCCAATTAAGCGATATTGTCGCTTAACTACGCGAGTTGCTGTAACTTTAGGAACACCTTTGCGTTTCATGAATCGAAGCGATTTTTTTATTCCTCTAAGCAAAGGAATGCGGCGCACTTCGACGATTGGAATGATATGGTAGGCAATCATATTTGTAAGCTGTGCTAACGGAACCAGTAAACATCTTTGTTTGTTAAGTTGTAGCGAACCGAAGGTAACTGAGAAGGATGGTAGCCTTGTTAACGGGGCGTAGAAGGGTGGACAAAATTTTCAACGGGAGTGTAAAGGCGAGGTGAGGACGCGACAAAGGTCGCGAGGGTGAGGGAGGAAAACAAATAATTAGGGCATTTGCCACCGCTGGTAGTGACTGCTTTTATGTCGATGGCCTTTTGAAGCTTTAAGACTACGTAGAAATATAGATGCGCGAGTATTCTAGTTTTTTAATGTGAATCGAACAGTTCTTTTTAGTCAATTAGTATGAGATTCTAGAATCAGATATTATAAGCATTAGAAGTTTGCAAGCGCTCAATATGCCTGGTATGGCTGCATCAACAGCAGTGAGATACCTATGCAGGACGTGGCTGAACTTCAAAGTCGGCGCTGCTTAGCAACTACGGGGAAAATAACCATTCTTGGAATGTTTTCAAGTGCGCTTCCGCTCCAGGGTCGGTGTTGCGGCGTGTAGGCATCGGATAGCAGGCATGCGTGCACAGTAAGTGAAACATTTACGTATATATGCAAATATATTCAAGACGATCGTCTAGTGTGAGTACCCTGAATTCAAATAGTCATTGTACCTGGGCTTCTCAGGCAACTTAAGGTATCTGTCAAATACCAGAAACAGTCGATTCTGTACGAGATATTTCTGTATTTGAATTGCAAATTTCATGCATTCTGCAGGAAGCTCCTGCATGCTAAGCGCCTCATCTTCATGAGGTTGACATGAAAACCGTAGTGGGCGAACATGAATAACTTATGGAAAGGCGAGAGGGCACGCTGCGATTATGGAGGGGGGGGGGGGGGGGGTTAGTGACACGGACAACATCACGCGCTCGATGGCAATACCATCGATCATGCATGAAAACAATCTGTGTTTAGAAAACTCCGACAAGATTGACGCCAGTAGGCTACGCAGATTTTTTTATTAGGATATATATATATTCGTTTGCCGCACAGAATGTGTGGGCATCACCGTCATATCTACGTCAACAGTCGGGAATGCAGAAGCCGTCTCTGCCATGAGATGAATGCTCTCATATGACGTCTTCGAAGTGCCAGAAAAGCGCCTAAACGCACAGGAAAGAAAAACAAAAAAAGCTAGCGCGTCGTCTGCGCGCTTCCGCGTGCAGCTTCCATTCATCTACATATTTGCGGCTTCTGCTTATAGCGTAAGGAAACTGAGGCTAGGAGGGAGCATCACGTGAAAATATGAAATCTAGTAATTAAAGAAGTATATACAAGAAAAGCTAATGGGAATATGACCTTCAACACATGCTACGCAAGCGGTACTCTGCAGCCACCTAGCATGTAAACAATATCAAGAATAAAGGGCGCTTGTTTTTCACGATGGTGTTACTAAAAGCTACAACGAACCGAACAATGGCTTGAGATATGCGGCAGCCGAGGAGAGCCCATTTCGAAAGAAGCCACGTGACGTGAACCAGTTCAATGATGGGGACACCAGATGTGCCGCTCGTTCTCTTCCCTGGGCGAATTTTAATTATTTTCTTGATTTATTTTTGCGAGTAGCAGATTGGAGATTTCTTGTTGATAACACGATTCAAAGAGGAAAACAGCAAATATCGTCATCATAATATCAACACCTATGGGGGTACCTTAAAAATATAGAAGAAAATTACTGCAAATCTAAGCGAATAGCCCAAACGAGCGAATGAGCAAACGAACGAACGAGGAAGGGAGGGAGGAGGGAGGGAGGGAGAGGTACAGCGCACATGTCTCAGCGAGAGCATGTTTGCCAGCGCTTGACGCCTCAGTGCTAAAATGTCGGTTATAAGAAAAAAATTATTTGTGGGAGGATACAGTCTTTGTCTCGAAATATGTTTGACGTGTAGTTAATCCTAAATACAGAAAAGTTTGTGAATCCGCTTTTTAATCCTCCTCCCACTTTGTGTAGCAACGGTTTTTGAGCTCTGTACTAGATCATTATGCAGGTCGGCTCAGTCATTGAGGATCAGGAATAAGTGTCTTCGCTCGGCTTCACTGGGGTGTGAGTGCAATGAAATTGACACTTTATTGGAAGATAGTTCGAACCTCTGCTCATTTTGTAAAGCCACATCGACCATTGACGTAGAATGGTCTCCGAAGTCAAGGAAATCAACAGCAATGACAGTAATTTAAATCCGACAATGAGGTATACGCATAATTCCTGGTGATTTCATAAAGTTCTTATAAAGCACCTTAGTGCATATTTATTAGTGCATATAGTGCCACGCCAAGCCTCTCTACACAGTCGGCCTCTCTATATGGCTCTCATATATTACTAGAAAGCATTTGATTCAGCAGAGATACCAGCAGTCATAGAGACATTAAGTAAGCAAACAGTACAGGCCGCTTACGTAAATATCTTGGAAAATATCTACACAGATTTCACAGCCACCTTAATTCTACACAAGAAAAGTAGGAAGATACCTATAAAGAAAGGTGTCAGACAAGCAGACACTATCCCTCCATTGCTATTCACTGCGTGCTTGGAAGAACTATTCAAGATATTAAATTAGGAAGGCTTAGCAATAAAGATCAACGGCGATTATCTCAACAATGGTCGGTTTGCAGATGACAATGTCTGTTTGAGCAACACCGGAGAGGAGTTACAACAAATTATTGAGGGTCTTAGCTGAGAGAGTCTAAGAGTGGGGTTGAAGATTAATGTGCAGCAGACAAAGATAATGATGAATGATAATGAGGCGGGGGACAAGAGCTCAGGATCGCCAGTCAGCCTCTAGAGTCTGTGAAGGAATACGTTTACCTAGGTCAATTACATACAGGCAACCCTGATCACGAGAAGGAAATTCACAGAAGAATAAAAAAAGGATTGGCGCGCATACGGCAGACATTGTCAGTTCCTGACTGCAAGCTTACCATTATCACTAAAAAGAAAGGTGTACAATGAATGCATTTTACCGGTGCTGACATATGGGGCAGAAACTTGTAGACTGACAAAGAAGCTTCAGAACAAGTTAAGGGCCGCGCAAAGTGCGATGCAACGAAGAATGCTAGGTATCACATTAAGAGACAGAAATCGAGGGGTTTGGATCAGAGAGAAAACGGGTATAGCCGATATTCTAACTGACATTAAGAAAAAAGATAGAGCTGGGCAGGTCATGCAATGGGTAGGTAAGATAACCGGTGGACCATCAGAGTTACAGATGTGACGCTTTTGGGTAGAGGCAAGCAACCAACGGCACATGAAACCTGGGCCGCCATCTTGTGCACGTTCGAAAAGCCGACGTCCAATTTCGCCGCACGCGATTGGACTAGATTGGCCTAGGCCGCGATACTGGCGCAGCCTGGACAATCGCGCGAGGCGAAATCGAACGTCGGCTTTTCGAACGTGTACAAGACTGCGGGCCTGGAAGCTTTTTACATTAGAAAAGCTGGTCCGAATTGTGTCAGTGACACATCTGTTTTTGTGTACGAGGCCGAGCAGAAATTTCTTTCGCACTTACTCAGATAACGCGTTTTTTACCCGAATCAACTTGATGCCTTGTACGCGTGCGCATGCACTCGGGTTGTGAAATGGCTTTGTACGCAGGGTGCTTTTACGCTCAATAAACAGTTGAGGAAAAGCGCCCGTGTTTCCTTTCTTGTGTGTATGGTTTTGGCGCACAACTCGTTTATTATGTCGGATAACCAATTAGCCCAACAGTTCATTCTTCTAAAGCCTTAGTCGAGTTTGTCCGCTGGTTTGGAAGGAGGTATAAAAGGAAAGAAAACACGCGATTAGCAAGTAAAACAAGTCAAAGGCTTTGTCCCTTCTAGCCCAAGCGTGGGGTACGACATTCCGATTACTTGGCGCGAACTACACAGGACAAACAAGGCGTTGTTTGAATGTGTGGCTACAGCAGCATAGTTGCTCCTCGAAATGACATCCATGTACATCCATGGATTGTACAGCATTGTAGATAGTGTTAGTGCCAGTCGCTGTTCAACGGAACTACGATGTTGTTTCGAATTGGCGACTTCAGAACAAGGGAGATAACGGAAGCATATATGTTACTGGCAAATCACCAGACACGTGTGTAAGTAGGCATTCTGTTCACTGGGCGGAAATTTCCTATCCCGATCATAGATCACGTTGTTGGCACTTTCTGATGACATTCTGGTATTTGTGAAAATGGCGGTATTTATGATTTTTACCTTTTACTTTTTGTCATAAAAAATGATGCTCATCGCCCGCGTGGTCACTTTTGGCATCTATATAAGCTCTTGATCTCCTAATAAAAATACATCTTTGCGTGTAGCTAGTGTGTGTATGCCTCCTCTTCTCTTGCACTCCGGTATTTTTTTTTTTTGCGCTCCAGCTCGAAATGGTTACTCGCATAAAATAAAAGTCACAGGCCGGCGCGTCACACCCAGCACAGTCACAGCGTAAACTGGAGGAACGGCTCCCTAGGAGCGCCATTTTCGGCAGCAGGCACTAGAGGCTCTTCGCGGTGAAGTCTCTCTGCGTCGTTTTCACGCGAATTATCTGAACTCTCCGCCCGCTGTCGAAGGCGATCTCCGGTTGTAGCCGAAGGCGTAGCTCTGCGATTCGTTTCTTCGGCAGCGGTTCGTACCTTCCGAGGAGATGCCACATCGTGCACCGAGGAGGAAACACCAGTATCCCGACTACATAGCGCACATGTCACGTCTCTTGACCCGTGGCACAATGCGATAGTGTTGAGAATGATGATGGTTATTGAAAGGCATCCGCTTTTATAAGGAGCGGTGACAAACAGTCCCCTAGCCTGCTTGAGGTAACCAGGTCCAGCTACATGCAACGTGGAACTGCTACATGTGGGACACCTGGTGGAATACAACGCGACTGCAATTCAAACTTCGCACGTATCGACCCTACGCGGCGCGCATACCACGCCGCCTGAAAACTGGCACGATTCGATGCTGAAACTGCTGCTGCTGATGGCGATTTATTGGCGTTCCCTTTAAAACGGGGCGGTAAGGAAAAGTCCCCTAGCCTGCTTGAATCAGATATGCAGTACATGTTTTTCTTGTAGATATGGCGCAGGCCAGAAAGAAATGGGCATGGGCAGGACATGTAATGAGGAGGGAAGATAACCGATGCTCCTTGAGATGTCCTCCATGTTACACGCTTGTACAACAGTGTAGATAGTTTGAGTGCCAGCCGCTGTTGAATGAAACTACCATGCTTTTTTGAATTGGCGACATTAGAAGAAGGGAGATAATGAAAGTATATGTTACTGGCAAATCACCAGACACGTGTGTAAGTAAGCCTTCTGTTCACTGGGCTGAAATTTTCTATCTTGATCGCATTGATCTCTAGTGCGTGCTGCCGAAAATGGCGCTCCTGCGGAGCCGTTCCTCCAGTTTACGCTGTGACTGTGCTCGGTGCGAAGCGCAGGCCTGTGACTTTTATTTTATGCGAGGAATCATTCCCAGCTAAAGGGCAAAATGGTTACGGACTGGATTCCAAGAGAAGGGAAGCATAGCAGGGGCGGCCTAAGGTTAGGTGGGTGGATGAGATTAAGAAGTTTGCAGGGACAACATGGCCACAATTAGCACGTGACCGGGGTAGTTGGATAAGTATGGGAGAGGCCTTAGCCCTGCAATGGGCCTAGCCAGGCTGATGACGATGATGTTGATGACGTTGGCGCAGGCCTGTGGCTTTTATCTTGCTCAATACAATGCGGCCATTTTGTGGTCAATCACCCATAGGCGGTAGCAGCCTGGCAATAGCTGCGAAGGACACCGGCGGCGACGGTGGTGTCGGACAACCTCGCCCACCGAAACGGCTATTGGAATGAGGGCATGACCGCTTAGGCTTTAAAAACAATGTGCAGCACATGTGGCGCAGTGAACTGAACGCAGTAAGCCCTAATAGAGCAGTCTGTATCTCGATTAGTTGCTAACGAAACCGCTTTCGTGTCCTTAGTGACGCAGTGACGCCACTCTCAACATCCGAACGCGTCTGAACAAGTTGTGAATGACGTCCAAAGCCCGTGTCAATGAAAATGAACATTATATTGACGTTATACATAGAGAAAGGTAAACTCAAACATAGATCATCTTTCTACGCTGCATACCGGCGGCAAAGGTCAAACATTCTTCCACAGGCGCCACGTGAATTGAGGCATTGACTCCTCTCAAATCATTTGAATTCATAGTCATACTTTCTCTAATGAATGCGTACCACTGTGTAGCGTTTGTTCGTGTTTTATTTCTTGAGTGAGACATAGGAAACATTCTTCTTGAAAAGAATGAAAAAGAAAGAAGCGCAGCCATGGCACAGGTAAATTAAGATAATTCTAAAAAGAAATAAAAATAAGGGTTTTAACACGCCAGAACTTCATAGTGGATGCTGAGCCACGCCGTAGTGGATGACTGCGGATCAGTTTTGAGAAACAGGGTTCCTTTCACGCGAACCCAAACCACGGAATACACAATCGATTTTGCATTCCGCCGGAATTAAAATGCGGCTACTACGGCCGGTAATCGAATCTACGACTTTGTAGCCAGCATCAGAACGCCATTGCAAGTTAGCCACAATAGCCAGCTATAAGTCAATTCCCTTGCTTCGTAAATGTCGCTGACATGACACGCACCCCGAATTCCGGTCTTCTCCATTTACGGCTACCACAAGGTAAAGCTCGGAGCTAGGTTTGCTTTGTCACTTTTGACAGTAGGTTTGCTTTGCCACTTTGGTAGTTTCACTTTGTGTCATTTCGGTTACGCCATCGCCGACGTCATCATACCACCTCCTCACCTTCATCTTGACCTGCGCCACATGACAAAGAAAACAACTTTATTTACCACCGCCACTGGGGCCCGAAGTGTATAAGACGTTGTACGGATATGAGGAGGTGGTAGTGTCCGCAGTGACTGCACGCTGCTAACTCAGTAAATGAGTTAAGATCCGGAGGACTTGCTGAAATCCGCTTTTTCTTTTTCACCGTTCGGCCACATTCTATTTTGTAAAAAACTGTCACTTCTGCAGCATGACAAGTAAATGTGTCAAGCTTTGTAGCATTCGCTGTGAAGAACGATTGTGTACTCCAAACGTACTGCGCCCTCCAATGCTAAATAAAACAGTGATCTAATGGGCACCTCCACTTTGCTGACGCTCTATATGCAAGTGCTGCAAGCTATGGCAATTCACTGAACATGTGTCTACAAAGGCACCGGGACCACCCACCTGAATAAATCTCCACAAATTCATGCAAGTACACACGTGCCAGTGTTTACTTGCAAAATTATACAGATCAAACCCACATGTATTTTTTGTGAAGCCATGCTTTCTTGAAATAGTTAATTACCTGTTGCACAGCTTAACGCAATTCATAGAATCGTCTTGATTTTATTCCGATACAACGTGTGCTTTGACGCAATGTTTAAGCTCCGGACAGGTCACAACTTCATGTCATGGAATGTCGATGTTACTCAATGCGTCCTAATGTTATGCAAACAGCAGTTGCGGCCATGGTGTCATACCGAAACGGAACTGAACAGAAAATTGAAGCTGGGCTGTTGCTTTCTGCTGAACCGGAAGCGAACCGCAATTTATTCCACCATCTTAGAACGGAACCTGAACAGGAACTTATCGTCGGAACTGTTGCTAACCGACTGGAGAAAGACTTAAAGAAAAAAAAAGCCTGCGAACTTTCTGCTAGGGCATGTTAAAGGGAAAACGTTTCTAAAGACTCTTATTGGCGGCAAACGATTCCTCCCCCCCGCCCCCCCCCACCGCTAAGGGAAATAAAAAAAACTTCAAATTCCGTCAACTCAGTTCTGGCAATTATTATGCTATTAACCTTTTTGTAACTTGGCGAGTATGCCAACATCCATATATGTCGGCCAAATAAAGGTAACTCACCGAAACTCATAAAGAAAAAATATTTTTTACGTAATGATTACTCGGACACAGGCTATTCAAATTTTACTCAGCCATGATTTCCCTACCTCAACCTCACTCAAGCTCAGGATAACCAAGATTCTACTCAACAGACACGTCCCATCCCCTCTCGGGCTTACCAAAACATTATTCAGCCACTTCGCCCCCCCCCCCTCCCCCACACACACACGATTTCCACTCACACACCCAGAAATTCTACTCAGCCGAGCTTACTCGGACTCAGACTTAGCTAGACCAGTATAAGCAAGGGTCACTGGTACCCAGACTTATCGGAATCAGACTCGGGCAAATCTGCTTAGATTGACACACTTTTCCTCACCTGGGCTTACTCGGATTTAAGTAATTACGGACTCACTATACTTTATACAAAATGTATGATGCAGTGTAGAAGAAAGAACAGGTCGAGCCAGAACAAGCGCTGACCTCAGCACAGGCGGCGAGTGAAATGAAGGAACATGGGTCTAGAAAAGCTGAAATGCCCATGGCACCGCACAGGAAACTCCCTTGCGAAATATTTCCTTCTGAAGTGTTTCTAGTCCCTATGGTGTTTCAGCTTCTGCCAATACTGCCTTCTTGATTGATGTCAGCTATTGGAAATTGGCAGCCGGGTATGGGAATGTGCAATATTACGAAATAAAAAGTCCTGAAAAGATTGAGGAGCAGGCTTCTGCTTAAACGAGAGCGTTTGACAAAAAGGTGAGAACGTGCTCCGCTTGCTAGCTTTACGCGTTCCGTACTACCGCAGAATTTGGCTGAGATATTCACAGAAGCGCACAATATCAGCAGACTGCGTTCTTTCACTGAGCCCGAGGGGTAGTCGGGACACCCTTAAATAATTTTTCGAGCATCCAACAACGTGCGAGACATTTTGAGGCTACAATTTAAGCGCACCCACTCGTTCGCTATGCGTTGGCTGCGAACACGTTAATGAGAGCAAGCGTTTGTCTTGTCGAGCACTACGTTTCGGATGAGCAGAGGCGGGGAAGCACTGCGGTCTCGACGGTGGAGCTTGAACTGATTTTTTTCGGTTGTCACCGAGATGAAGCGTCATGCGAACAGCAACAGAGTTTCACAATAAGGGTAGTAGAGGAACATTTGGTGTTGCAGTCGTTAAGCAGTTGAATTAAGCAATATAAGTACCTGGATGTGTACATAAACGAAGCAGATAGTTACGCGCCAACCGCGGTAACCTGAAAATGATCGGGAAGCGGAATGGGGCAATAATGCAACATAGTGAACTTTAGGAATAGAATAATAATAAGGTGATGCAGGAGATCTGAAAAGGGAGTAATGGGGACAGCGCAACGTTAGGAAATGTCCTTTTATGCTTCAAATCGTATATCCTGTAGGGGTTGTAAGTTAACCAAATATCGGAAGGTCGGGTGCCTTAAGGGGCCCACAGTAAAACCACAAATGAGGCAGTGCAAGGTGACATGGGTTGGTCTTCTTTTGAAGACATACAAGCGCAGAGCAAAATTTGTTTTCAATAAAGACTCAGGAAAGTGGGCGAAAATGAAGAGGACGGTAAAGGGCCACATATGCGCACCTCAAGAGGTCGGAAACAGAATGTAAGAACTGGTCAAGAAAGTTGGTAGCCAAGTACTGGGTACTTGAAAGCGTAAATAGACAAGCAGGAGTCGGCAAAGAGAAAGTAAAATACGCAAGGAGAGTAAACTGGATGCAATTGTTTACAAGAATGATAAGAAAGAAATCAGAAGGCAAAATTTGTACAGCAACACAAAGGACAGTGCCAGGCAATTCCAGGGTCTATCTGGTTGCCCATGGACAAAAACATAGCGGAGCAAATATCCGCAACAACTATTCGCATGTTTCTGGAGCAACCAAAATGGCTGTATTTCAACCAATGAAATGCCAATGTATTCATCAAGCGACACCCATAGGTATCGTGCAGCACCCAGCAATGCTGGAACATAAAGTGGGTAGTAGCATCAACCGGTCAGCAGTCGAGATAAACAAGAAATGTTTAGAGTACTGGTGGCAAGAAAGCAAGAACCGATGGATATGACAGAATACTTCGCAGGTATTGGCTTTTCAAGTCGAAAAAGGGGCCTTTTGAAGGAAATGTGCGAGTTGTTAACGACATGTTCCTTTCAGATTGTCAGGTTGCTTTACCAACAAAGGTGATTAAAATGGCCGAAGAACGCGGCATCGATTGCGTAGGCTGGCAGTTATAGCGCATGCTTTTATCCACGCGCAAGTAATTTTTTTTGCGAAACGTCGTTTGTCTCCCATGATGCCTGAGAGGGTAAAGGTTAGACAGGTCCAGCAAAAAGCACTACAACAATTCGCCCGTGAAGTTAACGTGTTTAGCAATGTCACAAAAAAAAGAAGACTAATATAACAACGAGAAAAATGCTCACGGTGGTATGGAGGGGAGAGAAACAATGCATAAAAACGAAAGAAGAGCCTTGACGTAATGCGGGCGTCATGAACCGACACATTCCATTCTTTGCAGCACTCGGTTAGGAGCCTTCCGACTGTGTGACGTTCTTTACCCCGTGGTGATTACGTCAAAGCTCCTCAAGCCTAAAGAAAGAAATGAGATCGCTCCCCTAGCAACATTCCTTCTCGGCTGGTTTCCCGCTGCTAAGACAGGGAATGCAAGGAGTGAGAAAAGGAAGCCGGTAGATAGCAGAAGTCTCAACGAAAGCTTTTTTTGCTGGCACTTAACGTCTCAGTGCTATAATATTGCTTAAACGAAAAAAAATTTTGCGACATTTACCATACTTCCAAATGCGAAATTTCAGCGCTGCTCTATGCGTGTTTTAATTTCGCGATACATTGGCTGGCGCGGACAGCGTCTTGCGCCGCACATTAGAAACGGAGCGAAGTGTGCCACGACTGTCTATCTAACCGGGAGATCGCGAGAGGCAGTGCGTTGGTGATGCTTGTGCGCGATTCAAAACAGCCGCCGACGGCAGACGTCCGCTCATGCAGCACTTTGGTACCAGATATGGTATGGGGGGGGGGGGGACGCGCCCGCCGCAAGCCATCGGTAAGGAGAGGAAGGTGGGCTACTATGGCACCATCTTGTAGCGATCGCGCGCGCAAAGCCCGCCTTGGGTGGCACTAGGATTTTCTTCTCACGCTTTTGCCCTACCCTCCTCCTCCGCTAAGCATTTCATATGGTTCCCCTGCACCTTCTTCCTCCACTTTCTGCCTAGCACTCTGTCCGCTATCGCCGGCTTTGTTCCCCCGCTGCGCTCCGCGTTCCCTCTCTCATCATTCGCTCTGCTCGTGCGTTCGCTTGGTTACGCCGAGGGCCGACGCCGAGGTACAACCGATGCGAAACGCCGGAACAGGCACCCGAGATCAGCGCGCTAAAATATTTGTGGGAGGATACAGGTCGTCACCAAACTTGTTTCAGGTATAGTTATTCCTAAATGCAGGAATGTATGTGAATCCCTTTTTGTAGCCTTCTCCTATCTGCTTGTAGCAGCCTTTTTCCCCCTCTGAAGTAAATTATTATGCAGAACGGGTCAGTCATTAAGCATATAGAATAACTGTGCTGCGCTCTGGCTCATTCGGGTGCGAGTGCAATAGAATGGATCCTTTTTTGAAAGAGAGTTCGAACCACTGCTAGCGGCAATGAAACTCAATTTACCGGCGTAGGAGCGTGTCCGTCATTCCTGCCGCTTTTAAAAACAAGTGCTTGAAAACATCTTAGTGTAATTCCAAGCGCTTTTTAATTGGTATGTATAAATGAGATTGCAACACCAAGAGATAGCGCCAGCTATTCCTACTCATGTGGATGACATGGGAATGCACAGCGTTACACAGGCAGAAGTGGCCCGAAAGAGAGAGAGAATAAAGGGGAAAGGAGGGGAGGATAATCATGCAGAGGGGAAGTTACGGTTTGCTACCAAACGCTAGGTAGAGAAGGGGACGAAAAGTGATAGGAAAGTAGAGAGAGATCGGAATAAACGGGAACATCGGTACACAGTCACAGAAGGTCGTAGTCTCCGCATACTATCACGGCATAGCGCAGTAGCACCTGTGGCGCTATAAACATCAGGCTTAAGCCGTTTGTGCAAGTCTGTTATCCTTAAAACGTGCAATAGTGCCGTCATTGACCTTCGCTATTGTTTGTGACGTCTGCATATAAAATGATCGCATCTGCTAAAGTTGTTTGATCAAAGCGCGCTATCGCGAAAGCAAGGGATCACATCTCTAAATTGCAGCGAGGACAGTCACAGAGAAGGTATTGAAGATTTCTCTCGCTACCACTGTCATCGCACGAGGCGTCGTTGGTCCCTCTGATTCAGAAAGCAAAAGACTGTCGCATACGCCACTCCTAGCCATATTCGGCAAAGTAGGGCAGCTTCACGTTGGCAGAGACCAGCTGTGATACGAAGGCAGAGAAAAAAGTTCGTGTGGTGCACCCGTTTGCTTAGAAAAGTTCGCGCGTTCCACACGGAGAACGTGATAACGCGGGTGATTATTCGAGGTCTTCTAGTGGCAGCTGCCCCTCATAAAGCTATCGACTCCTCTCGGTCACCTTGAAGAGCCGACCGAGCAGCGTTATGAACGCGTTAGTTACCTATGTCGCCGCATTGAGTTGGAAGCGAGTGAAATGTCACGTGGTGTCCTTTCTCAGTCAAGGTATGAATTGGTTCTCTAGTCTCGAATACCAGTAGTTTGTGTATGCGCTGCAGGACTGACAACAAAGACTGCAGTGCTGCCTTACAGTCAGTGAATATAGTCCATCATTGACGTCTTTCCTGGCTGATGAAACGAAGTGCGGCCGGAAGAGCCGTAGCCGTCGATGTCGTTGGGTGACGCGTCTTGAAAGTGATAGTGGTGACTCTCGCTATAAGAACCACAGCTTTCGAGCAACAAGAAAAGCTGCTGACCCGTCAATATAAATATTTACGTGGTCGGTGTACTTTTCGTGCAAAAGGAGCAGAGTTAGTAGTTTAAGTGCAGGTGACGACAGCCAGGATCTTTTTTCTGATTCCTGGTACCGTGAGGTTTAGTGCAGGACGAGCCAAACATCGTGCAAGAATCAATGGCTTTGTTGCGGGGGTAAACCCTAATGGAAGGTTGGGGTAGTAATCCAAAATCTTAGCAAAAAAAAGTATGCCTGCGGCTTTTCTGACGGTTAGTGTTGCAACATGAAGGAAACGGGCCGGCGCTAAGTGACTAACGTGCTCTCTCAGCCCTTTCACCACAATGTGTGTTTGTATTGGTTGTTCTTGGCCGATTGCAATAGTCGTCAGTGCTCCATACCCAATCGGGTGTGGAGTCACTTGCGGGATATCCCAATAGCCAACACATTGAAGAAAAGTATCAAGTATTGTCCTCCTCGAATCGCATAGTAGTTATTCGATCATGTCGACGAGCCACTATTTGAAAATACGAATATTGTCGACCGTACACAAATAAACATGAAATTGAAAAAAGAAACATACGATATTTTCTTGGGCATAGCTTACTGAGCGCGCTGCATCGCTGGGGTAGCCGAAGCTTTCCGGTTAAGCGCGATCGCTCACAAAAAAAAATTTGTTTAGACACGGCAATCATGGTGGGTATTGCTCGGTAGTATTTAGAGATTTAGCGTATGTGTAGTCTTACCGGATTGAATCATAATACAGTTATATGCAACATACTTTATACAAAAGTGGTCCCATCTGCCGCAACAATTCGAGCTACAGAAAAAGTGCCATTTTTTTTCATACTGCCTTCACCACAGACAAAATGTGTGCCTGGTCGCTACAACATACAGAGATGTTAATTGGTTTGCAAGGTTACGAATCACTGCGTATTCTACGCTTAGCTCCGAGATTGCGAGCACATTGCATGGTTGTTCACTTTGGGATTTGAATAAAGATTGCTTTATATTATACAGTCTATTGAGAGAAATCTTCTACAGTGAATACCAGGTTGGTAAAATTGTTTGACATAAACCGTGAGAAACCTGTACATCGCCCCAGAACTACTCCAAAAACATTCAGTATTTGATTCGATTGGTTTCTGGCACTGTACGACTCGTATTTGATTCGCTTCTGGCACTCTTCGATTGGTAGTCTACTCGGGCTCTAGAACTGCTACTCGAAGCCTCACGCCTGTGTGCATGCCAGAAAGCTGGCACCAACGGTACGCATTAAATTAAATTCCAGAGTTCCGCGCGCCAACACCACGATATGATTGTGTAGCACGTCGCAGTAGGGGACTTAGGAATAATTTTGACCTACCTGGGGTTACGTAACGCGCACCCAATGCATGGGGCACCCCCATTTAAATGCGGCCGCCGCGGCCGGGACTTGGTACCACGCCTACGAGCTAAGCAGCGCAAGAACAAAGCCACCATACGGCACCAGCACGGCAAGTGTAGATAAGCATGATAAAGTGCTCGCGGTTTAGAGCGCTGCTACTCCACACCTAACTTAGCGATGCATGCATTATGGGGAATTTTAAATGTCCAAAAATTGGCAGTGAATGACGTCAAGAATGGTGTCTATGTTGATTTCAAGCAGTGGTCGAACGCTAAAGCCCACTTGTGATACATGATATTACACGGTAAGTGGTATAGTGGTGTGCAATTAGAACCTGGCGATTTTATTTGTATACGTGAGTAAATCAGTATTATGCCGCCATTGAAAGCTGATCCGCCATTAAATAATCGTGAAGCACGACTACACCAGCGAAGGGTCCCAACATAAATGTTTCGAACAATTCGCGCTGTTCAGGCACACTTAAAATAAAACACTTGAAACCTGACACCAAAGTGATCAGCTTCGTGGCACCTTAATAAAAAGATCGAACGTCAGTCATCAAGCGACCGTAGATCCCGCGAAACGCAATGAAAAAATAGTTTGTCAATCAATGTCTACTCCACAGTTCTCGAAAATTTCGTTTTCGAACTTCTCGAAGTTTCCGACTTCGCTACACTTGGTCTTCTGCTCGGTTTGACAGAGACTTTGTCGTGCTTCTTGCCCGCCTTTATCTTTTCGTACAGCGAGGTCGTCAAAGTCAGCTTCATGTGCTCCAGGTCTAGCTTGCTCCCGTCTCGACCGACGCTGACTCTCGTTGTCTCCGTGCAAGAAAGGGATGCATGGCTGACGACCTCGAGAAGGCTCTGCAGTATTAAGGCTGAAAGGAAAGCTAGCACCGCCATGATCGCTAGCTCGATGTTCTCAATGCCAATATCTGGCAGCGCCGACAGGAGATACGCCGCCACGGAGCCTGTGCGACCACACGCGAACATCCAGCACATCGCGACGCCGCGCACAGGGGTCAAGAAGAGCTCCAAGCCATAGCAGAAATTCACCGTCAGCGCCACGAACGCGCAAGCCTTGGTCAGGGAGTAGCACAGCGGTACGAAAAGAGCGGGCAAATAATTTGCGCTGCTCATGGTTGCGCTCGTGAGCAGGCCTAGTACGCCGAGCGCCAAGAAATAGGCGGTGGCCACCTGGCGCCGTGTAAACCGCTTGACAGCCCTGGCCATTAGAGCGTAGCACATACTTTGAAAGATCACGGCCATCCAGCGCGCCCAGGCGTCACTTTTGTGCACTGGCGACTTGAGGAAGGTGTACAGGGCGAATGTGACCGAGGCATAGGTGATGCTCATGACGAACAGGCTGCGTTGGACAGAGATGGCATCACGCGCCACGTACGGCGTTCTCTGTAGCAACGCCTCCTGGTTCCTCAACATCTCGTCTTTGAGCTTAACCATCATGGCCGCCGTTGTGGGCAGAGAGAAGCCGTTGATCTTGGCTGCAGCGAACGTGGCGACTTCGGCGGCCTTGATTCCCTGCTTGAAGACGAGCCATCGGGGCGACTCCTCGACCAGGAAGAAGGCGCTCGTTAAGAGCACAGTCGGCGCCAATATGGCACCCTGCCGGACTCGCCAGCCGGTGTGCACCTGCTTCAGCACATTGAACCATATGTCCGCAAGCGTCACACCCACGCCCATGGCGACGCTCGTGTGCACATGCCTGTGATCGTGCGAAGACACTTCGAAGAGAAGGACACAGGAAATCACGAAGACGCTAGTGACGACGGCGGAATCGATGAAGCGCGTGGTCACGTACATCGCGTAGCTGTCGGCAAAGGCGATTCCCATGGTGGTGGCGAGCAGAATGCCCACGCACAACTGGATGACGAGCTTGCGCCCTGCATGGTCGGCCACGTATCCGGCTGCGAGCATGGCCACCAGGGCACCGGCACTGTAGACCGCATTGGCCAAGCCGACGAGTGGCCGCCGGTGACAGACGAGGTCCCAGCGGCTCACCAGGCTCTCTTGCGCCGTACGCGGGTCGTAGTCCCACTGTAGACAAGGAACCTGCGTACGCAGTTGACGTTCAAGAGGCGTTTCTCGTTCTAAGTAGAGGCAGCACATTTCTAGCATGGCGCCTCTTCTGCCGGTGAAGGTATGTGATTTCACGAGGGTACTGTTAACATGTCGTAGTCCCTATAAAACCATTGCGTTTTTCTGTTACCGATGACTTATTGTGCACGCGAGTAAAGCAATATGCCCGATTTACTAGTAGTTGCTCGCACCTTTTAAGGTATGGTAATTTAATTTTGTGCTCTGTGATCCGGCTGCCTTATTCGGATACTTCTAGGCAATACACACCCAGAGTTCCATATTTTCTACTTCTGAGTCCAAAATTTCATTAGACTTTTGTTGATACATACAGGGGAGAAAACTTACAATAAGCGTGTGCTTTCGGGAATGTATCATCACAATCAGCATCGCTGTCGCCCTTACAAAAATGAGTTTACACTGTCTATAGAGCATCTACAGACTTCTTGTAGACGACTTTGCCTTTCTGTAGACTCGTTCTCTTGTGCATACAACTTCCAGAGACGACTGTCTGTTGACAAAAGTTGATACAGTTTCCTTTTCTGTGTGTCTAATGCCGTGTTATAGTCGGTCTATAGAAATAAGTCAATAAAATGTTTTCTGCTTTTCGCCTACTTCCGCTCTGGAGACTACCAATAGACAAAAGTCGGTAGTGTCTTTATTCCTATTGATTATTTATTTATATACTGTCGATCGACGAGAGTCCGTAAGGTGTTGATTATCTTTGTTTACTCGCAGCTTACAGATTTCTACAGAAAAAAGTTAATACGGTTCTAATACTGTTTCTATTAGTTTTTGTCTACTCAAATTTTATAGCGGGTTTATCAGAAAAAAGCCGATAAGACGTTTCTTTTTGTGTACTTCCGCTCTATAGACTACATGTAGACAAAATTCGATACAGTCTCTATTTATCCTTGTTCATTCTTTGTCTGTAGACTGTCTATAGACGAGAGTAGATAAGGTGTTTATTTTTCTCTACTCCCGGTTTATAGATTGCGTATTTAAACCTAGATTGCGTATTTAAACCAGCAAATATATCGTGCAAAAGAAAAGGAATATTTTGCATTTTCTCTGAAATTGGATCACCGAAGCCAGCATACAGGGTGTCGCAATTAGTTATCAGCACCAAGATTTCAACATATGCAAATGCCACGTAGCTTGTCGAAACCAAGGTAATGTTGTTTGCTGTCACTCGGGGGTACTGAGATTATTTTTTCTGATTCTCATATACCTATCACGTTTTCCTCATGTCTCGCCTGCATCACTAACATCGGGTGGTCTTTCGTCGACTGATATCTTGCACTATAAGCTCATCAAAGTGTCTCGCTCACTTAAAATATGTGCCATATTTTCTGAGCCGTCCGAGTCCTTCGCAGGCGGTATGCTTGCGCGGCCGAGTGCATGCGTACGTCATTACTGCACTTATTGCTTTGACCTATCATCAGAACAGACAGATGTGCACTAACATGTGTACAGGTATCCCATTTGGCGGAACGCTGGAAGGTATGCTAGAAATGGACTGCATTACTCATCGTCGTTGGCGATAATGCAAGGGTCTGAGGGGCCTCGTAGCCTCTTTTATGGAGAGTGCATTCATCCTAGTGTGCGTTCCTGTTCCAGCCCACAGCGTTTGTAATATAGCGCGCCAACGCATTGCGTACATCCATGGAAAAAAAACTGAAAAATGGAAAAGTAAAGCAAGCCGTTCGCACGCGTGGTACGCAGAGAGAGAGAGAGAGAGACAGAGAGAGGGAGAGAGAGAGAGAGATACAAAAAAATAAAAATAAAAAGGGAGCGCTCGGAATTCTCGGAGCGCAAGTGCCCCGTCGCCGTGAGTGGCTGCGCATGCGCAATGGCAGCAATGGCGGCGCGTCATGCGTTCGCGTCAATTTGAATCCTCGTTGAGTGCGTCAGGGCCGTAAACGCCTTGTTGCAGTGGTGTGCAGTGTCTGCCTGTAGTTACCTTGGTGTCCGTGTATTCGTGTCGTCTTCGTCGCGTCACACGTCACCTGCACTGAACGGCGCGTTTTAACAAAGGCGATTTCCGTCAATACCTCATGACTAGGCGAGCGCATTTCTTAGCGCGAACCGGCTGCATGCTGTGTAGGCGAGTCTGGCATTGTGTCGAGATGTCGTTTACATGATTTGAAAACGCGCTGTTGTTCTCATTTCTACTATATGGAATGTTTTACGGCAAGCGATCGCTCACACTTGTTTGATTTTAGCGTCATAGTTGATGTGCGCGCAAAAGAAAACACACCATGTTTTAAGTTGATACTAAGCAGCCGTTAAGTGGATTGTGGATGTGTTGAGCAGCTGCTATGCGTAGATTTCTTTTTGTGGCGCTCGATCAGGCTGCCATTAACGCAGCGCCGCATGCGTAGTGAAATTCTCGTGACGCGCTTTACGTGTATACTTCGAGATGGTGTTAACGTGAGGTGTTGTAAGCCATCATAAGTATCTTCAGCAGAAGGCCGCGATACATACTTCGACTATGGGACCTCCTTATGTATATTTCGTAGACTGAATACACTGAAGGACTTTACCATAGCACGCTGTTGTTTATGAGTCAGAAAACTCAGTCGCCATTTTTTTTCACTTACTCCTATTTTTATCGCCTCTCTCCTTCTCTCTTTCTCTCCCGAATTCTCTTCCCCATGCACGGTAGCATGTCAGCGATGTCATTGCACTAGCTAAAATCGCTGCCTTTTACAAAAGGGTCCTCTCTCTCTTTCTCTAATGTTCTGTATTTTTGCCAATAAATAAATTCTGAAATTCTTAAATTTTCAAAGTATAGTTGAACAAATGCTCGCGTACTAGGATGAAAGGCCGTGTTTGCAAGGCATGCATCAGCAGTGTATGCACTGCCGTTTTCGTAGAGTAAATGTAGCAGTATTTATGAGGGTCCTGGCAACCAATCTAAATATATCTTACCGAAAACGGATTCCGAGCACGAAACCTGCGACAGTCTCAGTGACTCGCATCTTCGAAACTTAGCCGGAAAAATTAGAGAACAATAAATTTGTCGCTCGGGGAAGCACCTTTACACGTTTCAAAATGAAGGCATTTGGTTTGACGATAGTTCGAAGATTTTTTTCGGGTATTTTTGTGAACAGTTTAGTAGCAGGAGTTGTTTTCCGGGCTATTTGAAAAGCGTTAAGCTCCTTTCGATGCTTCTGCGTTATGCAGTTTAAGTTATGTTATTCACTGTTAATCAACTGGCTGTATAGGAAGGTGCTAGCGCAGATTCACATTTTGACAATCATGCATGGTATGAAGTCCTTGTCGTACGTTATAAGAGTTCCGGTTTTGATTACAGTTGCATTCAGCGCCGTCGTCTCGAACAGACTGTATACTGCATGCACTGCACAAAAAAATCTATAGAAAAGAAAGAAAAGCCAGGTTATCCATTTGGTGGTCTTAATACGTGGCCCACAGATTGCCCAAATAATTTAGTGGACATTACACAGAATTCGTTAGAGAGAATACCGGTAAGCTATCGTAGGATACGAAAGATCTGATTAAGAAACGTCAATGTATGAAAGCCTCTAACCCTACAGCTAGAATAGAACTAGCAGAACTTTCCAAGTTAATGAACAAGTGTAAAACAGCTGACATAAGGAAGTATAGTATGGATAGAATTATGCATGCTCTCAGGAACGGAGGAAGCCTAAAAGTAGTGAAGAAGAAACTAATAATAGGCAAGAATCAGATGTTGGCGTTAAGAGACAAAGCCGGCAATACCATTAATAATATGGATGAGATAGTTCAAGTGGCTGAGGAGTTCTATAGAGATTTATACAGTACCAGTAGCACCCGCGACGATAATGTGAGAGAGAATAGTCTAGAGGAATTTGACATCCCACAAGTAACGCCGGAAGAAGTAAAGAAAGCCTTGGGAGCTATGCAGAGGGGGAAGGCAGGTGGGAAGGATCAAATAACAGCAGATTTATTGAAGGATGGTGGGCACATTGTTCTAGAAAAATTGGCCACCCTGTATACGCAATGCCTCATGACCTCAGGCGTACCGGAATCTTGGAAGAACGCCAACACAATCTTAATCCATAAGAAAGGGGACGCCAAAGACTTGAAAAATTGTAGACCGATCTGGAGAGGCAAACCTGGAGAGGCAAAGCAGAAGGGTGAGTCTAAATATTAATTTGCAGGAAGCTAAAGTAATGTTTAACAGTCTCGGAAGAGAACAGCAGTTTACGATAGGTAACGAGGCACTGGAAGTGGTGAGGGAATACACCTACTTAGGGCAGGTAGTGACCGCGGATCCGGCTCATGAGACTGAAATAATCAGAAGAATAAGAATGAACTGGGGTGCGTTTGGCAGGCATTCTCAGATCATGAACAGCAGGTTGCCATTATCCCTCGAGAGAAAAGTGTATAACTGCTGTGTGTTACCAGCACTCACCTACGGGGAAGAAACCTGGAGGCTTACGAAAAGGGTTCACTTAAATTGAGGACGACGCAAGGAACTATGGAAAGAAGAATGATGGGTGTAACGTAAGAGATAAGAAAAGAGCAGATTGGGTGAGGGAACAAACGCGAGTTAATGACAACTTAGTTGAAATCAAGAAAAAGAAATGGGCATAGGCAGGACATGTAATGAGGAGGGAAGATAACCGATGGTCATTAAGGGTTACGGAGTGGATTCCAAGAGAAGGGAACCGTAGCAGGGGGCGGCAGAAAGTTAGGTGGGTGGACGAGATTAAGAAGGTTTCAGGGACAACATAGCCGCAATTAGCACATGGCTGGGGTAGTTGGAGAAGTATGGGAGAGGCCTTTGCCCTGCAGTGGGCGTAGCCACGCTGATGATGTTGATGATGATGACACTTGTTCTACCCTTATCGACACACCTAAGAGGTCGTAACATGTTTTAGCTGATAAGTAACCTTATCAACACACCAAATTCGTGTGTATTGTATTAAAAGTGTGGCAAATAATGTATTCATCTCGGACCATGAGAATAAAGACATTGCAGACTGTCGTAGGCGGAAATAAATTGCAATTCTTAACGTGATAGTTCAAAACTCCAGTCGCTATTTTGATCGTGTTCGTTCGGCACAGGCACATTGCATTAACAGCAAGAAGATGTGTACAGTCCAGCCGGGTATCTTTGTTCCTGCAATTATTATTATAGGGATTGTTTGGGATTCTTGCATTAGTTTCTTATTTCGATAAGTGCACTTTGTCGTATGAACTTGTCTCGAAACTAAACGTATCGTTGCTGGCATCAGTGATGATTATGGTTGCATAAATGCTCATAAGAGTCAAACATGATGAAACATTATTATGGCACTTATTCCTATTGGCATGCAGTCTTTAGTAAGATGTAAACCAAGTTAACTAGAGACTTAGGTGATGAGAGCAAGCTTTATATAAAAATGTGGTATGCGCTTGACGTTTTGCTTGTGTCGTGAGACTTCCTTGACGAATGCAACATAAGCTAAAGAGGTAAGAACCCACAGGCCGGAGAGATAAGTGGCGGCAAACGAAAAAGGGAGAAGAGAAGAAAGAGGACAACGTGCGCTGCGAGAGCTTGATAGAGACAGGTGACAAGGAGGCGGTGCCGGTTTGTGGAGCGCGGAAAGTAAAAGCGTGCCTAGGCGGAACCAGGAGGCAGCCCTCGGGCCCTATAACGTAAAACTATTCTATTATGTTTTGTTTTCCAATCTCCAGACGTCAAATTTGCATAATCGTCGGCGCAAGCATCGAGCACTGACCCGCAGGGTTGTCTGAACAGACCAATCAAACGCTCTTCTCGTTTATAGGAGGCGGCTTTTGGCTGCTCTAAAAACGAATAGCATTGAATAGACTGAGCGGCTTGTCTTATCTAATAGGCTGACAAGAGATGAGGAGCACATTCAAGCGGAGAAGGATTCGATGGGACCGAGCCATTGCAGTGTAAATATATAACCGGATGAAGAGGGTGGTGCCGGCGTCTGCTATTGGTCCGCTTTCCCATACTTAGCTTGCGGTGGCTGGTCGAAAATGGCCATGGCGTGCAACGGAAGGTCAAGAATGCCGCTAATACAGATACTCAGCAAAGAAAAGTTGGTAGAACGAGGTTGTAAACGTGCCGGAAGTGCACTAAACGTTACACGGCCACGCAAAAAGCTTTGTTGTGCGCATTCTGAAGCATGTTGCTTATGATGTCCCCCCCAAATCTGATGTGTTCAGAACTTTGTCTTTACCTGATTTCAATTCTTTGCTGCTAGAAACTGTTGTCTTAAAGCATTTTTGGATAAGCCAGTATAAAATTCCTTATGAGCCTGTTCGTTGCCTGAGACCAAAGAATCCGTGTGTTACACCCCGCTGTAAGACGAGATATGGTCGAAGACTCCGTAACTATTATGTCCCAGCAATGTTTAATTTACTTCCCCAAAGCACACAAGATTTGAAGACGAAATATGGTCTCAAAAGGGCTCTTAGATACATTAATGCGTGATCGGAAGCCTGTCATGTGTGTGTGTGTCTTTTTTCCCTCACTGTTGTCTACAATCTAATAACCTGTTCCTGATGGCTCTGTCGCTGTCTTCCAGGCACTGCCGTTCAAGCCGACTGCGGCTTTGGCAGGCCCGATTCTTCCGTTGTATGATTCTGAAGTCATCAGTAAAGTATTATTATTATTATTATTATTATTATTATTATTATTATTATTATTGATATTATTATTATTATTATTATTATTATTAAATAAACCCATGCTCTTCGGCAGCTGCGAGTAGCCAGTGCCTGAGCGATCGGTGGCAGCCATCTTTTATTCCTTTCACAACGGGGCAGCCTGCGACTATTCAAAAGAAAGTTCAGTTTTGGTCTTCATATTGTTACGTAGGAAGACGCAGACGAAAAGCTATATGCAAGTATATTTACAAGGAAATACGCCACACTTGGCAAAGAGGCAACAGCCCGCGCTTGCCTCTGATCGTCGTCGTCGTCTTCACCCTGCTCGCCTCTTTGTCATCGCAAATACTGTTCCGTAGCAATATTAATGCATCTTTAGCGCGTACACGTCACTTTGACGCGGTGAGTTTTCGCGGTTTTGTGTCGTCGCGTGGCAGGCAGGTGAAGTGGGTATCGCCCGAAAACTTTTATACAATAGCCGAGGGCTAATGCGAAATGGCGTCGAATCGGAAATAACTATCTTTCTTTTGTTCTTTTCAATGATGCATAATTAGTGTGTACACGTCATATCAGATGGGGAGCTGGCGCGGTTTTCGTGACGTCGCGCGAAGACAGGCGAAGTGGGGGTGGTCCAAAACATTTTTCACTAATCGTGGAAGGCTGATTGCAGAATTGGAATAGGAAAGTTATTAGGAATAGGAAAGAAGGTTTCCGTATGGCCACTGAAATTTCAAGTTCGTCGTTTGTTCATCAGTGACACGAATAATAATTTGATAGTGACTACTGTGACGGGGCCCGGCACTTTAATATCAGCACTACAGTGACGGGGCCCGTCACTTTAACAACAACACTGTAGCGACAGGGTCGGTATTGTCGGCGACGACTTATGGAGTCGCCGTCTGTTGGAAGCGCCTCACTTGCGTAGTCTGAGAGATAACGGGGCGCGCGCCGCACAGGTTTGGCTATCGAAGCTATATAAAGATACTACGCGGGAGCCCTCCTGGACATTTTTGCAAGTACTCTCGAAATGACAGAAATATTTTACCTTTAAAATAATAATCTTAGACAAACCGAAAGCAGAAATCGGTTTACAGTCGCTATCTCTTTATCTACTACGTACAGTATGCTGGGACACTGCGCGTGGTCGCCGCGATCGATTCCCTCCAACCGGTTTCTTGCGTGAAAGCCAGGCAATCGCTGAGAGGAAACTATGTGAAATATGCTCTTATAGTGGGCTGTCTGTGTAACAAAAGGGAGCCTAACAGGACGAAGCTTCAATGTAGCACATGTTCGCTGCGACCGACTGCGTGTCTGCATGCATGTCCGTGCATAACGCCTCACTTTCGCTGCGAGCGCGTTTTCGCATCGTGCCGTGAGCTTTAGGCCGCAGCATACGAACATTTGACAGTACGAAAGCAACCAAAGTTGCCTGGACACTATCGCAGTCGTTCAAAAGTAATTTTGTTATAACTTGGGACTTCGATGCCTATGACAGTCGATTTGTGATGTGTCGTACTTTCTTTTATGCTAAAGTCTTGGAAGCTTCAATATCATCATTTCTCATGCTGCATATCGTACTTTGTGTTTATCGGTCTTCTAAGCGAGCAATTACCGGCTCCTTCTTTTTCTTAATCCAGTACAATAGTCATTGTCTATTGAACATGAACATATGCCATGCCTTTTTTAATGTGCTTTTTGCCGTTCCCTTTCCATTCCAGTGAACTTTCTTTCTCTCTTTCCTTATTATTATCCTCATAGCTGTTACAGTGCATACGCAAAAGACTATTCGACCCTATAGCCGCAGGCTAGCGGATGGGTCCGGATATGCGAAATATAATAGACATTCGGTACAAGCCTAAGGGGATCAATACAGAGGATGAATGCAATACATTAGCACATTAAAAACAAAAAAAGAGAATTTTTTACAGCATGCGCAAAATATATCGCCAGTTACAGAAATTATCAGACCGCAAAGAACAGAACGCCAAGCAAGAACACAGGTACCAAATCGGTGGTTTATAGCTAATCAATATTGCTTTGCCGAAATTTTGTGTTTCTTTTGTTTTGGAGGATATGTTGTTTCATGTCTTAACTCCAACAAATTTGAGTAGTCCTTTGTCATATCCATTATGTACAGGAGGCAGCTTGAAATTTCCGGCAGCAGTACTTCTGGTAGAACGTGATGATGAAAAAAACATATGTGCACAGGGAAAGATGATTACGGTTCACAACACTGTTTACGTAGGTAGCTGTTTTATGCTCACGCATAATATGGTATGGCAATATGTTTAGTTTATTAACAGCGGTCTCGTGGGTGTATCGGCTCTCGAGTGCGTCATGATTCCTAATGCCCGCTTAAGTATGCGACGAAATGAAGCAGAACATAATGAAGCTTCAGTGCACCCGGACCCCGTCGCTGTAGTGTAGATGTTAAAGTGCGGGGCCCCGTCACTGCAGTGCAGACGTTAAAGTACCGGGCCTCGTCACTGTAGTACAGATGTTAAAGTGCCGGGCAACGTCACAGTAGTCGCTACACAATAATTTATGTACTCTGTAACCACTCTGTGACTAAATGCTAGGCCTACAATTGTCCTTATTTTCATCTTGTGCAAAATCTATGCTATGTAATCCCCTTTACTTCAGGAGCTTCAGCATCAGTGGAGAGCTAGCTAAACGAAGTAAGGATGATAGTTTTATCGGCCCTATAGACTTGTAAGCATAAGCACACCAACTAAATCAGCAAGCAGGATGTCACGCGCGGACAAGCAAATCTGAACACATCTAACCCGATGGCCGCGGAAACTCGCTGTCGAAACGCTGGAGTGAGGAAGCGCGGCAGCAGCAGCGAGCAAATTGACCTCCGTGCTGCGTCTCGCATCAACGCGCACTAAGCCGCGAAAGAACATTGCGCGGACGGTCTATATGCCCGTCACAGATGGCTTTCAAGATAGAACGGCCCGGGCCACCCGCAGTGAAACACGCCCTCCCCTCCCCTCCTTCCGGATCCTTGCGCGCGACGGAAGACGGCGAGGCTTCCTCCACGCTTCCCTCGCTTGCGCGCGCGAGATTAAGCCACGATCGCGGGCTCACCCTCGCATGCTTCCACTCGCACGTAGAGAACACGGCGTCTTGCGACGAATTTATTGCTCTTGTGCTTCGTACGAAACCTCAAGGCGATGCCGACAGCGACGGCAGAAATGCACTCGGAGCGTCCATATATTTGCTGTCGCAATAAAAGCAGTAGCTCACTGTAACCTGTCCCAAAACGCACAGACGTTCACGAATCTTTTTACAAAGGTTTCAGTTACCGGCACCCATAGCACACCGTTGTATTGACCACCAGAACCTGTAGCAAGGCGCTTTCAGAATACGAGAAACACCATATTAGATATCTGCTGGATGGCGGAAACTGTAACACTCGATTGTGATAGAGCGCGCGAGAGATGTTTTATAGACATACAACTAGGACACGA
The DNA here is from genome assembly GCF_023375885.2 of Dermacentor andersoni. Taxonomy (NCBI): domain Eukaryota; kingdom Metazoa; phylum Arthropoda; class Arachnida; order Ixodida; family Ixodidae; genus Dermacentor; species Dermacentor andersoni. The sequence goes on from NC_092817.1 coordinate 112,277,657, forward strand.
ACATGAACGAAGGAACGCTACTAACAACTGGTTTAACGATGCCTAATTAGTGTGTGCACATCATATCAGATGAGCTGGCGTGGTTTTCGTGATGTCGTGTGACGGACAGGCGAAGTGGGGGTGGTCCAAAAAATTTTTCAACAATCGCAGAAGGCTTATTGCAGAATTGGTATAGGAAAGTTTGGAATAGCTTGACGTTATAGGCGCCCTGCTATTCCAAAAGACCGAACTCTACCGGGATCTCCGCGGACGACGCTCCACGGACGAACTGAGCCTGGTAGATGGAGCAGACTGGCCGATCAGACGAGAGGACCTGGGCCTGCCCTACAGCCTGGTGGTCCCCGCTGACCGTTGCTGAGTGCTGCGCCCGCGCCCCGACCCGACCGACGCTTCCCGAAGAGCGCGGCTACGACCCAAGCGCCAACCGTTCGTATACGTCCTGATCCAGCACCTGGCCGTACTGACGCCTCCCGGAGAACGCAGCTGAAACCCGTTCATCGACCGTGCTGGTGGCCAACTACCAAGCTTCGCGTTGAGGCCAGCGCTGACAAGGAACCTTGCAGTTTAGTCACTGCCGCATCCTCGACAACTTCCCCGTCGTCTGGACCGACATTTTTTTTCCCGGTGAACCCTTGTTTACACGATCACTGCGACTTTACGACTTATCACGTCATTAAGCGGCGTAGTACAGAAAGATTTACAACAGCTCTACAGCCTTGATCGCACTCTGTTTATTTGTTCCTGTCAGCTATAACTAGTGCTCTTGCATGTGTTGTAAATATAGCTTATTCCATATTATCAGAGCAGTGTGAAAAGATTGCATCTTGTGTACAAACGGATCTGTCTATTATCCGCACCAAGGTTGCCCTTGCGTGCACGATATTTTCCCAATAACCTGACATTACGATAAAGCTTCTAATGAACCGCAAAAATAATACTCATTGAATAGTTCTCCATCACATTGTTGCATCTGCTTTACGTGTGTGTCTTTCTGTGTGCTTGTCTTCCGTGCTGTGCTCGTGTCGCCATTATTTACGAACTTAATTGCCCACGCCCTTGCCAGCTTTATTAAACAATGGACTTAAATCAGTTGAATCTAATATTCTATGACAAATGACTGATGTGTGTTTCGTTTTATTTAATACTTATAGACCGACAGTAACTTGCCAAGCACAAAACGCCCATTATTTTTTTAGTGCACTTAAACTGTGGGTGTTATAGACTGCCAGGGAATTTTCATGAACACAGCCAGGTAAGAGTTGGAAAAAGATAAGGGAATTTGAAAATGTCAACATAGGTAAGCTGTTTAGTTATATTCGGTACAATATTTTTAGCGAATCTCTGTATTAAACATATTTTTGAAACGTTCCATGTCACAAAAAATTGAGACAAATTCGTACCATCTGTGGAAAAAAAAGTGAGAGTGAAGCATACTGACATGGAATTTCTTACAGTATTTTTTAGCGTAAACTAGAAGTTCTGAACCTCGAAACCCTAAAAAAAGTACTCATGTTTGAGAGCACCTTAAATAATCTAATGTTATAGCATTCATTCGAACTACAGTTTTAGTTTTGTTTCACAGGAGGTGCATGTATGTCGTGCCATGACATTGAAAGTGATCCCGTGGTATTTCTGGTGCTCATGCGGTATATTTGCAACCGTGTGAGCATGCCCAAGAGGCCTCATTATTTATAAGAAATTAAGACCATAGCACCATAGCAATAAAATAAATCCATCTGTTTTCGATCGAAGCTATGGCCAATGCGGCATTCGTTTAAGAGTATGACAAAGACATCTGAATAAATTTCAGTCTTTGACATCATAATGTCAATACGCCAGTCACTCTTCCGAGCACATCATTCTGCGTGGGCATACTTAATTACATAGTACATAGTCGGCAAAATGGGGTCTTTACTGGGTGTCCCACACAATTTGAGCCAAACATTTAAAAATGACGCATCGGAAGCGAGTTGAACCGAACGCATACTATACCCAATAGCCTATAGTAACTCTGAATGTTTTTTTATTTTGCCCATAACTCACTAATTAATTAAGCTTAATTACCCAACTTTTTAATTATTGGATGAGGGCCCCAAGTATGATAGGCAGATTTGTAGAGCACATTCAGAAACTACCGATCGAGTTGTTTTCTTTACGATACGTCTCACGTAGCCCAATTTTCGCAGGTTGCAAAGAAAGCCCGCGAAATATAAAAAAAGTCACGTGATGGAGCGCTTGCGCTGTGGTATCGTGCTGCTTTTAAGCGTGCGTTCGGTGAATAAGGTCGGCTCTCGTCGGATGACGGCGAAAATGCATGCTTCTCGCCGAGCGCTGCCGATGAGATAAAAAACGCCCAGCCGCTTACTCGTAGCCAACTACGTTGCTGTCCCCTTCGGTTCTGGTTGTGCAACCCAAGGATACCGGAACTTTCTCCAGGGCCAATGGTGCCGACGTTGAAGAGCGGGTGGCTATGTACGAACGCGTGAGTGGAATCAACAGATGGGACCCTACGCTCATGCTAGATAACCTGTTGTTATACCTAAACGGCATGGCAAACGTGTAGTACGAAAACCACGAAGAGGAGATAATCAACTGGGACCAATTCAAAAAGAAGTTGGAGTTGCTTGCCAAACCAGCCGGCCGTAAAATTGCCGCAAAGAAAGAGTGCCCTCCCGTGCCCAGTCCCCAACAGGGTCTTATGTCTCGTACATCGAGGACGTGCTGGCGCTTTGTCGTAAAGCCGATCACGACATGACAGAAGCTGAGAAAGTCGGGCACATGCTCGAGTGAATTGCTGACGACGCCTTTAATCTGCTCCTGTGCAAAAGCTGCTCTACAGTTGATCCTATCAGCAAAGAGTGCCGATAATTTGAGCAGGCCAAAAGCCGACGCGTCCTGCAACCATTCGCAAAACTTCCCAATACTGCCGCAACGTCGACGTGTGAGGATCAGCCCGCACAGTAGTATGCGTCGTCATCAGAGGACTTCGTACGAATCGTTCTACGTGAACTGGACGTGATGGCACCCGAAGCTTTCTGTTCGCGTAGCCCTGATGCTACCCCTTTTTCAGTTCCCCTCGCGCAAGCCGCCATTCGCCAGGGACTTTAAAACATTGGTCTACGTTCTGTCTTTCCTGTCGACAACCCAAGAGCCAGCTTACGCTTTTCTGCTATTTTCGTTCCACCCCGACGTTTCTCTCCGCGTTATCACCACCCGACTTAGTGGAGAACTGCGGACGACCAGCCGATGTCGCCCGATACTGTCGCAACTCGTGGCCCTCAACACCTCGCACGCCGACCAACCTGAGCCGTCTTGATGGAAATATCCGCAATGTTACACCCACCGCCGAGTCTAACAGCGCCGACAATTCTGCTAGGAACACATGGTACAGTCGCCCATTATCGCCGAGCGGACACCAGTCTCGTTCACCGCAAACACATCACCCATCTTCCTGTTCGCCGCAGCCACGTTGCCTTTTGTCCCTTGTAGCTTTCGGCCGTACATTTTCGTAAAACTAAGAAATGCAGACCTCAAAGGTGCTGCTGCATTGCCTACTACTGCAGCAAATGCTTTGTCTGTACTCTCAAGGACAAGTGTTATTGATATTAAAATAGATGGCGCACCTGTCCAAGCATTCGTCAGCGCTGGAGACCACGTATCTGTGATGAGTGCTAGCCTAGGTAGACGTTTAAAGAAGGTACTCTCCCCAGCAGCTTCACACATGCTTCGTGTGGAAGACGGCGGCGTACTGGTTGTTCTTCGAATGTGTACTGCGCGTTTAAGTATAGTAGGCCGCCCTACTTCTGTTCTCTTTGCTGTGATCGACAACTGCCCCCACCACGCTTTCCTTCGATTTGACTTTTTATCGAATCCTGCTCTCATCGATTGCGCAACCGGCGTTTTTCAGTTGAAACTGCCTCAACACGCTGATGCTCCGAGCACCACCCCATCGCACTTGTGCTCGTTTCAAGATGTGCGTCTGTAACCCGAGGCAGTCACTTACGACGCTTTGACCGCACAGCCACAGGTTCCTGACGATGAAAATGTGCTTCGCCCCATCGTCGACGTGCTTTTGAACCCGAACGTTGCTGTTCCGCATACGCTTGTCACGGTTACTAAAAACGGCGTCGTTCTTCCGCTTCTGCATTTCAGCCTGTGCTCTTAAGTGCTTCCGGCCGGCATGTTCTTGGTCAGCGTTTCTAGTACTTCCGAATTTGACATTGAGAGTCTGAATGCCGAGATTGGTTTCTTAGCGTGAATCGCAGCTCACAGCTCTGGTTCCTTAACGGAGGAATTCGCGAAAATGATTGCACCAGACCTCACCTCTGCACAGACCACGGACATACGTCTCCTGCTCGAATCGTACTGTGACCTCTTTGATTTCGGTGACAGGCCTTCAGGCCAAACATCTGTTGTCATCCACCGTATAAATACTGGAGACGCAAACCCTACTCGTGGGCGTCCCTATCCTGTGTCGCATGCTGAACGTAGAGTTATCCAATCAGAAGTGGAGAAAATGCGCCGCAAAGGGGTCATCGAACCATCAGCGAGCTCTTGGGCTTCGCTTGTCGTCCTTGGAAAAAAAAAAACATTGTACCTGGCGTTCTTGCGTCAATAATTGCCACTGGAACAAGATCACACGAAAACCCGTCTACCCACTGCAACGCATCAATGACGCCTTGGTCTGCTTGCACGGGCTACGTCCATCGGCATTATTTTAAATTCTGGCAAAAGCTGGCTGGGGCATCGTGTACGGTCACACATGCGCCTCGCGCAGGTTTCGCGTCAGGGCGGATAGATGGCGCAACGTGTGCGCATGGAAGTGGGAGAGAGGAGCCCCGGCGGCAGTACAGACCCCGTGCATGACGCCTTGCGATGGGGGCATCCCGATGTGTCACTAGCGCGGAGCAAGTATTACTGAGGAGGCGAAACAGCGCTCGCTCGGGCGTCCCGATATATGCACAGCGTCGGGAACTGAAGTCGGGCACTAAAGGGACCTTATCGGACACGGCGTAGACGCACCCTCTATCGTGAGTTGGCTCGCCGAGTAGGCGAAACGCGCGCGGCGCCATCTCCAAAGAGCCTCGCCGGTTCAAGGCCTTCCGGTGGCGATTCGCCACTAGCGCTTTTGGCGCACAAATCGGTGTGCTTCTTGCGCCTCTTCGCCGGCTCCTAATGACTAAAAAAATTGACGAAAGATATGCGTCACATACAGAGCAATTAGCTGCGCGATGTATATCTTTAGAACGTAAAATCTTTAATGCAGTCTGTCTAAAACACAAGATCAATAAGTTAGGTATGATTTGTTCCAACGAATGACGGCACTTACGCGCAATGCAATTAGTTGATAATTAGATTCTTAGAACTTCCCCCGACGTGCCTTAGATGATTCATCATAATCATCATCATCAGCCTGGTTACGCCCACAGCAGGCCAAAGGCCTCTCCTATACTTCTCCAACAACCCCGGTCATGTACTAATTGTGGCCATGTCGTCCCTGCAAAGTTCTTAATCTCATCCGCCCACCTCACTTTCTGCCGCCCCCTGCTACGCTTCCCTTCCCTTGGAATCCAGTCCGTAAACCTTAATGACCATCGGTTATCTTCCCTCCTCATTACAAGTCCTGCCCATGCCCATTTCTTTTTCTTGATTTCAACTAAGATATCATTAACTCGCGTTTGTTCCCTCACCCAATCTATTCTTTTCTTATCCCTTAACGTTACACCCATCATTCTTTCCATAGCTCGTTGCGTCGTCCTCAATTTAAGTAGAACCCTTTTCGTACGCCTCCAGGTTTCTGCCCCGTACGTGAGTACAGGTAAGACACAGCTGTTATACACTTTTCACTTGAGGGATAATGGCAACTTACTGTTCATGATCTGAGAATGTCTGCCAAACGCACTCCAGCCCATTCTTATTCTTCTGATTATTTCAGTCTCATGATCCGGATACGCGGTCACTACCTGCCCTAAGTAGATCCTTACCATTTCCCGTGCCTCGCTACCTATCGTAAACTGATGTTCTCTGCCGAGATTGTTAAACATTACTTTAGTTTTCTGCAGATTAATTTTTAGACCCACCCTTCTGCTTTGCCTCTCCAGATCAGTGAGCATGCATTGCAATTGGTCCCCCGAGTTACTAAGCAAGGCAATATCATCAGCGAATGGCAAGTTACTAAGGTATTCTCCATTAACTCTTATCCCCAATTCTTCCCAATCCATGTCTCTGAATACCTCCTGTAAACACGCTGTGAATAGTATTGGAGAGATCGTATCTCCCTGCCTGACTACTTTTTTTTCTTTCTTTATGGAGGACTACGGTGTCTGTGGAGCCGCTATAGATGTCTTTCAGTATTTTTACATACGGCTCGTCTACACCCTGATTTCGTAATTCCTCCATAACTGCTGAGGTTTCGACTGAATCAAACGCTTTCTCGTAATCAATGAAAGCTAAAGTTGGTTATTGATATGAAGTGCTGTGCCACACGTGTCAAACATGATTTGTTCTTTTTATGTTACGTCCTAGGCAAGCAGCCTATATATATAGTTCGCTGTCACTGAAATAAAACAGTGCGGTACGTGCTCTTGGATCGTCTCCGTCACTCTGCCACCCGCTACAACAGTTATATTCCACACATTTCTCTATCACCTGATTGATAGTGTTAATATGGTCTATTGTTGAGTAGCCTTTACGGAATCCTGCCTGGTCATTTGGTTGACAGAAGTCTAAGGTGTTCCTGATGATATTTGCGATTACCTTAGTAAATACTTTGTAGGCAACGGACAGTAAGCTGATCGGTGTATAATTTTTCAAGTCTTTGGCGTCCCCTTTCTTATGGATTATAATGTTAGCGTTCTTCCAAGATTCCGGTACGCTTAGATGATTCAAGGCATCCTTAATGACCGTTGGTGGGAACCGCTTGCTCCCGCGATAGTATTACTTCAGGTGTCAGACGATCCGTAGGACGGCGGTAAAAAAAAAAAAAAAAACAAAGTGCGCGGAATGCACTACGCCTACATCCGTATGCTATGGGCGAGCGAATGCGAACAGTTAACTGTGGCGGCGTCGGCAGACCCGGTCTGCTCCGGCATTACTGCTAGTAGCTCGTTTCCAGCCGAGTACGGCGTGTAATTAAGACAGCATTCATTAATAGCTCCTGCTAAGATGTCCGGCACTTCTATTTGTGAACATTACAGAACGAAGTATGGCAAAAATTTACAATATATGAACCGATATCTTTATTTTTGTGTCCATAGAAGTTTTCGCAGCAATAGACAGGCAAACGTCATTAGAATTAGGAGTGACAAACGGGAAAAAGTGCATGTTGTGAAGTGTGGGAAGCCGACCGCCTTGCGCGCGCACGCGCACACGCACGCGCCCACGCATGCACGTAGCCACGCGCGACTGGCCGCGTGTATTTGTGTAGCCCGTGTTGAGCAACCGAAAGATTTATCGGGAGTTTTTCATGTTCATCTACAATTTTCTCACTAACATTTTTTATATAATTATAATATTTGAAAAGTCCATGACTTAAGCGTAATGCAATTAAGCGTAATGCAACGAATAATTTGCTATCTCCACGCGACGGCAAACGTCATTACCTTGGTTCTGTACAGCTACGGGGCATTCCCATATTTTCAAATCTTGGTGCATGATAACTGGGACATCCTCTCTCTCTCTCTCTCTCTCTCTCTCTCTATATATATATATATATATATATATATATATATATATGCTGATACTGATAAAAGAAACTTTATATCACTAATGATATGATAATACTGTCTATAAGATTACTAATTAAAATCAGGCCTCTTGGTTTCCGTTTTACCAACTTCATAGCAGGGGTCTCGAATCCGGCTGCTTTAATGCCTTCAGGTAGCATGAGTGGGTTTATTGACCAGCTGCCTCCCCCCAGGAAGTATACGTAGACGTGACGCCTTCTGCAGGAACGATGTGCCCGATCTGGCTGCCAAGGCGACGAGTTGTGGCGTTGGCTAACATTCCTTTGGTTAGTTCTAGTTGGTAAACATAAATACCCCTGAAAGTAAATGGGTAAACGCAACCGCGGAAGCTATGTTGGTAAGAGCATCGCACGCGTAATGCGAAGACGTGGCTCGTATCCCAACCTCGGCCGGTTGTCGTTTCAGCCACTGTCATTTCCATCTAGTACGCCTTATCTTTGTTTCAATTAAGAACTGCAGGTAAGTTCCGCTACGCTGTGCTTGGTGCCATTGTTTCCTTCTTTCCACATGACTAGGTAAGATCGGGCCCCTGGGTGTCCTTTCTTCTTATATATATATATATATATATATATATATATATATATATATATATATATATATATATGTGTGTATATGTATATATATATATATATATATATATATATATATATATATATATATATATATATATATACATCATATATACATATATATATAGAAACATCAATCGCACTCTGTGTGTATGTATATATATATATATATAAACACACAGAGTGCGATTGATGTTTGTCTGGACCAGCCTAAGTTGCACTTCGCTCCTGGAAGAGGCAGTTCATTTGTCGAGTGACATGCTGAACATGACCTTGCAATTTTCCAATATGGGGAATGCGCTTTCAATCATGGATCCATCACCTCAAGTAAGTCTGACGTAATGCTAACGCATTTATCCTGCATTTACTGCTAAATCGCCGCTAAATATTTAAAGATATTTTCCCCTCTGCCTTCATTGAATCTTTTACGTAGACAAATTTATCAACGCGGTACTGTGTGCAAGCAAACAGTCAGCTTTTTTTTGTGTTCACGCCGTCGACGGAAGTTCTATGACCTTTGCCCGCTGCGGGCGTAAACTGCGGCACAGTGTAACGCCTAGATTAAATGGTACAGCGCACAATGACAATCCAGGCGTGGGTGTTTCGTGCTGCACAGTATTGATCCTGTCAAAGGATCAACATTCGACGAAACAGCAACACGCAACCTTCGCCATAAATATCAGGCGGAGTTGGCAAAGAAATCTTCGCTTCAAACGATACGGGGCGTCATTGTAGAACTAACAGCTGCACGAGTTGGAAAGGGTTCATTTCTTCGAAACGGCACCTGTGTTTTTAGTTTGAATCCGTGTTAGTGTCTTTCGGTGGCGCCGTTTCTAAGAAAGCAGGGCTATTGCTTGGCGTAGGAACCCGTTGATCTGGCGAGAAAGAAAGCTCAACGAACCGTCTCGGTGCTGTTGGGATCGCCCGGGCTGGTGTAGACCCGGCAGCGGCTGAATCGGCCATCGGGTTCCAGAGGGATGGCGGCGTTCTTCCAGACGTCAGAGGACATGTTGAGGCCAGCCGGCTGCCGGCACCAGTGGTCCACGTCATCGGCGGTGAGCTCGAACGCCTGCGTATGGCAGTGGATGGCGAACGCGCTCACAGCTGCGAAAAGAGCGATGCCCCGCTGGAACACTCCGTGGCCGAACACTTCATTGCAGTCAAAGCACTCGCTGCTCCTCAGGTCGATGTGGGCAAGCCTTCTCGCAGAGAACAGTTCCATTACTCTGCGCAGAGTTGTCGAGGTCGACGATTCGCGAGCCTCCGCGCTGTGTGGCCACGTGCGACGCCGCTGCTTCTTTCTTCTTCACCTCCGATGTTGGCACGGCGGCATCTCGGCCGATCCCCCGAAGTGGGTACGCGCCATAATATGGGAAGCAAGCAAGCAAGCAAGCGGGTGCACCACGCTGCTGATTCGCTTCGGTCAGCAGTGGAACGACCGTAACAAGAGCACGCAAGTGAGATAAAGTAGATGCACGTTGACCCTTGTGTAGCAGTAGGCACACGTCTACTCTAGGGTTGGGATGGGCAAAGAGAAGAATATAGCTCAAAGGAAAATTATGCAGCTCCAAAGTACATATCGGAACCTACTCAGGTGAAGTTTCTGTGAAGTTGGTAAAATTTCTGTAGCCAAGAGTTTGATGAAGAAGTGTCTGGGTAGGCAATGTCATAGTAGCGCAAGTGTAAATCTTGCCAACACCACAACAAAATGATTGTTTCTGTCCCGGTACTGAAACCTTGTTCCTTAGGCCCACTTTCCTTAGGCCCACTGAAACGCCAAGTTCGTCGTTTTGTTGGTCAGTGACACGAATGATAATTTATGTACTCGGCAACTGCTCTACGACTAAATGCGGCGCGTACAATTGTCCCTATCTTCATCACGTGCAAAGAATATAGTATGTAATCCCGTATACCTCAGGAACTTCAGCATCACTGATGAAGCCTATGAAAGGGGGAAGGCTACCAAAAAAAAAGAGTGAGAGAAGTCGCAGTTTCGCCCGAAAGACAAAGCATCGATTGCGATTACAAATTAGTGGACAGCTAGCTAAACGAAGTAAGGATGGTAGTTTTATCGGCCGTATAGACTTGTAAGCATAAGCACGCCAACTAAATTAACTAGCATGATGTTACGCGCGCACAAGCAAACCTGAACGCATGTAACTCGATGGCCGCGGAAACTCGCTGCGAAACGCTGGAGTGCAGAAGCGCGGCAGCAGGAGCGAGCGAATTGACCTCCGTGCTGCGTCTCGCATCAACGCCTACTAAGACGCGAAAAAACAGCGCGCGGCCGGAATATGTACCCGTCGCCGATGGCTTTCGAAATACACCGGCCCGTGCCAGCCGCAGTAAAACGCATCCGCCCCCTACCCTCCCACGGATTCTTGCGCGCGACGGAAGACGGAAGCTTCCTCGCCGCTTCCCTCACTTGCGCACGCGAGATTATGCCGCGATCGCCGGCTCATCCTAGCATGGTTTCACTGACACGTACAGTACACGGCATGTTGTGACGATTTTATCGCCCTTGTGCTTTGTACGAAACCTCAACGCGATGCCGACGGCGTCGGCAGAAATGCGCTTGTGGTATTCATATATTTGCTATTGCAATAAAAGTAGTAGCTCACAGTAACCTTTCCAGAAATCACACACACGTTCACGAATGTTTTTACAAAGGGTTCAGTTACCGGCACATATACTACACCGTTGTACTAAACAGCAGAACCTGAAGCACAGCGAATTCACACGAGAAACAGCGAATTCGATATCTGCCGGACGGCGGACACTATAATACGCGATTATAGAGCGCGCGTGAGGTGTTCTAGACATAGAAATGGGGCACGAACATGAACGAAGGAACGCTACTAACCACTGGTTTAATTCATAATTTCACAAGCGGAAAGGTGCCAACAACACTATCCAATCTAGCCCCAACGCTAGGGTTTAAAAATAAGCTTTAACACGACTGTAAATATACCAGCACCACTATAAATATTTCTCACTCGGTTTGCTTGTACACATTTTAGTCTTCACGCCATTTTGGACGGCTCTGCCCCTTACTGGGGCATTTACCGCTGGTTGCGTCCAATGGCTGATGTCTATTATGAGACAGTACCCGTAAACATTACCACATTATCCTGTATAATATCGTCGTTCACGCCGCACGACACAAGCCCTAGCACGCTTCTGATTAGGCCGGTGTTTGATTCACCAAGGCGGGTATACTCCCCACAGGGTTTGTGTGACAGGGACGTATAAGACAGCGAGTATGACCATGGACACGAGCATGATAACGAACAGCATATCCAGGGATTACCGCAGGTAGTACACACATGCTTATAGGCCCGCGCTTTTCAAACTGAGGCCCACGGACTTCCTCAAGTCCTCAACAGGATTCGACGAAGTTCCCCTTTTGAGATGCAGTGTCATTGATACACGTTCATCTCGGTCTTTACCCAGATGAACGTGTATCTATCTATCTATAGAGCAAATCGAAACCGAGAAGGAGGGTTAATGCTTGACGTCATGATTCCCGAATACATTTTACGTTAGAGAAAAAGCATTAAACAGCACTTAAATCTGCACATCTGTGAAATCACATCCTCAAAAGTTAGTTTCATACAAATTGCTACCATGGGGCGCAAATTGCAGGCTTGTCAAAAAAAAAAAAATAAAGAAAGAATTTAGGCATCAGCGATAATTTTAGTCTATGAACTCGGCTATCGCGACAGCGGAAGGCTCTCACAGCCCAGCACCGCTTTCGTGCGCTAGGGTATTGCTTGCCGTAATCTTCAAAATTCGTGCACAGAACGTATTGATATTTAGTGTCTTCCAGAAAAAAAAGGCGAAATCTACTATCTTTTCAAAGATGTACCACTATGTTTCTAAAAAAAGAACTGAACTACTATTTCGATATAAGTGTTAAGAGGGTGAACATTTACTGCGCAAACGCGACCAGCCATATCTGCCATTTTTTCCTCATTGCTGGGTTTAAGTACAGTCCAAAACACACTGAGCGCTTCAGAGTTCAAGTACAATATGTAATCTTAGGCTTCACCAAAACTGGTTTGAAGGTTGTAACAAGCGGAATCTTTAATAGGTATGCCTGCTGTTTGAGATTCACTGTGCGCCGCGTAGTTTTTCAAGCCACGCACCACGCAAATAGTTTTGGAGGTAATTGTATTGTGTTGCCCTTTAGCAGATTTAACTGTGCGCCCTAGATTTGTGCCAGCAAAACATTGCCTAAAGTACAACTCTTTTACCAGATGATTCTACTTATTTATAAGTTTTCTAGAAAAATTTACTGCTATATTTTATGGCCTGTGGCAACATTGTGGTTCGGGGTGCAATTTGGGTACTATACCGATCCGCAATGTCGCGCGATGGCTCGATATTTATCACTTACAGTTCTCTACTGGCTATTGTCACAGAAGCACGAGTTCGATCACCAGTTGCGGTGCAGGGCTGTTTCGATTTTCTTCGCCATATGCTGAGGTGTACATTGAATGTTACATTTTAGCTCAAGTTACAGACACTAATACTCGTTTATGCGGGGCGTTACTGCTTTGCGCAATATTGTGACGGAGGCGACACGTAGGCAAAGGATATATTCACAAAATATTTACAAAGAGAAAGCTAGGGCAAGCGAAGATGTCTGAACCGACCCACGTGCAAGCGTCCTCATCGTCGTCTTCAGACCTCTGCCGAATCTCGCGTTCACCTATGTACCGATCGCTTCGTAACATCACCCTTCGATGGCGGAAGTACCTTCGTGGCCCTTGCTACGAAGTTCAGGAGTTACAAGGGCAATAGGGCTTCAGCCGGGAAACGTGAACATCAGTTGGTAGCGAGGAGGTCGAAGAAGCAGGGCCTAGGGGTATAATCTCCAAATTAACGCCACCGAGTTGACCTTGTAGGGCCCGGTGTAACGTGGGAGGAGCTTCCCTGATAGGCCAACGCGGTGGCACGGCGACCATACGAAGACCATATAGTGCACGCTTCTGTGTCGCCTGTCGTAACGGGACTCTAGGGCATCGTGCGAAGCATAGAGTCGGTCGTGGGCAACTTGTCGAGTTGCACGAGTTCAATCAGCGACGTCACTGGCGTATTCAGTAGGCAAGTGAGGAGCCGACGGAATGATATTTTCGAATGGCAGCGCGGGATGTCGGCCAAACAGTAAATAAAACTGAATATCCCGCGGTGTCATGCGGTGACGGACTGTAGGCGAAGATAACAAATGGTAACGTGCTGCCCCAGTCACGGTGATCAGGTGAAACGTACTTGGCCAGCGTGTTAGTTAGCGTTCGGTTCAGCCGCTCGGTCAGTCCATTCGTCTGTGGTGATAAGCGGTGGTGAGCTTATGTTCAGTGGAGCAGGCACGAAGTATGTCATCTACCGCTCGTGAGAGGAAGTACCTCCCGCGATCGGTGAGGAGCTGCCCAAGGGCGCCATGATATAGAATTAGTTTGAGGAGGAGAAAGTCAGCGACGTCTGTAGAACAGCTGGTCTGCAATGCCCTGGTGATTGCGAAGCGCATGGCGTAGTCTGTCGCGACTGCAACCTGCAACCTATTTATTTCCCGAGAAGGACGTACGGAAAGAGCCTAGATGGTCAAGGCCGACGCGGAAGAATGGCTTTGCTGAGATATCAATAGGCTGTAGCTGACCTGCAGGCAGCGCTGAAGGGCGCTTGCGGCGTTGGCAGCGTTCACAAGCAGCGACGTAGCGGCGCAGAGGACGGTACATGCCAGGCCAGAAAATCCGACGCGGGATGCGGCTTAAGTATGCGAGACACCTAGGTGACCGGCAGCTGGTATGTTGTGAAGCTGGGGAAGAAGGCTGGAGCGTAGATTGTGAGGTACGACAGGCTGAAGCTCTGGACCATCTGATCTTATATTACAAAGATACAGAACGTTGTCATGTAGCTCAAACAGGCGATGATGGATGGCGAGACGGTGGATAATGGCGAGACGGTGGATGGTGAGCCGTAAAGACGTGTGTCGTCACTGTTCGGCGGAGATCTCATCCGAAGCAAAGATGGACAGTACGCAGGCGTCAGAGTCACGGTCAATGACGTCGGAAGCATCGACAGGGTGGCGTGACAAGCAATCTCCATCTTGGTGCAATCGTCCAGATTTGTGGTGCACGACAAACGAGTGTTGTTTGAGCCGTAGTGCCCAGAGATCGAGGCACACAGATGGATCATTGAGCGACGAGAGCCAGCAGAAGGCATGATGGTCAGTAATCACAGAAAAAGTTCGGACAAACAAGTCACGTCTAAATTTGGTGACAGCCCACGCTAAAGCCAGGCACTTGCGTTCAGTGATGGAAAAGTTCCGTTCGGACGGTGAAAGGAGGTGACTGGCGTTGACGTTCCTTGCCGTGCTGTTTTTGGCCAAGGACAGCCCTAATTCCATGACCACTGGCATCCATGCGAAGTTCTATGGGCGATGAGGGGTCGAAATAGGCCTGTATTAGTGGTGTAGTGAGTAGACGGATGAGGGCAGAAAACGAAGCTGCTTGTTCAGATCCCCACACCAAAGGAACGTCCTTTTTCAAGAGTTCAGTCAGAGCGCAGGCGATGTTCGCGAAGTTCCAAACGAAGCGAAGAAAGTAGGAACCTAATCCTATGAAACTCCGGACGTCTTTGGCTGAGCAGAGCACGGGAAATTGTTACACTGCTCGCACCTTGGGGGGGTCTGCTTTAACACCGACCGCACTAACAAGGTGACCCAACATAAATATTTGGCGTCGTCCGAACCCACCCATGGCATAGTTCAGCTGAAGATTGCTTCGACGGTAGATGGCAAGAACGGCCGATAAACTGGTGAGGTGGCGGTCACACGTAGGCGAGTAGACAGTGACATCTTCTAAATAGCATAGATAGATGGACCACTTGTATCCCTGCAGCAGAGAGTCTATGATACGTTCGCAAATTACTGGGGCATTACACAGTCCAAACTGCATGAACTTGGGTTGGTACAGGCCATTCATCTGGCGTTATAAATGCAGTTCTTTCGCGGTCCATATGGTCGACTGAAGTGTGCCAGCAGCCGGATCGAAGGTCGATGAGCGAAAAATCTTGGGCTCCATGAAGGCAGTCGAGGGCGTCATTGATGCGATGCAAAGGGCTACTTTGCTCAAACTCCGATAATCAACACAGTACGCCAGTTGCCATCTTTCTTTTTCACAAGAACGACAGGGGTGGTCCATGGGCTAAACGAAGTTTCGATGACATCCTTTCTAATAACTTTGTCGACCTCGTTCTGGATAAGTTCACCTTCATGATGCGATACGCGATATGGATGCCGGCGTACAGGGTTGGCGTCGCCAGTGTTAATTCGATGAGTCACGACAGATGTTTGGCCTAGAGGGCGACCGTCAAAATCAAAGATGTTCACAATAGGACGCCAAAACGCGGTAAAGATCTTGAGCTTGTGCCTGGGTCAGATCGGGAGTGATTGTCTTGTTCATGTCGTTGAGAATCGAAGGAGCGAAGTGCGCGGAACAACGGGGCGGCGGAACAACTGCATCTAAAGCGGCAATCTTGCAAGGATCAAGCACGGAAATGGTGGCCAGCGACACGCCCTGCGGCATAACCTTAGTCAGCAGGCTGAGGTTGAGTAGGGGAACGACTACTGTATTGTCAGCAATGGAAGCAATGGTGTGAGCAATGGTGA
Source organism: Dermacentor andersoni (assembly GCF_023375885.2). Lineage (NCBI taxonomy): Eukaryota > Metazoa > Arthropoda > Arachnida > Ixodida > Ixodidae > Dermacentor > Dermacentor andersoni. The sequence continues at coordinate 112,293,643 of NC_092817.1, forward strand.
CATCGCGGGCTAACAGAACTTCGATAATCGGAGACAAGACGTAGTCGCCATTGGGAATATTAGGTGAAGACGTCAAAGTAACGTATGTAGCAGTTTGAGGCGGCAAGCGATTGTGATGGCGAGGGCATAAGCATGGTGGTATGTCGGCTGGTATATCGGGAAGATGGGGCAGCTCAAGCTTGCGAGCCCAACTCGCACAATGAATGAGGGCAGAATGACTGGACAAAAAACCTAAGCCGAGGATTACGTCATGGGGCCACTTCTGAATGACGGCAAATCGGACTGAAGTTGGATGACCAGCAATGGGGACGCAGGTGGTGCACGCCCCAAGAACGGCAGGAGTCCCTCCATCAGAAACGCGGAGGATGCGGGAGGCGGCAGTTGTGAGCGCTTTATGAAGGCGACGACGAAGATATGCACTAATAGAGACATGCGGCCCACTGTCGATGAGCGCAGAAACAATGACGCCATCCACATCAACGTAACAAGCTTCCTCTCGTCGGCAGCGGCAGAACAGGTTTTGTGGTGGGAGTCGTCCATGCAGCGTCACCTGCAGCGTCTTTTTTTTTTTTTTCTTTATTGCCTGACTTTGACAAAGAACAGCAATACACAATGCAAAATTTACAGGATACAGTGACCACGTCGTATTGACATAATCAGCCTGTTGGGGGGCTGGCTTCGTCACAGTAAAATTCATTTAGAGCCATCAATGGCTCTACCCTTGACAGCCACTCGGCAATATCTCCACCGGCCTTCAAAATCTTAACAAACCGATGCACAGTTTCACGGAAATAAATTCGCGTAGGTCGTGCGTCGGGATCGCCGTAGTATCCTGCCAATCGAGAGCGCCAAATACTGTGGAGGCCCATTAACATTATTAAATCAAACGGAACTCTATCCTCGTTAGTAATGGGTAGATACCGTATTCCTTGAGGGTCGAGGGGAAGTTCTCTTTATCGTTCTTTGTAGCACGTCCCCAAAAATTACCCCTCCCCAACAATGAAGAAAAACGTGATCTATCGTTTTTGGTTGTTTGCAAATAAGGCAGTGAGATCCCCATGGAATAAATAAGCCCTTTTCCTGTAAAATCATTTTTACTGGCAATGTTCCACTGTGTAAATTAAAAAAGGCTTTAACCCCTGGCGCAACTTGCATTTTCTTTACTCTATTTAATACATCCCTTCCTGGGCCTCCACTGTAGAAGGCTCTGTACATGGGCTCCGGCAGAACAACGTCACACAAATCCTTGCACATTTTTTTTCTTTTTGACAGTAGATAAATATCCATTTGAAAACCTCGTTGCAAGGAATCGCACACTTGCTACAACTTCTCTAAAATATCCAAAAATGCCTCCAGTGAGTGTTTCGGCTGAAACAACAAAGTCTAGCAACGCGCGCCCGAGCCTAACTTGGCATGCAGTGCGCAAAAAAGGATCGCTGACGTCGCGAAGGAAAAGAAACCTTTTAACAATCTGCCGCAAAAAAAAAAAAAAAAAAGGTGTCCCAGGCCCAATCTACCATTCTTGACTCCTCTGAACAAATTCGTTCGGCTGCACGTTTCCCATTACGCAGCCCACACGAAAATGGCGAACATTCGATGCAGCTTCTGTACATTGAGCCTTGCACAATGTAACACCTGCATTACATACCATAGACTACTAATAAATAACAGATTGCACACGGTAACTCTAGCAAAAATCGATAAGTTCGTTCCTTTCTACCTTTCCGCCTTTCCACGTGTATCATGCGTCTGCGCTGTCCAATGTGTCGCGCTATCCCGATAGCATTCTTGAGGTACTCCCAAGTACTTCGTTGGGGTCGTCACCCAGGACACGTTTGCAAAGCGGCCGGGCGTCGATTGATTCTCCGTGCCAGAGCCCCAGTGACTTGGCTAAGTTCACTCTGATGCCTGAGACTTGGCTGAAATCCTCTACACATTCGATAGCCTTAGATACACCTTCCTGACGAGTTGAAAAAACCGCCACATCATCCACATATGCCAGCAGCTTGACTTCCGCTGCTTGCAACCGAAAGCCAGGAATTGTCTCTTTTTTCACAATGTTTAATTAAGCACACTGCCTCTATGTAGATGCAAAACAAAAGAGGGCTAAGGGGGCAACCCTGGTGTACCGACCGCTGAACGCTAATGGGAGCCCCCAGACTCTCGGTAACGATGAATCTAGTCGTGCAGTTCCGATACGCCAGGGCGACACCCTCGCGAATAACAGAACCAACATTAACATGGTCTAGTATGCAAAGCAAAATTTCATGCGCGACAAAGTCGAAAGCTTTTTCAAGGTCCAGTTGCGAGATGGCCACGCGGCTATTTGTAATATCGCAGCACTCCAGCACACATCTTGCTGTGTGAATATTAGTCGTAATAGATTGTCCCTATATCCCGCACGTTTGATGATGTCCAACGATTTCCTGGATTACAGATTGTAATCTTCGAGCTAAACTTTCATATAAATCTTGTAATCCACATTTGTGAGTGCGATTGGCCGGTACGCTGTTGCTTGTCGTAACTTTTCTGCTTTGTCAGCTTTGGGGATTAAGACAGTGTGCGATTTTGCATAAGACGGCAACAATTCATTAATTTCGTAAGCTTCATTAAACACGACCGTCCCTACTAGCACGATTCCTTGTAAAAGGCTTTGTAAAACGACGCGCTTAACCCATCCGGTCCTCGCAATTTACCAGGGTTTAAATTGTCTATCGCCGTTTCTACCTCTGATTCGTTTATTGGCAGCTCCAACCTAGCCTTCTGCTCATCGTTGAGTCGCGGTAGTGCCCCAAGAAACCTATCATTAAACGCGTTCGTGTCGGCAAGATGTAAAGCGAACAACGCCTGATAGTATTGAAAAACCGCACTCATAATATGTTCGTTATCATCCGATAAGACACCTCCCCATTCTATGTTGTCTATGTGATTTCGCCGAGCGTTGGCTTTTTCGATTACGAGCGCTCGTTTAAACGGCGTCTCCCCAGCAGCTACATGTTCCACTCACGCCCGCACCAGCGCACCGCGATAACGCTCCTCTTCTATCAGTTCAACTTCTTGTTTCGTTTGCCTAATGTCAGCGATCCATTTACCAGGCGCTTCGTATTCTTTTTCGAGCAGTTTTGCAAGCACAGACCTTAGATTGCGTTCTTTTGCTTTCTCCTCGGACGCCATGGAACAAGACCGCACTATTGCCTTTAAGTTGTTCCTCATAAAGCTCCCACTATTGCCATATCTTCAGTTCTTTATTCGGCTCTATATTGCCGATTCCTTCCAGTACCGCACGGCTGAAAGCATCGTCTTTAATCAGCTTGTTATTTATCTTGCACAGTTCCCAGCTCAAAGCACTGCCACGTTTTTGTGGCCCAATGCCGCACTCTACTAAACAATGGTCTGAGAAAGACACCGGAACAACTTGATAACTGTTTCATTTTGAAATCACGTCCAGCGCCACATAAAGGCGGTCCAGACGGGCATGACTTTCACGCTGAAAATGTGTGTACTTCACACCACCCGCGCCTTGCATGCATTCCGCCACATCCTCAAGGTTCCGTCTTTCTATGATTTGCGACAGTACCTCAGTACTTGCGTCCCCGTTCACTAGTCTTATCGCAAGCACTCAGGACACAGTTGAAGTCGCCCATGATTATCAGCTGTTTATCGAACCTTAGACGCTGCACAACACTTCGAAGAACATCGGCCCTCTCATCCACAACATCTTTTGCGTACAAACATAAAACACGCCATTCTGTATTGCTGAGTGTGAAATCGACAGCAACATACCGACCTGACAAGCACGAGAAACCAGCATGCACGACCAGAGCTGGCAACTTCTTAATAAAAAGGCCACAACCAGCAGATGTGCCGATGGCATGGCTTACAACAGCACAGAATCTAGAAGTGAAACGTCGCACCATGCTCCCGGTCTGCTCCTCCCCGTCAACTTTTATTTCCTGCACGGCCAATATATCAATGTCATGCTCCGTTAAAAGCCGATACACCTTACTTTGCTTTTTATTTCCTGCCAAGCCCCTAACATTAAGTGTAGCTACCTGCAACATAGATGCAGCAGCCATTTTCGCAAGGAAGTGGAAAGATTGAGAGCATGGTGCTTACCCTTAACGTCTAGCGGGTGGCTAGACGCCTTCGTTGATGCCGGAGCTACCCGGTGCAGGCTCCCAACCTTGCAACGTATGTGCAGTATCGCCGGTTCGCCTCTCAGACGAAACGTTAGGTCGCTACCGGAGACTGGCCCGTCTGGCTTGAGTTGTCTTTACAAGGCGGCTCCTCGACGCTGGACGCTGGCACCTTATCCCCTTCGTTTTCTGTCAGGACGTAAGGGCGCTTGGGTCCGCGTTCTGCGGGCTGTTCGTTGTTTCGACGACCTTGGGTGCCGAAACGCCGTCCCCATTCTCCGACGCGTTCGCCCGAGACGCAGGCAATTTCTTCTCCTCGGGGTGCGTCAGCGTCCATGCACTGCTTAGTTTTCCTGAGAGGCACGTGCTGGGTTAAAGGGGGACGACAGGCGGTGAGTCTGCGGTGAGCGAGACGATGGGCGAAGGCTTGGAGGTCAGTGTGACTGGTGACCACGCGGCGTCGGTGAGCCACTAGTTATCCTAGTGGGAGCATCGGCGTTGAGGAAATACGACTGGGTTGAAGGTTGAAAGCGTTTGCTGTCCGGACGGCGGTAAGGGTTAGACGGTGTTCAAGGAGGCGAGGACAAGCGGGTGCCGCAGTAACGGGCGACGTGACCGATAAAGTGACAAGTAAAGCTTATCGGTCGATCGCCCGGAGTTCTCTACGTAGCAGGGTCGCGAAATCGCGTAGCGAATCGGTGCTCTCGATAGTATAAGGGTGGACGCCAAGAAGTTAGTGTTGGGATCGCCACGGTGCACACAGAGTGAATGCCCATATTGGCGAGATCCTGCGGGACGATGGCTTGAACTAATGGAGTCGTAATCGAGCTCGAGTCATTGGCGTGCACTGGGGAAGGGGTCATGGCCTCAAGTTCGCAGCGTACAATCTGTGTCAGCTGATCTGCTGGAAGGCTGTGCTGCCGTGTAGTCTTTGCATGAGGACATTACCGCCGTGTTGGGAATACGGGCAAACGCATGGCCAATACGCCGGCTTTTGGCCTGCTCAAAGCGTCGGCACTCCTCTGTAATAGTGTCGACTGAAGAGAAATTTTCTCATAACAAAAGGCCGAAGGCGTCGTCGGCGATCCCTTTCAAGATATGGCCAACCTTGTCGTCCTGCGGCAGCTCGGCATCGGCATTACGACATAGCGGTAAACGTCTTCAATGTACGAGACCTACATTGCACGTGACACGAGCATCTATTTCGCGGCGATCTTCTGGCCAACGGGCTTCCCAAACAAGTTTCGTAGTTTTTCTTTGCAGGTGTCCCAGCTCCCTATCTCAACTTCGTGGTTATCGAGCCATGCGTTTGCATTGCCTTTGAGGTAGAAAATCATGTTTGCCAACATCAGGGTAGGGTCCCATCGGTTGCTAGCACTCACGCGTTCGTACTCCGCCAACCAGTCTTCAACGTCCGCTTTATCGGAACCGCAGAACGTGCCAGGATCCTGGTGTTGCACCAGCGCGACCATTGCAGTGGTGCACGCTGAATGTAGGCGCCGCGTCTTCCGCCATTGCAGGCAGATATACAACACGACGGCCACTGCGGAGTTCCGTTGCAAGGTTTGTCGTATCCCGTACCTCCACCAAAGTGTGACGGAGGCGAGATGTAGGCGAAAGACATATTTACGATATATTTACAAAGCAAGCTAGGGCAACAGAAGATGTCTGATCCGGCCCACGTGCAAGCGTCCTCATCGTCGTCTTCATCGCTCTACCAAACTTCGTATTGATGTATTGATCACTCCGTAACAATATAATGAAAAACCATTTTGTCTCAACGCGAGAAGTTTCTGTCGGGGAATGCTGAATTTAGGCAAATTCATTGAACAGTTACTGGTATTTGAAAGGTCAGCCAATGGTGTATCGATATCAATGTCAGTAAAGTCCAAGGCAAAGTATTCCGACTCGTTTAAATAATTCACTGTAAAGTCACTGGAACTTCAGCTGAAACGATGTTGCAATGCAAGTTGCTTTGCATTCAAATAAAATCAAAACATCGCCAAAAGATAAAACCTAACTCATGTAAAAGTATTCATTTTGCAACGTGCAAGTTCGACTGGAGAAAAAATTACCGACGATTACGTTACTTCCTAATGCGAAATTTGAGCGCAGCAAATAAGCTGTTTCACCTTTTCGATAGATTGAGGCAAAGAAATCGAGCAACACATGTATGCGCTATCACAGAATTTTTTTTTTATTTTTCACACGTATTCCTTTAACAAAGACTCCACTAACAGTTCTTGACAGTCATGAAGGAAGCTTTGTGGTCGGAGAAATAGACTGATATATGTTCGACTTGGTACACCGATGCTTGATTCTCAAAGACGAGATCTATACAAGTGCCTCGCGAGGTTGTCACAGCCGTGGGACGCGTTACGAGCGAGAGGAACGGGATGTTCTCCCGCATAAGTGTTAGGAAATTGCTGTTTGTCTTTATGTCAACATTAAAGTCCCCCACTACTAACATCGGTGTGGATCGATGGACGGTTAATGCGAGTTGCAGGAAGTGCACGACGTCTTTCGTGAGTGCGGTAGGGGCGAAGTAGGCAGCTACTACCAGCAAGATAATTTCGCAGTGGCGAACGGCAGCGGCAATTTCGGCTCGGGCGGTGCACATATACAGATCCGCCGCCACCGATCTGGCTCTCTGATTGCCACCGCACAGGGCGAACGGCAGCGGCAATTTCGGCTCGGGCGGTGCACATATACACATCCGCCGCCACCGATCTGGCTCTCTGATTGCCACCGCACAGGGGTTGCATTGGAGGAGGAGCGAAGAAAGGAATTAAGTTCGAGCCGGCGCTTTGACAACCGGAGACTCGCAGGAAGAGGGGGGAGGGGGGCGGCGTGTACACCCAGCGGCAAACGATGGGGGCAGAAGCGCGCGCAGCAAGCGGACAACGCGATAAAGGGAGGAGGGAAGAGATAGCAGCGACTGACTGATGCCGCTGACGCCGATAGTGAGTCAACCCCAGCTGCGGAGTTGGTTTCAGGGACAACGCCGCCGATGCCGACACAAACAATATGATAGCCTCGCTTCCGCAGCGCTAAGAACCAGGTCTAGCCGTGGGAAAGTGGTCACGTATTCGTCGACGTGCCGGGGCCTACGTGAAATAACCGGCGCGTCGGCAACTGAAGAGCACCCTATCCGCCACACAAGAACAGGGGGGGGGGGGGACCCTTTCCTCCTCTTTCTGCATGGCGGCGACGGTGTTCTATGCAGTCACGTTATCTTGACTCTCTAGCGGCGTCAGCGGCATCCAGCGGTATCAGTCGGTCGCTGCTAGCGCTGGGGGGATGAAAGGGGGGCGGAGCTGGTTACGAGGCCGACGACAACGCCGACGACGACGCGAAACCCAGGAACGGACGCCAAAGAGCTGCGCTCTAAAACAGAGATAGAAACAAACACACACATAGCGCTAAATTCAACAACGAAGAAACGTTCGCATGCGCATTGTGTTATGAATGCAAACCAAATAGCCCACCAACGATTTTCTCAGAAGTTTATATAGACGTAACGTTTTTTTTTCGTTTCAAAAAAGACATTTGCTAAATATCGACTGAAAAATGGCCGGTATAGCTCAATGAGTATCAACTCCGGCTACCACCCTGCGTCTGCTACAAACAAACACGTACCTGTCACCCACCCGCCTCCACTTTATATTCCCAGACGTTCACACCAACCCTAACTGGCGGTGCTGTGGCATTCACCCGGCTACGCTTCTGCATATGATGTGGGAGTGCCCAGCACAGTACATGCACATTAACACCCCGACCCTCTCGTCGAGGTTGCATGATGCTCTGCGGAGCTCCTACCTCGACGGCCAAACCTGGGCGAGCGAGCACGCCCGCGAGGCGGCAACGACGCAAGCCCCCGATGTCCCCTCATGGGAGGCTTAGGCCCGGCCATCATAAACTGCTGGTTCTACAATAAAAGTTTATCCCCCCCTCCTCGCCCGAAAGATGCAGCATTGCTAGTGATAGCGAAGTATTATACAATTAGACAAAGGATAGTTCTTAATTTTGTCAGCCCAAAACATTGCAGTAAGCATTCGCTGACTATTTGAACTTATAAGCGTGGTGTCCCACTTGCACACGCAGAAATGAACAGTTCTCACAAAATGGCTACGAGCATTCGCTGTCACAAAGCTGGGGTGATGAAGAGCGCTGAAATGAGGACGCGTTTGCTTCACGCGCTCCACCGCGTCTCCAAAACATCGAGAACTCGACCTCCAACACCATGCGCGTGGATAAACAGCGCACACGAAGTCAACAGCGATCTCAGTTCACCCTTAACTTTTGAGCCCCTCGGAGATCACCTCGGCGTGCCGGTTATGCGCTCAACCACGCGGAGAGCCATGCGCTGCCACGGCAGGGTTAGAAAAACATACGCACACTCTCATACACTACAGCGCATTTCATCACGTACCCCTCGCAAGCGCCGCCTGACGCGCGGGTGCGGCTCATTTTTATCGCCCTTGGACTTTATGAAGAATATCATGGTGACGGCGAGGTCAAAAATTCGCCTGGAGTGTCCATATAATTTCTGTCGCGATAGAACAGCCAAGACGGGAAGCCTGAAACAAAATTAAGGTTTCTGTAGATTTGTACAAGCTTTCCTTCCTGCCTCAAAGAATCTCCAAATCTTTAGTTTTCGGATAATATTCCTGTTAGTAGCGCTGTGGCAGAGACAGATAGAGCTGTAACGTCTTCAGATCTGCCTCTTCAGCACCTGACCACGATGTAGGGGAAGCTCGATGTATGCGAATGGCTGTGAAAGGAATAATGATGAATCAAAGGTGCTAGACATGGTGTTCTTTTATTGCGACGGCAACTATAGGGACAGTCCTAGCACATTTCTGCCGTCGACGCCGTGAGGTTCCGTTAAAGTCTAACGGCGACAACACCGTCGCCGCTCGCCTTACGCTGTATGTGCGAGTGAAAACGTGCAAAGGGAGACGACGATCGCGGCTCAATCTCGCCTGCTCGAAAGGGACGGAAGCGGAGAGGAAGCGCCAACGTTGCGAGGCCCGGGATGAGGGAGGGGAGAGTGGCGGCATTCTACACCCTGCAACTGCGCATGTGGCGACTGAGCTAGGTCGCGCTGCCGTATCTTGAGAGCGATCCCCGTTGGCAGCAGAGCCTAGGTGCGTCTGCAGCTCGTAGCTTTGTGCGTGCTGTGTCTTCTCGACGCTCACCTTGCGTTGAAGCGACAAACAGTACGAAGGTCACTTCGCTCACTGCTGCTGCCGCGTTTCCTCATGCCCGCGTTTCGACACCGTGTCCGCGGTCATCAAGTGTGATACGTTCATGTTTAATGTGTGCGCTGACACTATGCTTGTTAACTTAGTTAGCAAGCGAATGTTTACACGTTTATACGGCCATATAAAAGTAATATCCTTACTTCTTATGGCTGTCTGCTAATTTACTATCGCAATAGATCATTCGCCTTTCGGATGAAACTGCGACTTTTTTTACAGCGAAGCTGTTATCTGACGGACCTGTACGAATTAATGTACGAATGCGTGGTCTAGTAGGGATTGAATCTGGGCTGGCTGACGTCCGTAAAGTGATAAAAAAAGATGGCCGCGTTGCGTGGTCTTATAGCGGGGTTATCTGGGCTGTTCTGTTAACTGAACAAAAAAGATAAACGCGAGTACGGCGCCGAAAAAAAGGGACACTCGATTTAACTGCGCACCGCACCTGCGCAGTGGGGGAGTGAACCTGCGCTGGTCGCCGTTGCAGCTGGCTGCGTCTGCTGTCGTCTGCACTCAGTACAACGGCTTGGCAGTTGGGGCCGGAAAACACGGGGATGAGCGCCACGGTAGTCACCGCGGTGTGTAACAACCGGATTGCGCATTGCAGAGGTAGATCCTTGCAGCAGTAGCAACTAAAAAAGAAAAAAAGATCTGAAAAGTGGGAAGGCTACGCACTGTGCGCACAAGCCGAGTACAAGTACGAGGAGAGGCGTCGATAGCAGATATGCTACTATGACGAACATGCCCGTGCGAAAGCGGCGAATGCAGCTAATGACTCTGCCTCCCAAGAACGTGAGCAGGAGCAGATGCGAGCTTTATGATGCGAGAGTCTGATCGTCGGCGTCGAGCGCAAGCTACCGATGAAGATCGCGCACTGGAGGCCGCTCTTAATCGTAAAGCTAGGTCGTTCTAGCCTGCGTCCAAGCGGCAGAAGCGTGAGTTGCTACATATTTCGAATTTCAAAGGGGGGCGAATTCCAAATTCCAGACAATGTTTCCGAACGCGGAGCACAGCCATAGTTCCTCGGTATGCGATCAACAGCTTCTCTGGCTAATCCGCCAGTATATGAATGGTTCGGCCGGAAAATTTTTAAATGCGTAAAAAGTTATGCGCCTACCCCACGAGGAAAAACGCCCTTCCGTCCGTCCATCCGCCAGTTCGTCACCTAAGACTATCGCTTTCAAGGTAGCGCCCGCAGCAGCGAGCGAATTAACCTTCATGCTGACTCTAGCTTTAACGCAAACTAAGCGACGAGAACACAGCGCGCATGAAGATATCGGGCCGATGCGTTGCCTGTATAGACTGGCGCTAAACATTGAGTTTCGGAAGAGTATTTATCAAAAATTCGGTATTTAGTTTATTGATAAAGCCGCAACGCCAGTCTTTTATATGCCAAACTTGGAGTCAGCCAGATCCTAATGCAACCCAATTTTCTTAAAATCTTGCGAATCTTACCTAATTTGAAATATTTATAACTGCAATTCAACGCTCATTTCAGGCAATCTTGAAACCCAGCGCGCCGGGAGTGTAGTAAAGGGCACCGCTATAATATCGGATGGAAACACGTATAGCCTGGCGAAGTTTAAAACAAAGTCGCGGCCAGTCGTGACAGATACTGAGGCGACACGTTTTGCTTGCCAAGCAACTGCCATGATGTGCCGTGTAATTGCTTGTAGCGACGTGCCATCATTCAAACTTCGTGAGACATTCCACTACGGGGCGTTTCTGTGTGTCATAACAGCGGGGCACATCCGGTTTTGAAATTGCCTTGATGGAGCGTCGAAATTTGATGATGAATATCTCGAGCAAGGGCAAATGTTCTCAATTTAAAGGAAGACAGGGGTGCCTTGAAACCTGACTGCCCCCAAACTGACCATATAAATATGGCCACCAAGGCTCCAATGAAAAGAAAAGATTATTCACGGGTTTCCCCCAATTTTTCTATAGACAATCCCGTTATTATTAGTGGCAAAGTATGTCCGCATCGGCCACGAACACATCTGCAATAACGCCACGCTCCTTACGGTTAGAAGGAGAAACTGGCTACGCATTGTCGTTAATGTTGCCTGAGAAATGTCGCTTCGTCAATATGTTGCCCATACTCACAAGCGAGACTCGCTATACTAGATTGAGATATCTTTCGTAGTTTCCTTCTTGACTTCAATCTTTGAAGTCGTACCATTATCATCATTATTGCATAAGGACAGAAACACATCATACAAACAAAAATGAAAAACTGGAAAGCAAAAGTATTTGAAAAAACAAGAACGTAACACCTTTACCACTTTTCAGAGCTAACCTTCCCAATATATTCGAGTTATCTTTCATAATTCAGTTGTTTAAGCCGATCGGCAACCGACAGGCAACACAATATCATAGGCGCGTGCTACCGGATAAAAAGAAGACAAAGAAGACCAACGCTCCAGTGGCTTCTCCTGCGACTGCCACTCGTCCCCGGCTTCCTCAATCGACGCATTTGGCAAGCAAGAGCTGAAGCCCGGTTCAGAATGGCAGACGCCAATGCCCCGGCAACAGCCAAGTCGCACCCGCCAGCGGCGGCGGCCAAGCCCAACTACAACGTCACCAACCTGGACACGCTTTTCGACGACGATCCGGGGCAGCAGCAGGCCGCATTAGATGCCGCAAACAAGGCACAGCAGGAGGCTGCCAAGGGCTCCGCCGGTGCACCGAAAGCGAGGGACCGCCCACGGTACTCCTACGCGCAGTTCGCCGAACAGACGAAATTAAAACAAGACGCCCAGATGGCTCGTCAGCGACGCGTCAACTTGTTGATCGGCGCCGGCATCTTACTGGTGGCCATGATTTTCCTGGCCAGCTTGGGCGCGGCGCTGTTCACGAAGAAGGCCACTTCGCAATCGCCGGTGCCACCGGTAAATTCCACCGCGTTGAACGATGCGGACGACGATGAGGTCATCGATGACGGCGGTGATGGCATCAGTGACGACAGTAATGCCGGATTTGATTCCGAGGAGGAGAAGAAAGCTTCGCATGTGATAGGCGAGGTGGACACTGCGACTCCTGAACCTCTCGAAGGTGGCGAAAGCGCCCTGGAAACGGAGGCTCTTGTGTCTGGTTCAGGGAGGCCACAGAAGGGGCGCCATGACGCCGAAGAGATCGGCGCTGGGCATACGACCTACAATTCTTCCACGAATAGCTCCTTTGTGAGCCCTTCCGCAGTTAATAAACGATAACGAGTTGAATAAACCACCGGAAGACGCCCTTTCACTTATTTAACGTGCAGCGGGTGTTAACAGTTAAACAACTGAGCAAGATTGCGAGGCTGTTTATTGTTCTTCAAAGTCCATCTTAAGAAGAAATGAAGGCACGACCAGGCGATGGAACTTGATAGTTTACTTTTACTGTGACTGTGACCGCATTATATGGCGGAGTTGCGCACACTGAAATCCTCCACTATGCGTGTCTCATGTGCTGTTCTGCATGAAGTTTGTTCTCTCTCTCTCCCTCTTTCTCGGCTGGAGTGTGGTGGTGGGCTTTCCTCTGGCTCAAGTGGCCAAGGCAGGCAGGGTTTCTGATGTCACATGGCGTTTCGTACTTTCCGCATCACTTCGGTATGACAGAGATTCACAACGGCGAGCAGCAGTTTCTACAGCACCACCGACGCTAATTTTGCTGATGTCGAATCAACGCGAAGAATGGTGAGAGCGAGAGAAAGTACTACAGGAAAGTGCTCAGTCCTAATCTTCGATGTAGAATGCCAGCTTGGTTCCCTGTGTTGGCGTCGGTCTATTTTTCCGGACATATTGACATGCTTTATGTTGTTTACCAGGAGCGGCCATAGTGAAGGGCGTAGTTGTTGCAGTTGAGCAGTGCAGCTCTCCCGGATCTAAGGAATGGAGGCTGGAATGTTTCAGCGAGCCAACGAATTATGCGAATCCCACGGACTGTGGGAATTGACGTAATCGAAGCTTTCTGTGCTGTTGGCTTTGATTGACGATAATTAGTGGTGATGTTGACGGGGAATGCTTCATTTCTTCAGTGCTTAGGGGGTGAGTTGATGGTAAAAATGACCTCGCGTGCACCAATGCTGTTTATTTTCATAGTGCACACAACACACAACCGGACGTGTCTGCTTGAGGCGTTGGTGTGCTCTATTGTTTATAACCTCAGAGAAAGTTGGTATTTTCATTGCATCATGCGGCACGTCGTATCGAGGCAGAAGTTAGTCAAGAACTTTATTGAGGCCCTGAGGAGTTTTTAGCTGTTCGAGATCCCACGTGGGGAGCTCCTCGGGCCGAAACCGTATTCGACGCCCAAGTCGGGACGAGAACGTGGTGACGCTGCGTCAGTTCTTGGGCCCTCTGGACGGCCTTGAGTTGGAGTTTGAGGTCCTTGCTTTTAAGGTTCACTGGAGGTTCATTTTAAGGTTCATTCAGGTTCACTGGAGAGAGGGCCCTTTGGTAACGCGGTACATTGCTATAGCATGTGCGAGAGTGAGCAATAAAGTTCTGGGCAGTCTGGGCAATTTACCAGGATGTCCGAGTTGCAGTGACTTAGTAGGTCTCGTGACGGATACGAGTCCGTTTGTAGCATTCGAAACGCGGCCGCCTGCGCGCGTTCGCGTTTGGCATGCGGGAGCCGGTATTTTATCCTGCTTTTTCAATATTGTGATTTCTTGGAAAGTGAGTAGCGTGTCATTAAACTGAATGTCCAGCCCCTCGGAGGCCGTGAGATCGTCGCGGCGAGCAAGTTCTCGCGCACGGTCGTGGGCCGTTTCATTGAGGTTTGGTTTTAGCGGCTAAAAGTCTTTCCCCATTTGAGCGGGAAAGCAGGAGATGCATAGTTTGCTCTCTTTTGAGCTCGATATTACTATACGCGCTACTTCTTTAGATACGTTGCCGCTTTCGAAGCCCGAATTGCGGCACACGAGTCCGTGAGCCCATGGGAAAATGTGGGGTCTGCCATGGCGATGGCTACGGCTATCTGTTCTGCTTTAGCGCTGGTGGTCGTTTTAACCGATGCAGATGATCATAACGTTCCGTTGCCGTCCACGACTGCTATCGCGAAAGTGGATGTGTTGCCGTACTGGGCCGCGTCCACAAATGCGATGGCTTCACGATCCGCGTCGATGCGCTCAAGAATCGCGCGGGCGCTTGCCCGGCGCCTACCCACGTTGTTTTGTGGGTGGACTTTTCTGGGAAACGGTGAGACTGTGGTTGTCTCTAATTTCGCTCGGTAGGGTAAGCGCGTGCTCGGCATAAGAAGATGGGCAGACATTAACTGCGTTTAGGATTAGTCTACCGGCTTTGGACGAGGATATAGGCGGAGTATTTGCGCCATAGTCTGAGCCTCGATCACTTCGTCGATGTTGCTGTGCATGCCTAGCTGATCAACCTTTGCTGTGCTTGTTCTTTGTGGAATGCACAATACCTGGTTGATGCTCTTGCGCATGTGTGTTTAGTTTCGTCTTTTCTATTTTCGTCCAGTTGTAGGCAGAGGCCACGGGTTTAATGTGGCTCATAAGGAACGCGTGGTATACGCGCCGAAGTTTATCTTCGCAGAGACCCTTTCTGCGCCCCGAGACTCTGTGGTGAGTCTGATCATGTTTTCAGTTTTGGTGGTTAAGTGTTCGATCGTGCGTCCGTGGCACCTGTTGGCTTCCATTAGGCGCCCAAGAATGCGTATGAGGTTAGCTCGCGGAATCGCTTGTGTGTAGTGAGATCGGAAGTTCGTCTAGAGGAGTTAGGTAGCGGACTCCTTGGCAAGACTTGCGAAATAGTCAGAGTTTCGATTTCTTGGAAGATAGTTTCATTCCTGTGTCTAGTAGGTACTCTTCTGTGGCATCTAGGGTAGACTGTAATGCCGGCTCCATGTCTGCCAGGGAGCCTCCCGGGCTCCAGATGGTGATGTCATCTGCGTATAGAGCGCAGTTTACGTTGGGGATGTCTTGTAGTTTGTCCGCGAGTGCCTTCATCACTATGTTAAATAGTAATGGAGAGAGGACTGAGTCTTGCGGTGTTCCGACGGAGCCCAGCATGTAGGGGTCAGACTTAAGTTGTGAGACTCGCAGTCGGGCTTCTCTATCTTTTAGGAAGGAGCGTACGTACTCATGAAATGTCTGGCCGAGGCTGAGGTCTGCCACAGACTCCAGTACGAAGCCATGCGAGACGGTGTCGAATGCTTTCGTGAGATCGAAGGCGAGGATGCCTCGAGCGTCTCTTCTTTGAACGTCGAAGATCTGTCTCTTTAAGAGTAACATGACATCTTGGGTGGATTGGTGGGGTCGAAACCTTACCATATTTTGTGGGAGGAGTTCGTGTTCCTCAATCTAGCGTGGCACTGGGTGTTGAATGACGAGCTCGGCAACTTTACCCACGCATGAAGTAAGGCAGATGGGGCGTAAATTGTCGAGGTTGAATGGTTTGCCTGGTTTTGGGATGAGGACCACCGTGGCAGTTCTCCATTGCGTTATTACCTCTCCTGTTTCCCGCACGTGGTTGATGTCTTTCTGGAGTAATGTAATGGCTTGGTCATCTAAGTTACCTAACATTCGGTTGGTTACTACCGTCGGGTCCTGAGGCTGACCTGCTGTTTAGGTTGTGTTGCGCCTCTCGGACTTCTCCTTCCGTGAACGCAGCGTCTAGTTCGGGATTGGTTTCGCAATTTATGCTCGGGTAATCGTTGCGGTGAGCGTCGCCTAGCGGACGGTATCGATTGGAAATTTCTTTCAGGAAGGACTCTTCCGTTCCCCCTTTCTCTTTACGTGAGTATGGAAGGCGGTCTAGCGCATGGCTTTGATTATCCTTCGTTTGGCTGTCGTCTAGCATGCGCTTCAGGAGGTTCCGCTTACCTCCGATCTGCATGCGGCCGTCGACCGCAGAACAGAGTTCGTGCCATTGGAGTCGTGTGAGATCCGTACTGTATGGGTCGATGTCTCGGATGAGGATCGCGATGCGTTTGCGCAGGCGTCTGTTGAGACGTTGCTTTCTCGATCGCGCAAGTATCGAGGCCTTGGCCTCGATTAAGTGCGCGAGGTGAGGGTCAACCCTTGGGTCCTCCAGTTCCGTTTGTATTGTTTTCGTGGCTCTAGTTACGTCGCCCTTTATTGCAGAGAGAAGTTCCGCGAAGGAGTCGTACGTGTTCGTGTCTTCCTTCCGTTACTTACGGAAGGTATCCCAGTGTGTGAGGGTGAACGATTCGGGGTGGGGCCGTCGTGCTTCGTAGTTCTGTGCGTATGACGAAGTGATCACTGCCCAGGTTCTCTTGCGTGTTCATCCATGTGTAGTTTGCTAAATTTCGAAGTAACGTGAGGTCCGGCGTAGTATCGCGTCGCGTCGACGTACCCAATCTGGTGGGGAACGTGTGGTCCGTCACCAGGGTGAGGGACAGGTCGTCTATTGCGCGCGAAAGGTTGTTGCAGCTAGGCTTGATTGTGGGGTAACCCCACGACGGGTGGAGGGCGTTGAAGTCACCTGCGATAATGAGCGGTGACTTTCGTGCCAATGATGTGGCTTTGATAAGGATCGCGTGGAAGGATTGTTTGTAGTGCGCGGGGGAGCTGTAGACGTCTAGTTCAAGAACGCTTTGTTTTAAGAGTCGGCTAGGTACGAGCTCGATAGGATCACCTCGATGTGAATGTTTTGCAGTAGGACGTCATGAACGGTGTGCGCGACTTTTCTATTAACGAGCCTGGCGATGCCTCTCCTGGCCTCCCCTCCTCTTTGGGAGACGGGGCTGTACCCTGAGAGCGTGAGGCTTTCGCATAGGGGTTCTTGTAATAGTATTACGTGCGGCTTTTTCTGTTGAATTTAGAGGTACTGTTGCAGCGAGGATTTGCGTTTCGCGTAGCTAGCACAATACCACTACTAAATTTCTAAGGCATCCCGTGTCGTGTTAGCCATGATGGTTTTGCGGGGCATTTATTGGTGGTGAAGAGTGCGTCGTCGTGTCCCTCTGTTTTGGCTGACTACCTTTGTTTTTAATTTTTATGCCGACTTTGTTTTCGACCACCTCTACACGATTGGCTAGGGTACGAATACTTTGTAAAATCTCTCGCATGAGGCGGAAAATTTCGCCTAGGGTGTCTTGCGGTGCGTTACGCTCTTCTTCCGTCTCTGGGAGCGGAGGGGGTTTGCGCTTGGCTGTGCTTACTTTTACGAGTGTCTCATGGGGTGGACCTTGTATGGGAGCATTAAAGGTTTGAATCTGCTGCTTCGCGTTATGAAGCTACGCTGTAAGCACTTGTATAGTGGCTCGGATACCCGCTAGTTCCTGTCATAAGGCTGTGACTATCTCGCTCTCATGCTCGGGCAATGAAGATCACGTTGCCTATTTGGTAGCTGAGGCGTTCCGTTGCTGCTGCTGGTGTTGTTTCCCTTGTATTCGCTCGGCCCCCGTCAGTTCGGTGTGTCCGGATATAAGGCACCCCCTGGAATGGGAGTGGCTGCTGCGGAGGGTGCTGCGGCGCTCGGGTGTCGGCGTGACCGAGTGACCCCTTGTGGTCGCTATCGAAATTCCCGAGGTGGCGCTCGAGTCGCTGTGACTGGCACCGCTCGATCCTCGGGAGCGGCTGCGGCCGCGTCAGTTGCGTCTGCGTCGTCGTCTCTGTCGCACGATGTAAGGGACTTGAAACTTGCGTTTGCAGTCCTTGCCGGCGGTGGGGTGTGGTCCGCCGCAGCGGGTGCAGTGAGGAGTGCACTGATGACCTTCTGATGGCGTTTTGAGACCACACTTCCGGCACCACGTGGTGTTGGGGCTAGGGCAGACATACGTGCGGTGACCGATGCTGCCACAGTTGTAGCAAACTAAAGCCCTCCCGAGGCAGAAGTATAAAGCTTTATTTGAATTAAGGGACTGCACGTGCCAGAACCACAATCTAATTACGAGGCAAGCTGTAATGGCAGACTACTGATTAATTTTGACTCCTTGTGGTTCTTTAACGAGCACCTAGACCTATGTACACGGGCGTTTTTGTATTCCGCCCCATCTAAATGGCGCTTTCGTGGTCGGGATCGCACCCGCAACCTCAAGCGATGCCATAGCCGCATGGCTACCACGGCGGGCACAGAAGCGTTGACTTGAACTGCGACGCCTAGACTCTACGCCGCTACGATGTCGCCTAGACGCTACGGTGCTTTATTGCGGCTTTGAGTTTGCACGCCGTGTCAGTTGCCCGCTTGACGAATTTGTATGGTGCTTATTTATTTTTCAGAGGTACCACAAACGCATCGTACCGTGCCTTGAACGAAAATTATCCAGTTTGTCCGCAACCGTTGTCGTGCCCAGGTGTCTCAGGGGCATGCACATCCAGTAGCGTTTCCTCGCCTTCTCACCTCACCTTTTCCCTCTCCCGCCCTACCGCTATGTGTGCGAGTTACGAGCGAAGAAGTGCCCAGAGCTTCGTGGCTGCGTCGGATCTACCTATTGTCGGCCTCTTATCCCCCTCCCCTCTATCAACCATTCTATATACCTTCCCTCTGAAAAGCCGCATGTTTGTAGAAAGGTAAGCGCAGTTTCTGCGATGCTTTTGTGGTGGGTCACAGATATTATCACCCGTCAAGAGAGCATTGTGGCGACGACAAGCAGCTCCTGAAGGCACTATGCACATTAGATGATATGCAAAGGTCCAAAGGAGTTTCTCACGCGGGCTATCTTTGCCACGCTCCTTTCATGTATATACAAGCCCTGAGCAAACCCCATCGCAGAATGCAAGTCGGCGGCGGCGGTGGTGGCAACGGCGGCGGCGGAGCCGTTAACGAGTCGCATTGCGCCCGCCTTGGCTGCGGGAGGCTGTGGGTTCGATTGCCACCGCCGACGGGCACCCACTGGTTCCCAAATGGGCACAAGTGTACCCCAGCCTGGCCTAGGGTGGCTGCTTGGGCTAGTTGGTAATTCAGAATAAAAACGACGTACAGCGCAAAGCACAAGGATTCCGAGAGACGACATACACTGCGCTAAGTTCCAACAAAAATGTTGCAATTTAGCGCAGTGTATGTCGTCTCTCGCTGTCCTTGCCCTTCGCGATGTACGTCGTTTTTACCCAGCCTGCCGTTCGGCTTTCTTCAAGAGTGATACGATTGGGAAAGAAGCTTGCGCCCTAAATTCCTGCTGAAACCCTCGTGAGCACGCAGGCCGGAAATTGGGTAAGTTGCTTTACGTTCAGGGTGAAAAATCAGCGCAAATACGAATGGTTAGAAGGAACATCAACCAGGCTGTTATATGGAAAAAAGAAAACCAGGGAAGAGCCTACAAATACAAAATTTGAGACCTATCTCCCTCACTTCATGCCTGGGCAAATTGCTAGAACACGTGATTCTAGGTCGCCTGCAAGAACACATGGACAAGCACGAACTCTTCCCCAGCACAATGTTGGGCTTTAGACAACACCTCTCCACACAAGACCTCATGCTTAGACTATCGGAGGAGGCCATTAACCCTATTCACAGCAAACGAACCAAAGCAATCCTAGCTCTGGATTTAACCAAAGCATTCGACAAAATCAAGCACGAGGCTATCACGGAAGCCCTTTCAAATCTAGGAGTAGGCGAGCGAGCCCACACCTACGTCAAAGCCTTCCTATCCGCTAGGACGGCGGAAATACACTTCGGGTCACTCACATCCGACCCTTTCACACTGGGAAGAAGAGGAACGCCGCAAGGATCGGTACTCTCACCCCTCCTTTTCAATGTCGCGCTCATATCCATGGCACAGCTGCTCGAAGGAATACCAAACCTATCGCATTCCCTATACGCAGAGGACATTACACTCTGGGTAACCAAAGGGAACGACGGAGAGATCGAGCACCTACTGCAAACTGGAGCAGACGTAGTCTCGGAACACGCCAGAAAGATAGGATTATCGTGCTCCCCGCAAAAATCTGAACTTCTCGTCATGAGATATAATCCACGAGGCCATACAAAAACCTCAGTCCCTATAGAAGTATACGTGGACGGCACCCTAGTTCCCGAGGTCCAAACGATCCGGATACTAGGTATGCACCTACAAAACAACGGCAAAAACACAGTGACTATCAGCAAACTTACGGCATGCGAGAACCAAACCAACCGTTTGATCCGACGCATCGCCAACAAACACTTTGGGATGAAGGAAGTGGATCTTAGGCGTCTAATCCAGGCTTTCGTGCTCAGCCGTTTCGTGTACTCCCTCCCATATCTCAACCTGTATAAAGCGGAGAAGGAAAAGGTAAACCGCCTGATAAGACAAACCTACAAGGCGGCGCTCCACCTGCCGAGATACACATCCACCGAGAGACTCCTGAAAATGGGCGTCCACAACACGCTGGACGAACTAGTTGAAGCACGCAGAACAGCCCAATACGGAAGATTAACCAATACACCTGCGGGAAGACACATCCTAAGGAAATTAAGCATCCCGTACCACAGCACTCAAAGAAACGTCGGGCCCATACCCAGAGACATCTTCAATCGCCTCAGGGTTGACCCAATCCCAGAGAACATGCATCCGGAGTATCACAGCAAACGGAGACAGGCCCGGGCCAAAGCACTCCAGAAGCACTATGCAAACCACGAGGAGGCGGTCTACGTAGACGTAGCCGAACTCGGAGAATGCGACGCTTTCTCCGCAGGGGTAGTAGGAAACGACCTCAAACCAATCACCGCGGTCACCATTTTTGGAAGGCACGTGGAAGAAGCGGAAGAAGCCGCGATAGCAATAGCTATCACAAATACCGCAGCCAAAATAATTTTCTGCGACTCCAAGACGGCAGTGCGTAATTTTGCCAAAGGCAGAACCCACGAACCGGCGCTACAAATTCTAAAGAAAGTACATTTCACGCCCCGCCAGATCAAAATCATCTGGATCCCTGCGCACTCGTCCCATCCCGGGAACGAAGCGGCTCACAATTTCGCCCGAGGACTCGTCAACCGGGCAGTGAGCCAACCGATCCTGCGAGGAGCAAAAGAGCGCATGATAACCTACCACGAAATTACGCAATACTATAAAAACGAAAGACTCGAATACCCACCCCCTGACAATTCCTTAACCAAAAACCAGCAGGCGACGTGGAGGCAACTCCAAACACACACCTTCCCCAACCCGTACAAACTATCCATAGTCTACCCAGGGACACACTCCCCCGAATGTACGCTATGCGAGGCCGACAAAGCCGATTTAGCACACATCTTACACGGATGCCCTGAGCTCAAACCTAGAGCCGAATGGCAGCTATCCAACCGAGAGCAGTGGGAGGCTGCGGTGACCAGCTCGGAACCCGCGGTTCAACTGCAGGCCGTGACCTGGGCTTTAGAAGTCGCCGTAAGACACGGTCTGACGGCCACCTCACGAAGCCATCATGACTTCCCACATCTAATCTCATAAATCATTTGCTGTTGACGAATAAAGTTTTTACCACCACCACCACCACCAAGCAAGAACACGTTGCAAAATATGGATATAAGACTTACGGTGTTTGGTCGTCAGACCTGTGACGAACGAGCATCCTAAGTTTTATAATTGTACTGTGCACTGCATATTGCCTTAATTCTTTTTGTCAGATTGGCTAACGTTGGCCGGGACATACAGTAGCTTGGTTACCAAGTGCGCTTCTTACGTGTAAGCGTACGTGGCTCGCCTGTAAAATCGCCGAAGGTTAAGTTTGAAGCCTCGAAGGAAGTGAGCCCAATAGGAAGAAGGCGTCTGGAGGTGAAGAAGAAAATCGCATGCCGCGGAATATACCACGGAGCACACGGAGTACCAGCGCCGCCGTTCAGGGTGGTACCATCCATTGACCGCCCCTTCGCCGCCGTTTTCTCTCTGCGACGCCATCTTGGATCACAGCGAGCAGTTGCGATTGCTTGGTGCCAGTGCCTAGTTCGAGGCGCAGTGCGCGCGGATGCTTCGCTGACAGTGTTCTGAACTTGCTGGACAGTGTTCAGCCGCATGACTGACAAGCTTGTCGAGTGCATCGAGTCGACATGACGGGCTGTTGTGTTCCCAAGTGCGCCGGATCAACGCGTAAAGGGCTTCGTTGTTTTCGCTTCCCTCGGGACCCAGAGCGAAGGAAGCAATGGGAAGCCCAAGTAAAGCGGGGTCACTGGAAGGCAACGGATAGCTCTTACATTTGCGAGGTACGTGTCACGAAAGTTTAGGCTTCCCCACCGTGTTTTTCACTTAAATAAGAAAGTGTTCTCTGATCCTCGCTCACGTGTCTACGTTCGCTCACGAACTAAGCACTGCACCGATGCTGTCTGAGAATCCTATGGTTTGCGAGCGCGCGTTGCAAAGACTTTTTTCGTTTTGATCAGCGCAGTCTATGCGAGTAGTACCATAATTTTAAGGACTGACGAAGATCCTTAGCCGCGAGATAGTCTTACATTAGCTGCGAATCATCTCGTAGGCCACCTATTTTACTTTTTCACGGGAAGCACACATCGGGTGTGTGTCTTGTTTTTGTTTTCTTTTTTCGGTAATGGTTATTTGGGACTAAACACACTGCTTCGTCTTGGGAGAGCGGCTGTTGTGTAGGTGGCAAGCGAAGCATTGTGATTTTCTCTTATTTCCAGCAGATATCTTCCGGATCTCAGGGTGTTACATTCCATAGCTGATTTTTAAGCCGTATATATTTGTTGCGTGGTGCTCGTAAGCCGATGGTCCTTCGTGCTCATTCCCGATCGTAGTGGGCACTGTGACGGTCTTTAAATGCCTGTGCACGGTATGCCTTGGGGTAGTAGAGTCAAAGGGCATCATGGTACCAAAATGTTTCGGTGATTTCTCGCATGGTGTCTGTTGTATCTGGTGCATTTCTTCGAAATGTGTGAAGTGAGGTAATACAGGATTACTACTGCGAAAATTTATTTTTTAGCACTCTAATGGGTTCTCTTTATTTACCAGGCATCCTGTCATATCAATTTAAAGGTCAAAAATCACTTTTGTGTTTTACTTCTGTTTAGAAACACTCTGAAGAGGACCAGTACGAGGGAAATCGACAGGATAGGCGCCGTCTGTTAAAGCCAACAGCCCTGCACACGCTGTTTCAATTTCGACGGGAGTAATAATTGTACTGTGGAATATTATATCCGCGATCTTTAGTGGACGCAATACAAGGAATGTGTTTATGTTCTCTTCATTTCAGCTCGGCGTAAGCGAAGATCTCCTGCGAGGTGGCTGGCCGTGTGTGTACTTGCTGATCCGGAAAACAACTACCCTTCCTCGAGTATTGCTCCAAGAGTTGACCTTGACAACACCGCAGAAGTCAGTCGAGATGTATCTGCTTTTTGGAAGAAACTGCAGTTGAGCGTCAGGGGAATGAAGACATATCGCTTTCGGCATGTGAGCTACGAAAGGCTCCGCAATACATGAAAAAGATAAACACTGAATTGCATGAAACCTTGTTGTCAGTGAAAAAGAAGTTGAAGACAACTACCAGATAGACAAAGAGGCTGCAAAAAGCCTTGCTACGCTGACCAAAAGCCTAAAGTTTTTGAAAGAGGGTCACAAGGCTGCAAAAGGTCACAAGGTCACAAAGCCGAGAAGGCAGCGCATGGAGTGCAGAAACGACAAAGAAAGCATTGCAGCTCAAGTTTACCTGTGGCTCTGCTGAATATGACTTGCTTTTAGAAAACCCTCTTTCGTCACGCAAAATGCTTAGCAGACGATTACAGCACCTGTTTTTTAAGCCCGGTGTCTTGACTGCGATCATAAGCATGATGAAAGTAAAGGCGGCTTCGATGTCTGATATCGAAAAAGATTGCGTTTTATTCCTGGACGAAATGGAGATTCGTAAGCGTGTCGAGCTAGACCGAAGTGGTGATGGCTTTCTTGTGAAGATGACACTCCCTGAAACTGACCAAGCAGCAAACCATGTACTGGTCTTCATGGTTGGTGGCCTAAACAAGCGCTGGAAGCAGGTAATCGCTTATCACTTCGCGGGCGCTTTTGTGAATGGTGGGAAGTTGAAAGACTTCGTTTTCCGTTTAATTAGGCTTTGTGCAGATATTTCAGTACGCGTGCTTTGGTTGACATGCGACATCGGGAGTTCCAACAGTGGAATGTGGTGTAGCTTAAACCGGTCAAGTTCTCGCTATTCTTTCACTACGGGCACTGTTCCCAAACCATGTAACAATGCTATGTCGCTGTTATTTATACCAGATACTTAACACGTTCTAAGAAATGTCAGAGGGCACCTCGTACGGAAAGGTCCGAAGCAAGGCAGTGACGAAATAGTGGCCAAGCACAATTTACCGAGCAGAGATGTGTCGATTGAGTACCTTGAAGCAGTGTTAAAGTTAGACACGGATGAGTTAAAAGTGGCTCCCAATCTAAGTACCCTCCATGTTTCGAACGACGACTTTACAAAGATGAATGTAGAGGTGGCAGTTCAGCTCTTCCCTGAAGCACCTGCAGCTATCAGGTACCTTGTGTAAAGGAAGAAGCTCCCGCCGGAAGCTGGAACAACAACCTGGTTTCTTGAAACAATTTTCAAGTGGCACACAATCATGACTGCGCAGCACCATGCAGTTGCTCTGAGTTTGTTAAATAAAATTAGATATGAAGAGGCCATTTCAACGCTGAAACTCGCTGTTGAAGTCGTTGACAGCTAAGGCATTGGCATCAAAAAGGTGTGGAAGCCATGCCGGGCTGGGGTGCTAATGTCCACTGCTGTCGTGCTTCAACTGCATGATATTCGGCTCAAGAAACGTGGTTACGCATTCTTCTTGACAGAAAGGTTGGCGCAAGATTGCCTGGAAAACTTGTTTTCTGTGAGCAGAATGATCTGTCCCGTGCCCAGTGCATATGATGTCAAAAATGCACTCAGAATCGTATAAGTAAGCGAGTTCCTCAATGTACCTAAAAGCTCAGGTTATGTAGCTGACGACAGCAACTACTTGCTGGACTTCTTTTCTACAGAGATACAAGAAGTGAGGGCAGAATTCCAAGATTCATCATACGCAGATGACTGCGCAGAGGTCGAGCAATTGTCTGCAGTAGGAAGCGACATCGTTGGCAACTTGGCAGGCTATTTTGTGAGGCCCTTCATATCTGCAAACAAGCCCTAGTCTAGCTACATACAAACCCTGACTGCTGATGAGTCTTCTGATGAGCATGCTCTCGTGCAGCTGAAGGGGTACAAGCAAGCCTCGAGAAATCTGGTATATGTGAGCGGTACACTACTGCACTTTTTCCTGCGAAGGTGTGTTCAAGAAATTTTCAGAGGAAGAGGACATTTGTCGTTGAGTTAGCCAATCAAAACTCTTACGAGTATCATAGAGAGATCGGTTTCTCTACCACCTAGTAAGTGCACTGACCACCCAAGCGTAATGCTAAAATTCATGTGCCGTTTTGTAACCCCCATGCATTGAATAAAAAAAAAACTCTCCCTATTCCGCATTGTGTGGCTCGGGCCTACCTTGCAATTTTTTTTTTATCTCGTCTTTCAACATAACCTTCAGGCGCCACACAGTACATATAATTTTTCATATAAATATCTCTTTCATGATTGACTGTACTAGACATTACTAAGCAAATAAATTTTGTGTATCATTTGGTTTCTTCTGTGTACTACGAAAGATCGACACTGACAAGCTGACACTGGCAAGGAGAAAAGAGACGACGTGTCGAGAAGGAGGGTAGGCGCAGGTGCGCGGAATTGACCAGTTCTGGCAGGTGTTACGGGTTCTGCGTTGCAGTATGGACGTACCAGGCTCGTCTCGTGATAGCATTGTCCCCGAATCTCAATCTCGCGCGCGCAAGGAAGGAGACTGCATGGCGCGGCCGCGCGAGCCCTATCCCAAAGGCAATCTGCGACAAGGAAAGTCTAGGCGTCTAGGCGTACCGAGGGCCTATAGCTTCGGGTGCGCTATAGCACCCATACGCTTGCGCGTCACCCGCATTAACGAAGTGAAACATCCCTGTAAGTTTTGTTGCGATAGCAATTATATGGGCACTCCCGGTGATTTTTTCAGTCACCGTGATGTTCGGTATAAAGTCGAAGGGCGATAACACCGTCGCCGCCCACCATATGCTGTATGTGCGAGTGAAAACTAGCGAAGGTGAGCCAACGATCGCGGTTTAGTCTCGTGCGCGCAAGGGAAGAAAGTGGGGAAGAAATGTGCCGTTTTCCGTCCTGCGCAAGGAACCGGGGCGAGGGTAGGCAGGGGGGCGTTGTACTTCGGGATCAAGTGCGTAAGGCGCGGGCGCGCGCCGTCGCGCGTGCTTTACTTAGAAAGGGATCTGCTTTGAAGAGCACAGTCTAGGTGGACCAACGGCTCGTAGCTTTTTGTGTGTTCTGTTCGCGCCTCTCAGTTTGTGTTGAATCGATAGAAACCACGTAGGTAAATTCGCTCCCTGCTGCCACCGCGCTTCCTGACGCCAGCATTTTGACAGCGAGTGTTCCCTCTCTTGGAGTGTGATGTGTCCATGTTGCCTTGAGCACGCTGACACAATGCCTGTTAATTTAATTAGTAATTAGTAGTAATTAGCTACCGACGCAACCCATGGAACCACGCTGGAGAAGCTGCGACAGATAAAAGATTTGGGCTACATAGAAGTACGACCGGTCATACCCAGGGATGGGGCCTGTACTGCGGGTGTGATCTACGATATTGGCTTGGCAACTTCAAACTTGGACCTGCCAATTTTGATAAAACCGGCATACGAAGGAATGGTCATCACGCACGTACGCCGACTCGGAAGCAGCTGTTGCGTGACAATAGTGTTTAAGAGTGATTCCATGCCTTCGCACGTAAAGTTCGGTCATTTCCGACATGTCGTACGGTAGTTTGTCCCAAAGCCGATTCAATGTCATAAGTGCTTCAGGATCGGGCATGTTAAGGGCCTCTGCGCAAACTTCACAATATGCCCCCGGTGCGCGGAGTCACACGCGGTAGATGTCTGCCGTCCAACAAACTTGAGGTGTGCGAACTGCGAAGGAACCCATGAAGCGACATCTAAAGAATGCCCAAGAATCAAAACTGAATTTGAAGTTCTGAAGCACATGGATAACTGAACCCACAGAGAAGCCTCAGAAAAGATCAGGCGTCGACATCGTCATCCACGGAAACGTACAAGACAGGGTGGAGTACGTGCACCGCTTGTGCCAACGCCATCTCGGCAAATAGAACTGCCGAGAGCACAAGTAGGCCTCAAACGGAGAAGGCTCCCCCTGTGGAAGAGTCGCCGACACTCGGAAGCTCTGTCTTATAAAGAGCCTCCGCGCTTGATGCTCCCATCGAAGCCCGTTTCTGAAGGTGAGGCTTTCACAGTGGAAAGCCAAATGATTACGGTACTGCGATCCATTGTGAATGTCATCAGGGCTATGCTGACAAACATCGACATCCCATCTGCTCAAAGTGCCCACAACTGCTGGACGAACTGAACCGGGCCTTAACAAGCCTTGAGTGAAGCCTTGGCTGACATTCACCAGTCATCTCGTAAGGAGGTCAGAGAAGCGTCGATTCTTCAGCGGAACGCGAGAAGCCTAAGATATGGCGTCGCCGATTTTCGTCACTTTGTTCTCACTAACCGATTTCCAATCATTGTCATCTGTGAACCAAAATTATCCCATCCAATAACGCTATCCGGCTACGAGACAGTATGCTCATCAAGCTAGGGCAAAAGTAGCAAGTTTGTAGTGTTTATTCGCCATGAGCTCACTTACGTCGTCCAGCCTGTGAAGCCTCATGACGACAATCAGTATGTGCGCATGACTGTTAAAAATGAAAAAGTCACCTTTGCACTCTCGGGGTTGCATCTGTCCCCATCAAGTCGATTTGACACCGATAGACTAGACGACATCTGAAAAACACAACTTCGTCCGTGGATTATCACCAGGGACTTCAACGCACACCTTACCATTTGGGGAAGCTCACAGGTTGAAGCGACGGGACGATGTCTAGCTTCATTAGTTTCCAACAATGGTCTCTACCTGCTGGATGACGCGAGTCCAACGTTTCTGCGGAGAATAACGTGCAGTAGCTGCCTCGATTTGATTTTCGTCTTCCACCACCTCCCCATAAATGTACAGTGATTTTTGGACATCGAAACGCATGGAAGCGACAAGATCCCCACTTACCTCAAAATCAAGGGGATGTCTAACACGTATACGTCCACCACGATACGAAAAATAGATTAGACTATTTTGAAATCCCAGATTGAAGATGCTTGTCACAAAGGCCTCACTTGTGGACTTCAACAAGCTATAAAGAAAACGGCACAGATGGCCACGCGCGCACTCACGTGTTCTCCAAGGTACTCTGAATTCGACCTGGAATTGGAGCGGCTTCGTGCGATTCTCCGTCTTGCTGAATGAAGATACCGACACACTAAGTCAATTCAAGATCTAAGGACAGCCCAGCGAATGCAAAAGAAAATTCAACGCCGCATGGATAAATTAGAGGCACAGCGGTGATTGAAATTTTCTGCGTTGCTGGATCCCCGCAAACCGCTATGTCAAATAGGGAGAACTGTGCGTAGTCTACGTTCTGTTCCGGAACAACGCTTTCCGTTTAATGCCCTAGCATTATTCCAGCGCCGACAAGACATTGATGTGGCGGAAGACTTCTGTGCTATCATTGCGGGCCAGTCAACTTGCACAGGTTCGCTTACATTGAACCGCATTCCAGATTCGCGAGATTCACGCAAAAGCTTGACGCGGCGCTCGCCATATGTAATTGGTCCTCGTTGCCTGGTGCGGATGACATATCTTACCATATGCTATGTCTCCTTGGTGAACGGGCACGAAGGGCGCTCCTTAATATATATAAAGAGTCCTGGCAGGACGTCCAAGTTTCTCAAATTGGAAGATTAGCGGCATGGTATCGCTTCTTATGCCTGGCAAGTCTCCCCTAGAGATTACTGCATACTGACCAATTGCTCCGGTAAGTTGCGTTGGGAAGTTAATGGAGCGAATGATCGTCGCCGGACTTAAGTCGTACCTGGAACATTACGAAATCTACCCAGACGCCATGGCTGGCTTTTGACGTCACCGATGTTCTACCTACAACGTAGTCGATCTGGTAACCTATGTTCAACACCAAAAGACGTGTAAGAGATTACCTGTCGCAATGTTCTTGGATATAAACGGAGCCTATGAAAACATTCTTCATGACGCCATACTTGAATCATTGGAACGGATGGCTCTAGGCGGTCAACTATATCGTTGGGCACGCCGTTATTTACATAGGCGGACTCTATTTGTTAACACTGAAGCTGGCCTAACCTCGCAATATTACATGCACTATTGATCTCCGTAAGGCGGTGTCTTGGGTCACACGCTTTTCAATCGTGTAATCACTGCTCTCGTGGAACGACTTCCGAACATGGTTGAAGTATCAATGTATGCCGACGACATCTGCGCCTGGGCATCTAGTGTGACGCGGCCACAGGTACGCGTAGGTCTTCAAAAAGCTGCGACGTCAACATCGAGGTACCTAATTAAACAAGGCCTCTAGATCTCGCCAGAAGAATGCGCACTTGGTCGCGTTTAGCTGAAAGCTAATGAGATCATATGATTTCTCTAACGACCGTCAAAGGATACACTATATCAGGACACGCCGATATTTAGGCGTAATCATTGATCGTGACCTCTGCTAAAGACCTCATGTGACCTACCTAAAGAAGCGCCTGACGGATGTTATTAATCTGTTCAACTTTCCTGCAGGAAAAGCCTCAGGTACGTCAGAACATGCAATGATGCAACTATACAGGACGCTCCTTGCTTAGGTACTTGCGATGCGGCTTGCCTGTGCTGAGCAACACCTGCAGAAGTCATATCCGTACACTCGAAAGCGTCCAGGCCCAGGGACTTAGAGTGTGTCTTGGATTGCGGCGGTGCTCGTCAACACTTAAAACAATTGCGATTGCACACGATTTCCCAGCAAAGACCCATATAGTCATAGAAGCGCTCAGACCACACGTGAGGCACATTGCTCGAGCCCCTGCCCATCATCTAGCATCGCTGCCACAGGATCGACCACGTGCCTCCTTTTGTCAGGCAGTCCTGCTCTATCGTGTATACCTTCCAACAGGTTATACAGCTCCAGCGAGAGTTCCGTTTCCCCCGTGGTGTTTGGCTTAAGCAAAAGTTCGACTAGTGGTACCAGCAATGCCAGGAACGCTCGTCTCCAGAACTCAAGCAGCTTCCACTGCTCTTGCTGTACGAGACATACAACGAACATCATCCTATATATGCTGACGCTTCAACCACAGTGAATGGGACTGCAGGATCGGCGATCTTTCCTGAAAAAGCCTCCACCATAAAGATTCGACTAATTTACCAGACTACATCGAAGGCCGCGGAACTCGCTGCTATTCGTTGTGCACTTCGCGTAATGTCTGATGAACTGCCGAAGAAATGGAGCGTGTTCAGTGACTCCAAGGCTGTTCTTCATTGTTTGGTTTCTGCCTTACGCCGCGGACACCGCGAACAACTAGTTCTGGAAACCAGACTGCTGCTTCACCACCTCGTCGAGCAAGGACACGACATCACGTTACAGCAGCAGCACAGCAGCAGCACAGCAGCAGCAGCCGATGCAGCAGCACGACCTGCACATGAGGAGGGCTTGCAAGACTCCATTCCATTCTCAAGAACAGAGGCAGGAATGAAATTTCGTGTGCTTGCAAATGAAGCCATCAGATGTTTATGGAACACACCAAGCTTGAAGCTCACAGATCTGCACCAACTGGATATTTCCCTTCTACTTTGACCCCCATCTGGACTCTGCCGACTCAAGACAACAGTACTTTGCCGACAATGGCTTGGTGTCGCTTTCACAAGATCTTTTGCCGTCTGAGTCGGTATGGACGAGAGCGTGGCTTGCAGTTACTGCGGCGTCGTGTAGACTATAGAACACATACTTTGCCACTGTCCTCGATACAGCGCGCACTACCTGTCACTAGCGGCCATGTTGGCACGCCTTGAAGAGAGGCCACTTTCAGAACAGACAGCCTTGGAATGCCAACATGAACTGTCGTTGTACCGAAAGTCGGTCAAGGCTTCGTTGACCTTTTTACGTGGCAGAGGTCTATTAGAAAGTCTATAATGATCCCGTCCCGTCCTTTTTTCTTCACGCCTTTCTTTTTTGTGCCCGCTCTTCTTCCCCTTTTTACTTCCCCTTTTCCTTCCCCTAGTGCAGGGTAGCAAACCGGAGGCTTTAACTCTGGTTAACCTCCCTGCCTTTCTCTCATTTGCATGTCTCTCTCTCTCTCTCTCTTGATTCGTAAGCGAGTGTTTGCAAGTCTATACGGCCGATTAAGCTAGTATCCTCACTTATCATGATTGTCTACCAATTTCCTACCTCAATCGAAGCTTCGCCTTTCAGGCAAAATTGCGACTCTGTTGTTGCGTCATTTGGCGAAACTGTCTTACACGCGTGGCCCCGAAACGTAGTTAACGACTCATCATAAGGATTTTGCGCGGAATTCGAAATGTTCATAGCTCCCAAGTTCCTTTGACATTGTGCAGCCACCTTCGGCGATATCATGTCCAGCATCAGGATTGGTTGGAATTTTCTCTTTCGAACAATTTTACCATCAGAGCACACGCACCTGAGTATTGTAATTGTTATTCTGAAAGGTAATGTGGTGCAACAACATTTATATTATCGAAAATACTGTGCCAAATTAGATATAACCTGAATATTTATGTTGATGACACTCAATTTGCTTCTATGAAATCACTGTTGCCAGCTAGCATTAATAAGAAGCATGGACAACATATATTGCTCACTATCATGCTGTGTTCCCAAATTTTGTCCTTCTCTGCATTCTGTTTTTCATAACTTATTCATAAACAACAGGAACACCGTGATCGCAGGTTACACAAACAGCTAATTCCTCGATTCCCCAATTACACAAAGTGCTGTCTTTTTATAACGTTGATACGAGCCATGAAGTACTCATACCCATTTATATGTGTAGCTAGTGGTACGCATATGCTAATAATTTGGTCACACTTTAACCAACTTTATCCTGTAATGCTGTCCTGTTGACCTGGAAGCCGATATACACTGATCAATACCTTGTCTTGTGCCGGTACAAAAGTGACATGCCATGATTATTGCATTCATTTCAGAAAGCTATATTCGACGAACGCAATTTTGTAAAGCGTGTTGAAATCATTGACAGATAATTCGCCAAGTTCTTCAGAGACCAAACATTTGCGTTTAACCGCTTTTCAGCTTTCGTGGAAACATCTATAAACGATTGCATACCACCGTTAAATGTCACAAGAAATTTTTAGCGTAGTGGAAGTCATGGCTTTCAGCAAGAGCTTAATTAAGCACTTGCGCAAAAATGGTAATTTGTAGAAAAAGGACCAAAAGAGTCGCTTTAGTGTTATTTTATCCTTCAATCTTATCACATAAAGCAAAAGTACCGCAAAACTAAGCAAATTCAATAATTGAGGAAGGTTCTGCAGCCTTCTAAGCACATGGTCTTACGCTGCCGCTCTACGAGTCTGTATCGCGCACGCTGAGTACCCGTCGCAAACGGCCATGCTCGTCAACTGTCATAAATGCTAACGAACACAACTCCCTGTTGTTTTTGCAGCAGTGGCAGAAATCTGATTTCCACTGGGGGTGGGAAATGTTTTTCTTCATTTTCCTTTCCGAATCGCACGCACTTGTTACCAATCACGCCATTCAGATACGTCTAGACTGAGATATGCGAGACGCAGGCAGCCGCGGCGAAAAGGCGGCCCACGCATTGGTTAGCCCGTGAAACCGCAACCGCGCATCGCTAGATTTCCCACGTATTCCCGGTGCCATCGCGGATCAACGTCGACCCCGCGAGCATCATAAGGTAGGAGAGGCAGGCAAGCAGACACGCCCTAAAAAAGACGATACGCGAGAGCACTCATTCCTGAAAGGCTAGCGGAGAGCGGAGCGCACGTAGTCGTGCATAACGCCCGCATCGTGCAGAACCGCTCTGAGTTTCGATTAACTGTAGAGATGATGTTAGTACGGCGCGCTAGCTTAGCGTCTCAACGATGGCAAGACATATGCCACCTCTTCATGCACCGACTTCCCGTACCGACACCTACCACACTATACAACGGCGTCATCAAGGGCATCCGCCTACTCCGAGACAAACATCGCATGAGACGCGGATGAAGCCCGCAGGCCGCAGACGCGCCCCACGAGGATCAGCGACTCTCGCATGTCCAACAAAGTTTAGCAGAAACATCGATAAGTCTTCCGCCGCCTTTCCACCTCCGCTAAAGGGCCCCTTCCGCGCTTAGGCCATAGATTAGCCTATACTTGCAAGCAAGATTTATTCATTTATTCCTTCACTCTTTCATTAGCCCTTCCTCCATAACATCAGCTCCGAGTGACCGAACATCAGAGGGGCACGACCAAATAATCCTCTTGGTCCTTCCGGTCATATCGCCACCGAAAGCTCTCTGTTTGGCTCGGAAAACAGGACACTTCACCGTGAAAGTTAGGAAACAAAGCTCGTGCAGCCCGGCACAAGGTACCGCGGTAATGCAGATTATAAACGCGGTCAATGTACGAAAAAACTGCCAGTATTTGCAACCTTGCAAAATCACAATCGAAGTTCTTTCGCTCACCACTGCCTCTTGTGCGAATACGACGAGCTCTCCTGAGCATACTCGCTGCTGCTGAAGTCGGCAGACCTTGGTCTGACGCCGTATCATTGCACCCAAAAACAATGCACTTGAGATTGTTTTTTGAAAAGAATGTATTTTCCACAACATCGTCTATATGATTGCAAACTCAAAGGCGTTTGGAGTTAAAAACGATCGGTCTCACTAGATCGGTGCTGCTTTCTGCGATGTCACCACGGGGCCAGCCTGAGTTTTCTTCGTCCATCCAAGCCTGCCCCTAGGCGACAAGCGCGTTAAAATAGCGCTTACATTAAGCCTTCAGCGAAGAAAGCACGGCCTTCTGCTACGGCTGCAGTCTCGGTAGTTTTTGTCGCTGCCCGTGCGGAGCGCATAAAAGTCTTAAAAAGTCTCCTAAAATGCCACGTAAAAGGCGCGGGGGAACTTCTGTCGTGAGCCCTGTTCCCCTCTGTGCTTCCTCTTCCCTCGTTTGGGCTCTCTGGGCCCAGTGGCATCCAGCAGGCTTTACAACCATAATTTCTTTGGGTGATACAATCTGAGACAAAGGAACCGTGGCGCGCAACGCCCTTCTTGTTATCTTCGGAGTGCTTTTCCGACAAACGGATCTATAGTATGTGAAAGTGGTGTGCAAGGTGCATAATATCAACTCCTCACAGTCAAGAATAAAATATTATAGCAGTAATCTGGACGCCAGACAAGCAGGTGTCGTGCATGCGCCCTTTCGCTGGAGAAAGAAGACAAAGACGATTATAGCCGTGTCACCGGATTCTCGTCTTCGGCATCAACTTCTACAGCCAGTCATCCCTCCCCGCCGCTGTCGCCAGTGGGAACGTTTCGTGGGCGAGTACTCAACCAGGCTGCACTATGGCTGCGAGCACCTCGCCGCAAGATGGCCCGAAGCAGTCGGAACCGCCGATGTCACAACCGCTGCCAGAGCCACTGGCATCGGAGCAGCCACCGCAGCAGAAGCCCCACTTAAATCTCACCAACCTCGACACACTTTTCGACGACGAGGGCCCCAAAGCGCCACCTGGAGCGCAGCGCATCTCGGCAAGCAAAGGACAGCCGTCGACGCTCAAGAGCGAAGCGGGCAATGCGGTCCACGAGAACCCCTTCCAGCTCGCCCACGACGTGGCCGTGGAGCAGCGTTTGAAACTTGAAGCCGAACGCAGACGCCAGCGGTTTGCCAACCTTCTCTGCGGTGCGGCTGTCGTCCTTGTGGTCCTCTCCTTCATTGCCACAGTGGGTGCGTCCTTGTTCTCGAGGCACCCGCATAGAGTGATCGTGACCCCTGAGGAACCAGCCTACAATTCCAGCTCCGAGGACGAGGAGAACGACGCTTTCGACGGCCATGACGCACGTGTGATGCGGGAAGCAACCGATGGAGACTCTTTCAGAACGATGGCGGAGGAAGACATGACAAGTACTGGCACCTATCCGGACACCGAGATCCTTCAGGCAGCGGTCGATCCTTTAGGTTTCTCAAAGCGCTCACAGCAGGTGCTCCAAGCAGCCAAAACCGCCACAGCTGCAGGCATGACCTTTGGTACCAGCGAGGAGGCGGCATCTCGTGAAAATTCTACGTGGCAGTAAAGGAACTAGATAATTCCAAATAAATTATTATTTGGTGAGAAGCGGAAATGAGTACTGTAATATAAATTACAAAAAATGCAGTACCAAACTCTGAACACGTCGAGGAACATTTGTTGCAAAGGTGACGTGTGTGCATGGTATGGCGATGTCTTTCGTCAAACACGAAATTATACAATTTCGGTGCCCCGAGTTTCACACAGAAAGCCTTCGCCTTACTTTAAAACGTGTCGCGAGCTTGGAGAAAATCCGGTTCCTTGCCTTTTTATTTTTTATTGTTCATCCTGTACTGTAGGCAGTATATTACACTCATCGTATTCCTAATGAACTAGTTACCACTGCAGCGAAATGACCGCTTTAACGCGCAAAATATATGTTATCCTCAATTATCATGAAGGAAACGAAAGGTAATACAGTCAATAACTGGGTGCTTTATCGCACTGCACATTGTATGGCCGCAGGTCACGGTGATTCTCGGTGTACATAATGAACGCAATTCTCACTAATCCGCTTTCCGAAACTATTTGCCAATAACTGGAAAAATAAATGAAGCTCTGGCACAATAAGCAAAATCTAGGAATATCTTGGTAGCGGGCTAGTTCGTATTGCATAGCTAAAATAAACTCGAAGCGCAAAGGAGCAAACACGGAGAGGACAGCAGGACCTTGTGTACAGGAGTGATAGAAACAGAGGAACGCTACTTATTTTTGGCATTTCATTTGTTTATTCGAGTGGGCGTTTGCTCACGACGAATTCATCGCGGCCAGATTCGCTGATCCTTTGAGTATCGGCGGTGGATTTGGCTGTTCCGTGCGCCTGGCGCCGGCCCGTCGAACCAGCCACACCTTCATCCATTGCAGGCGAGGCTGACGGCGTCAGTGGTCGTCGCATCATCCCCGACGTACAATTGGGAGGAGTCTTCGTCTATCGACTGCAGCTGCGTGCGAGCGTCGTTAACGGGGTACGGGACGTTGTCATGGTGGAGTCGAAGTGCGATTTATACCTCCGTAAGGCGTATCCTCGCTGACCGTCGACGTAGGCAGCCTGCTGGGCTTCTTCACGAACAAAGATGCGCTCACAATCAGCATGGTAGATGTGATCAATGGTAAGGTGACCCCACCGCGGTGCAGGTTGAAGTGCTGCTGCTGCGTCTGTTTGACGCCATGCTTCGAATGCTTGTTGTCTATCTTCAGCGCCTTGGTAAACTCTAATTGGTCGATCACGACCGGATTGCCCACGGCGCTCTTGAGCGTCTGCGGCTGTCCCGTGGTGACTGAGACACGCTGCTGTGCTGGCGGTGCATTGGGGAAGGCGTCAACCAGAAGTCTGTCAAGCTTGGTGATAAACTTGCAAGTTTGTTACCGCCGTGACGGCGTCGTCGGCAATGGCTGCAGTGAAGGCGGCGGTGGTGGCGGCGGATTCGACCGCGCTGTTGTGGGCTGCCGCTTGTCCGGCTGCGTGACGTTTCTTGCGGCCATAGTGGAAGCACCAACCAAACGTTCCGGCTTATGGCGGCGGTTGAGAGGCCGCTTGGTTTGGTTTGATGCCGTTCGCAATGGAAGAAGCAGAAACGCGTTTCTTATTCTTCTTATCAAGCGATGGCACTTACCCTCTGCGGCATATCAGCCAAAGAGCGGGAAATAAAATATCAAAGCTATAAGTAAGCCGTTACTGCAATATGTTTTATATTGCAGACATTACAACGTTCATGAGACAGTTATACACCTATAAATATATATTACTAGTATTACCTTATTTGGTTTTTCTTTTCCTCCACTGTCTGCGAGGTCAGCTGCCATGTATGTATTCTACGTTACTCAAGCAAGACAAAGGGTTTGCATGAAGGTGGACTAGAAGTGATGAATTGCCTGATTGCGCAAAGCCTCAGCTTGAAGCGCACATGTTTTGATAAGCGGACTCGACCCCATCAGGGCAATCGGTATTATTCACATCAGCCTGACGAAGACAAGTCCTCGAGTGGATAGACAGGGAGAGAAATACTTTATTGGTACAAAACGGAAAGATAAGCAGAATTTACATTTAGGGACCAAGTATACGAAAGGGAATCTACAAGATTGTTTTTCACGATATAGTGAAAGCGACCGGAATCGCTCTACATCCCCGCACTTTTTCCATTATGCATTTTCATTCTCTAGATTTTGTTAAATGTACCCAACGTTGCTGGATATTATTCATAAGATTCCTATGAGTTTCCTATGAGTTTCCTTCCTTTTTAAATCATATCTACTTGTAGATGTCACTGTATTTGCATGCCTTCATCCAGGTGAGTACTTTTTTCGGTTTGTATTTTTCTTGTTTTTTCTACCTTTAGTTTCACTGGACATACTAAAGATGGTTTTGTGATTGTGTAGGCTATTAGGGCTAGTGAACTCGTTATTGCTTGATTTTACAGTGAAGCTGTCATTGCTATTACAAGCGAAGAAAACGCTATATGCCAATTTTCACAGTGTCCTGAAGAAATTAGATTGTTCATCAAATTTTCACTAGAGGAAACAGGGCGTTACATAGTGGTGATATGCGGGCGAAATTTAGCACTCTGTGAGTCAATAAGAGTTAAAGTAAAACACTTCAGCGTTTGTAGGCATGTTTGTAGGCGGTATATAAGAACGCTTACAAAGTTTTTTAGTGCCCTGAGAGAAAAGAACGTGGTAGAAATTCTATATCTGTAAGGAATGGGGGTCATCTTATGGACGACGTGTATTCAAATATTCAAGTGCGTAGGATAATACAGCATTTGTAAATATTTACTTATACAAGCGTTCCAAGCCTTTACAAGGAGGTATCACAAACCGCATAGCAAGTTTGCTCCGTCGTTCTCAAATAGCTCAGCGTGGTACAAAGTTTAAATCTTAAGGGAACGGCGGGCATTTTACGCGTGATGTTTGGTGCATGCGCCAAGAGCCAAGGGTGTCCCTAAATACAAGTGCCAGAAAAAATATAGTGAGCAGCAGGG
Source organism: Dermacentor andersoni (assembly GCF_023375885.2). Lineage (NCBI taxonomy): Eukaryota > Metazoa > Arthropoda > Arachnida > Ixodida > Ixodidae > Dermacentor > Dermacentor andersoni. The sequence goes on from NC_092817.1 coordinate 112,332,142, forward strand.
TGGCACCCGATGCAGGTACTTCTCCACACAGGAATAAACCAATAACAAATCTTAGGGTGTGCGTTGGCATCCATGCATCTTCGAATTACTGCCTTTTGACAGTACGCCCGTATCACTGCCTCTACATTGAATATGCGTGCATGGAAATCTACAAAAACTCCAGAGCTGGGATTGCTGCATCAGAACATTTGGGAAAAATTACGGCCAGAACTCATCTTACGATGACTCTCAACGGTAATGCGAATGTCTTTCGAGCAACGTAGTGGCAAATCATATTCCTTAAGTCACGTTTGACACATTTAGTGGTAATTATGAGACATTGTTTGCTTTGCGCATGCGCCACATATTCCGACATTGTGTCATTTTGCTATGGCACTCGGTTATCGAGGTCGCCCACGAGCATGTAAGCATGGCGGCGACTGTATGACGCCGACGCATTCACGATGGAAGGACGAAGGAATGCTACTGACAGAATAATATTGGAGCATAAATACGACGGTATGAAGACCACGAGATACCGATTCATAAATATCACAGTGGTGCAACGACGACGACCTGACCACAGCGACACAAGGATGATGAGGTAACGACAACCATATGACGACTGCCGGATGAAGAAGTGGGAATTATGATGACGGCACGATCAAGAGGGCGTGACAACGGATGCGGGATAGAGTCTGGGTGACGAACACGCAATGATGACGAGTTCATGAGAACGGCGCCATTATTACAATGGAATTAAGAGAGCATGATTACGAAAAAAATGACGAACAAGAAATGACGTTCATGGATTGGCTAAGGTGGCATGACAACGACAGCATGACGACAATGTGGTGACGATAGTGAAGTGATAACGATCGTGAAAGAGCAGCATGGCGATGATGACATTATGCCAACGGTATCATGACGATGGCATAACGAGAGTCTGATGTCGTCGAAGTTAAAGTGATAACAATGGAACGACCGTGACAGCATGCCGACGATCGTATGACAACAAATGCCAGACAATTACTGTACGACAAAGATGCAGTGATGACGATGCCATGAAAAATGCGTGAGGCCAATGGGATGATCACGAGTGTATGGTGACAAGGTCATAACGATGACTGCTTTGCGAAACTTGTATGAGGACGATGTCGTGACATTGACGGCATAATAAGCGCGGCATAATCACGACACAACTGAATGACGACAGTATGATTACAATAGAATCAAGAAGGAAAATTGACATCGATGGAAAGACGAATGAGGTACGACGATGACGGCATGTCAACGGTGGAGTGACGACGGCACTGACAGAGTCGGGTGACAAAGCTGGAATTACGACGATACAACGTCTACGGCGGTATTAGGACCGCGAACACGTGCTTATTGGCCCAAGCTGTTCGACAGCTTGAACCACTGGATCGGAGTAGAAGGCGGGTGACGACAGCAACACAAGAGTCAGCTCACGAAGCTCACGACGATGATCGAACCACCACGACAGCATCACTATCGTGGTGTGACAATGAATGCAGAACGACTGTATGTCGACAATGACGTGACAACGACGGAATGACGAGTGCCGAATAACAAAGCTGAAACTACAGTGATGCAGCGACTACGATGGAATCACGACCACGAACCCTTACCAAGTTGCCCAAGCTAGCAAACTTCAGCCACTGTGACTGCGTAGGAGTCTAGATAGATTAGCCACTGTGACTGTGTAGGAGTCTAGATAGATAGATAGATAGATAGATAGATAGATAGATAGATAGATAGATAGATAGATAGATAGATAGATAGATAGATAGATAGATAGATAGATAGATAGATAGATAGATTCAAGGAACAAAAGCCACCACATTTTCTCTCTCGCCGCAGCTCTTAGTCGTGCATGCACGCAAACGTCCGGTGCCTCCGCAAGTTCCACGCCCCGTTGTACTTACTAGCAATTATTAGCAAAATGTGGACGCATCCCGTGGGTACGTGATACCTAGCAATGCGAGCCGATCCGGAAGATAGCGTGGTAACAAAAAAGTCGCAGCTTCTCCTGGAAGGCGAAGCACCGATTGCGATAGCAAATTAGTAGAGAGCTATATATACGAAGCAAGGATAGTAGTTTTATGGGCCGTGTAAACTTGGAAACATTCGCTTATTAAATGAATTAACAACCATGGTGTCGCGCGAAAAAGCTAATATGAACACATAACACTCAGCATAGGTGCAATCCCAAATGCAATCTGTGCGGAGGCGACCACCTTAGCGCCACCAAGGAGTGCAAGCGAAGATTTCAGACGCCGTATCTGGTCAGGCACAGGCGGGGGAAACGCTCCCGCGCCCTCAACGCCGATGATTTCCCGGCCATGAAGGGCGCGGATCAAGCACGGCAAGCATCGCCTCAACGCCGATACGGTCGCAGCCGCTCTCGGTCCAGTGAGGTCTCGTGGCCGCTCCAGGGGTCGCACCAGGAGCTGCTCCATCTCCAGGGCGAGGTCGAGGTCAAGATCCCGAGTCCCATACAGATCCAGATACGGTTCCAGGGGCCGCCCGGGTTCCGGAACCAAAGCCAGCATACGGACCTCAACCCGCCTCCACACGGTTATATATCTAATATATATATATATATATATATATATATATATATATATATATATATATATATATATATACTCTCCCTATTTTTTAGAGTGTAGTAAACTTTGAGATTGATTGAGCTGTGACACCTTTAAACAGAACTACCGACATCCAAACTTCACCGTTACTATTATGCAAACAAGGTGGGCCTCTCTCGGGAGGGAGGAGGAAAGCGTGTGACGGCTCAAGGGTGGATGGTGAACAAGGCAGATGACGATAGTGGATTGGCAATAAACTGGTGCTCTCACTGACTCCATGGCTGCTTGGTCACATATACACGCACACCCATATATATATATATATCTGTGTGTCTGTGTGTGTGTGGGGGGGGGGGGGGGGTGTATAGTTTCTCCAGTGCGTGAACAGCGTGCATGAAGCGTGCGAATAGACGCGGTCGAAATTATTTCATTCGTCTATTTGCAGTGTCCTTGGACAGCTGAATAACGTATCGGGTTGAGTAAGCGCCATGGTGATTAAATCATACACCATGGTTTCGTTGTTCAATATAGTGTCTTTTTAATAACACAGAACGACAAAAACGCCGAACACATACATCCAGTTGGGATAAACTAACCAGAATCTTCAAAGCGACAAAAGTGCTTATCTATCACGTAGTTTTCTTCATGAGTAAAGTAGGAAATTTCATTTATAGGAATAAAGTAGAAAAGGACAGACAGGAGGTTGTCAAGAATTGCTGGATCTCGCGTAATTGAGAAATGTATGCATGAAATGGACAACCGGCAAAATACCTTAGTTGGAGTTGGTACTTGCCACCATCTTAAGATGGGTGTAGTGCATGTTCTCAGCGGCACGCCACACGACACCACACCACGCCATACCGTGCACTGTTCCATGTGGACGCTGCCCAGCTAGAAGACAACTCGCTGAAGGAGGCACGACAGGCAGCGAAAGACGCCGCGGAGACGGGCCGCTATGCCCAGCTTGAAGAAGATCGCCTTAAGAAGGCGCGACCAAACGTGTCAGTAAATCTCGATTTTTGCTCCGTGATCTCGATGCAAGAGGTCACGTGTTGGACTATCGCTGAGCAAAGGGGTGGCTTCGCGGAACGTTCGCTTGCCAAGGGCGGCTGCGTGACGTAATGCTCTCTTCTAACCATTACTGCGAAGTTTTCTATGGCTAGGATCTGGAAAATAATGTGTCCGAGACGTTGACAAAAATAATGCGCTGGAGCGGTGAACGCTGCTTGCCAAACGCTAGTCTATGACGATGTGTGTCGAAACGTCAGTGTAAATGTATAAAATGACAAATAAATAAACAGTAAAAAGTAAAAGGAACAACAAACATACAAATAACAAATAAAATCAACATAAAGACGAAACAAACAACGAAGTTATGTGCTTATGCCTTTATTCAACTAATATAGCATAACAACCATACAGAACTTAATAAACCACTGAGCAATACAGCCTCGCCGGTCTTCCATCTTGACATGGTGGAAGGACCCTGAAATTCCTTCCTCCATGAAGGCAAATCAGCGCATCAGATCCTTCAGGCGCCTTGCCACAGAGCAGCTCGGCGAGCGCAGTAGATCCGCAGCAAGTTCCACTTCCCAGAATTGAAGTGTATGGTGCGGTGCATCTGCCTTTTGAACGTCGCTATTGGAAATAAGAAATAGAACTTCAGTGTACTGGAACTTACAGCTTGAGGGATGCTGTGAAGAAACATTAGGAAAAACTTGGATGCAATATTTTTTGTAACCTATTTAGGAGTAACCATCGCATGTTATGCGATCCTGTATACAAGGTGGGGGGATCTCATTTTTTTCTCGGGACATTCCCGGATGTTCTCCTTTGAGTGCCCGGATAACGGCCCTGGCTTTAGGATCAAGGTCACTTGAAGGTCGCAGACAACGGGTGCTAAAAGCATTTCATGCTTAAAACCAAGTTAGTGACATTGGAATAAAAAGAAATATCGTAGAGAGCCTGCGGAAATGTCTGTTTTTCATGTAAGCTGCATAATATCCTTATCTTATATTCGAAGCGTAGCACGTGCGTTTAAATTAATTTTTTATGCAGAAATCAGTTTTCTCCGTCTCTTTAATCAATATTAATATTACAGTGTGTGAAACCACCAATTACGACATTGTTATAAAAGTGTTTGTCGCGCTTTGCCGTGAAGACTGACAAACATGAATTGCTCTGTGCCACGTACAATTGTTGAATGCAGGTCCGGGAACCCACATCAAGTACTATGCGCCATCAGCTCCACTACCTTTTTGTTACGTAGACGTATCAAGAAGAAATAGATTTAAAAATTCAAAATGCAAATATTCCGTTACTTCATGCGTCCATGTCCATGGACAATGTCTCCTTTATATCCGTGTGTCCTTTATAAATGTCTCTTTAGATGGCCGTTGCTCAGACGCTACGTCGTTCTGCTTCTGAGCACACAGGGTCACAGGTTCGACTGAGAACCGCGGTGGCCGCATTTCGAAGGAGGAGAACCGGGGGAGCTCTAAAATGTACTTTGGACTCACGGTAAAGGAACCACAGGTGGTCTATACTAACCGGGCGGTCCCGATAGCCCGTCATGTGTTGCTGTTGGAATGATGGACCGTACAGCTACACACAGAAAAACACAATATTTACTGGCAATAGACATCTTACTCCGCTGGTTAATATCGAATAAATAAAAAAAACCCTGGAATGGGTCTGCGATATCTTTCCGCAAATAGGGCAACGTCATAAGTTTACACTCCTTATGTGTATATATCAACAAATAGGTAAGGCATTATACATATATCGTTTGTAAAATACGCAGAATCGCTGCGGGCGTCACCTTGTTCGGCTATCTTGCGTAGCGCTTTGAATGAAAACGCACTGAATGACGTACCTACATGTTTTAGGTTTCGTAAATTGTGCGGGAAGTCGGCGCTGGGACGCAGCAGTTGCCGGCAATTTTAGCAAGGCCATATCTACCTGCAGCAAACATCCAGAAAAGCGTTGGTACAGGTATCCTTTAGAATGTTCGAAGCTTTTCTGAAGGCTGACCTTCGTTGATGTCCCCGGATGTGATGATTTCTGGAAATGTGGCCTCTATGAAGCGTCGTGTTTCCTCATTGTCGCCGATAAACTCTGGCCACTCGGTCCCCGGCTTTCCGGTGAAGTTGACCACGTAAGGAAGCGACAGCAGTTCGGGGTCAAATTTACGCACAAAGTAGATCCACGCTTTGAGCCTGCCGCCACCCTGCGAAAGCAACTCTACGTCTTCCTGCGACCTAATGTATAGGCGGGGGTGCCACTCGAGGTGGTCTATGACGGCCAACATGCGATCATCCACTTGGTAGACTTCTCCGCACACTTCCTGCACGTATAATGGGAATGGTTACAAAGCAGAACCCAATCCACTAATATAGCAAAATGTGTTTCATTCAGTCGAGCTTTCTGTAACGCTGTTTTCCGTCTCAGACTTGAACGAGTAGGACCGGCAAGATTAGCGAATAAGGTTGACATTCTTAAATCAATATCAGAACGTCTGTCTGTCTGTCTGTCTGTCTGTCTGTCTGTCTGTCTGTCTGTCTGTCTGTCTGTCTGTCTGTCTGTCTGTCTGTCTGTCTGTCTGTCGGTCGAGGAAACCCATGCGGGTTCCTCGAATGAAAATTCTCGCAGTTCAAGAAAAATTCGCCCTGTCCGGGACTCGAACCCGGGCCCGTCGCCTCTCCCGAGCAGCCGCTCTACCACCGGAGCTAACCAGGCGGCTAGCAGATGGCAGGGCGAAGTACAATATATATATATATATATATATATATATATATATATATATATATATATATATATATATATATATATATAAAATGTGTGTGTGTGGCGCGTCTACTTAAACGAGCCGAAGCAGACACCCAACTATATACTTAGATTTACGTGCACGTTAAAGAACCCCAGGTGCGCCAAATTTCAGGAGTCCCCCACTACGGCCTCATTACCAGATCGTGGTTCTGGCACATAAAACTCCATGATGAAATAAATCTTCGAAAGCCTGCGGTACAGTTGCTTTCACTGCTGAGCCTGTTAAACATTACTCAGGAAATTTCACTGCCAACTGAAGTTAAACTTGACATTAAGTACTGGCACCGAAGCAAGCTTTTTATTTCACTTCAATAAAGAATTAGGCTTTCGCCATTCCACTATAATAGGCGGGGGAAAACGCATAAAATTACGCGATAATAATTTTATTTTTGTGGTTATCTTCTTATTTGGTTACCAGGAAATGTTTGAAGTACGAATTATTTGCAGCCTCACGGAGAAACAGTTGGCTGAATGGTTACGAGGGCGTGGGCGGGGCTTCACGGCAGACTTTAGTTGTATCCGACTATAGTGGAGTCATTTTTTATTAGCTTTGGAAGAACTATAGGGAAATATGTATTTGCGGAAAATCACAGGTTCTTTCGTATCCCTCGTTTACTGCTCTGCCAAGTTAAGTGCCAGAACCGACTCGTATTGTTATTTCACAAGCTTCGTAATGATGCGTGGCCGCCATTCCCGTGCTACCGCGTAGAGCGCAGGACGCTGCCGTTCTAGACGTACTGCGGCCACCGCGGAAGGTTAAACACCTGCATAAGCACAGCAGAGAAGTGGCCACGTGATGCGGCTCGACTGATAACTGTAGAAGTGTCATTCACAATACACAGAATTGTTCTCCACTTCCGGCAGCGTTCTCTCTACTTCATTTTTGAATAAAAAGATGTTGATCCATAAATATTTTCATAAACAATGGTGAAATTGTTAATTTTCCCTTTTCCTTCCTGTTTGGCTGTTGTCTTGGCTTAATTTCTCAACTCCTTGGCGACTCTTGTTACCAGTTGGCAATATTGCACAAAAAGTGCTGATGGACGCTGTTTCGCATTATTTTCATTTGCACTTTATTTAACCCATATCACGTGTATATGATTCACAATCTGCCAGTGTTGCGGCGAGCCGCCATTTGAGGTAATCATGCAGCAAAAGGAAAAGTTAAACTCAACTGGCGTTTTCTCCGGCTGCAACTCGTTCATAAAGCATACAGACCAGCTGACTACGAACCCAATCCCTTTCCTTGTCCCTGGATCAGTCTAAACAAAGAAGGTTGGACTAACAAAGCAACAGCCATGCGCGTGACCGTTGATTAGATGGTCACAACTGAACGCATATCGAGTTAATCGTGCCGGCACCAAATCGATGAGAAAGCTGGCCTTCACACCCCAGGAGATGCCGGTAAATACCGTCATCCAAAAGGAGTGAAAAAGGCAGCAAAATGTTGACCACCTTATACCTGTGGTCTTAACATTCATTTCGCTGCGCTTTAGGAATGTGTGCGAGGTTTGGTGGCGTGGACGGGGAGAGGGGGGTGTATGCCGCTTAATTTCGGGGGCGGGGGGGCGGGCTCCCCTCGCCCTCCCCCCTGGGCACGTGCCTGATATACGTGTGTGTCTGTGCGTGCGTGGGTGTAGGTGTGCGTGTGTGTGTGTGTGTGTGTGTGTGTGTGTGTGTGTGTGTGTGTGCGTGTGTGGTGTGTGTGTGTGTGCGTGTGTGCGTGTGTGTGTGTGTGTGTGTGCGCGCGTGTGTGTGTGCGTGCGTGCGTGTGCGTGCGTGTGTGTGTGTGTGTATGTGTGTGTGTGTAAAGCAATAATTTCTCGCAAGCACTTACGTGGCCCACACCTTCGCAGGGCAGGAGACACGGTAACTCAAACGCGGATAGGAGAACCAGCGGCCATTCCTTCAGTGTCCTCGCCTGGCCAACTAGTGTAGAGTGACCGTTGTTGGTGTTATTCAGTATGTTGTGGTTCCTCTCTCCACACTTGAGAGTTCCATAGACAAACACAAGGTGCCACATCCCTGATGCCACTCCGGTAGCTTCCATATTGACGTACGAACTTTCTTTCGTTTCGCCTATTTGTGGAGCCTGCATCATAAGCCATTGGCGCTTTATTGCAGCTTAGGGACGCCTTCTAAAATGATATGAATGAAGTTGGATGAAACTAAGTGAATAAATGCGCGAAACAAAACGAAAATATCAGTTCTACAAAAAAAAAAAGAACATAAGCTGTGCTCTAAACGATGGTCTATAACGCTTACACCGCCAGTCGACTACTTTACGCCAATTGCTCTTGCGGAAAGCGCGAAATACCAGGTCTGCAGATTATGTCATGGTCTCAACTCACGATATCCTAGGTTTAAAAGCAAGTCTTACTGCTTACCATTTTCTGTTTATTGATTTGGTGTGCATATTAACGTGTCGTGGGAACAAGGCGAGAGAGAGAGAGAGATAAAAAGAAGGCAGGGATGTTTAACGGTTGGCTACCCTGCGCTGAAGGATGGCAAAGAGGAATAGAACGAAAGGAGGGAGTGAGAGTTAGAGAGACATGCACAGACGGCACTACGGAGTCAAAGGTACTCGCACATGCCCGACGTTCTCAGAAACAAAAAGTTAAGAATGATGGAGTAGGGAGGAACAGAGCAGCCGAACTTTTCGTTCCTAACCCCTTATTCTTAAGCTTTTCTTTCCTCATCGCAATACTTACACCACTTAGCCTCAAACCAACTCGCGCAGCAACATACTACGCTATTTACGGACGCTGCTCCTACGAGAAAGAAATGCCGGTGGTAATTACAGAACTATGCAAGGCATATTAGTAAGCCGTCAATTCTCCGCTAGTATTACCTTTAGGGACAGCTGTTTGTTCCATAGTAACTTTATGTCATATTGGAAGGTTTCGCTAATTCAAATATCGGCAATGAGAGAAAGTGATTGTATTATTAAGCGGGTCCTTCATAAGCGTAAATTTAACAATTATGATAATGTGTGAGCAATTATTACGCCGCATGATATAACAACCATATTCTTTTTAATCTCCTACAAAGGAGAGAGGGGAGAGAAAGATGAAAGACTAAGAAAAGCAGACTCACGAAGAAGGCAAATCACTTTGACCGAAAATTTTCAAAATGACGTTTTCTTGTTGCCCAAGTGACGAATAACGCACAGGGAAGGCTCCGCACTGGTCTGTCACTCTGCTTAAGTCGACACGAATTTTACTCCGGCCACAGAATAAATCGGTACGCTAAACCACTGATCCGGTCCGCAAACGATCTTGCTCGGTTGAATGGACAGTTTTTGCTCTAAGTAAAGTTATGCGCGGCCAACTGACCCCCGAGCAACCAGCTGCACATTCCGTACGCCGTCACGTGAAAACCTAATCCCCGACATCAGCGCGGTGATCTCAGCTGCAGGAAACGCAGCACACTTGCACGGTTTACGCACTACAATCCATGCATATTATATGCAGATAAACGTGCGCAAGCGTTTTGCTCGCTGTAGCCACTAGCACAACTCGACCAAAGCACTCGTTGAGCAGATACATTGTGTGACAATTGCGTCGAGGCGTACTTCGCTTTACACTTTTGAAAAAAAGTTGCTGAATAGCTGGTAAATGTATGTGTTTACTAGCTTAGTGTATTATTTTACTATAACCGTTGGCAGACCAAAAATAAAAAGCTTGTTCGCGTGCTCTCCAACTCCAACACAATTTGCATAGGCCTGTATTGAAAGGATGTGGTTCTCTTTTTTTTCATAAGTATTTTTTACCCCCGTCACACGGCAAATGTAACGACATTTCCAGCGAATAACATTTGTTGAGGTTAATGTCATTATCACCGCGCGCTGTCACGCGGCAAAAACTCACGTCATTTCAAAATAATGACTATCACGATACTAAAACAAAATGTCAAAGATCGGGTAACCAACACGGTAAGAATGCACGACGGGCACGTACGCTACATCTGCTGAAGAGGACCGAGAACGGCACTGGCGCTTTATCGCCGCTCTGACGTATGTACATGCGGGCTCCGAATACCCACATCGTCTTCGCGTGGCGTAGGAAAACAGGCGTTTCCATTTACGTCCTAGTCAATGGAATTTGCAGCGGCAACTTCGCTTGCGAACACGACTGCGACAGACAAAGCCAAACACGCCCGTCTCGTCACTGGATTAAGACTAGCTTTCTGTAAACATGCACTGCGATGTACTCAAACATCATTCAAGTAATAATTAGTTAATAAAATCAACATAACAGTGGTTATTTCTTGTTAAACAAAAATAGAAGCATGCACTGTTTGCTATGTTAAACTGTAGGCTCCTCGTGTCGGCGATACATAATCGGTTTCAAAACGAATGAGAATATGTTTGGCGATCTCATTCGCTTGGAAATGTCGTTTTCAACGAATGCCATTACGTTTTACCGTGTAACAGCAAACAAACAGCATTTTGACCAAATGTCTTTTGTTGTAAATACGATTAGATTTGCCAGGTGACAGGGGTATTAAATCTTGTCGCCTGTTTTGTAGCTTAATAGACGTCTAATCAGATTGCGCGTGCGACCTGAATACTTTTGCCCTACATTTCTCGAATGTACGCGAGCAGCAACTGCCTCTGGAATGCTGCGCGATATAAAGCCTCGGAATTTTCTAAACAAAAAGCGCCAACTGCTGGCAGCGCCTCGTGGTTTGTCCCAAGAGAACAAGGATTGAAATAGCGCACGCCCTAATGCAGCGCCTTGCATTAAGCAGATTCACGCAATCTTTCGGCAGCGTTAGGGGAGAACACGCGGAAGTAATTTTAATTGTGGAGGCTATTAGTTGAGGGGACTCATTGCCAAGCTGCACAACGATACCGCTGATGAATGCTAACAAATACGCCATACCTACAATTGTAAGTAATGTTTGCACGCCACGACTCATAGTCAGACATGGGCAGCCTCACGAGGGCCTCGCTCGCCCTCATCTGTCCTCACCCTGACGTAGCGAGGTGGAGTTAAAGTGAGGATCGCCTTCAGGAAATTTTGTGACGGTAGGCTGATGGAACGCGGACATTGTGTGGAGAGGGCGAAAGTGCGCATGGTCATGATACGAGGTTAGATATGGAAAAGGTGATTCATATTGCTAAACTACAGAAATGTCACTCATATCATATGCGTGGTGTTTAAAGTCTGAAGCTTTGAAGAGCGCTGGCAGAAACTCTCACGAGCGCAGATGTACGTCGAAGCCTACCTTTAACTGTCTAAAGTTATGAATGGCTAAACGTAAACCAAAACACCAAACGTAAACAAACCTACACACAACGAAAAATGCGGCTAATTTAGCTAATTGCCTTGCTTAGTAACTCTGGGGACCACTTGCAATGCATGCTCACTGACCTGGACAGACAAAGCAGACGGGTGGATCTAAATATTAGTCTGCAGAAAACTAAGGTTTAACAGTCTCGGAAGAGAACAGGAGTTTATGATATGTAGCGCGGCACTGGAAGTGGTAAGGGAATACATCTACTTAGGGCACAAAGTGGCCGCGGATCCGCATCATCAGACTGAAATAATCAGAAGGATAAGAATGAGCTGGGGTGCGTTTGGCAGGCATTCACAGATCATGAACAGCAAGTTGCCATTATCCCTCAAGAAGAAAGTGTGTAACAGCTGTGTCTCACCAGTACTCACCTACGGGGCAGAAACCTGGAGGCTTACGAAAAGGATTCTACTTAAATTGAGGATGACGCAACGAGCCATGGAAAGAAGAATGATGGGTGTAACGTTAAGGGGGATAAGAAGAGACCAGATTGGGTGAGGGAACAAACGCGAGCTAATGATATCGTAGTTGAAATCACGAAAAAGAAATGGGCATGGGCACGGCATTTAACGAGGAGGGAAGATAACCGATGTTCATTAAGGGCTACGGACTGGCATCCAAGAGAAGGGAAGCGTAGCAGGGGAAGGCAGAAAGTTAGGCGGGTGGATGATATTAAGAAGTTTCAAGGACAACGTGGCCACAATTAGCACATGATACTACCCCGTACATACCCCGTACATGGAGAAGTATGGGAGAGGTCTTTGCTCTGCAGCGGGCGTAGCCAGGCTGATGATTATTATGATGATCATGATGAAGATGAATTTAGCGGTGGGGACGGCACTATGATACTGGAAACCTCACAAGAGTTCATTAAAGAATATCAAGCGTAGAAATACGCGGCACTGTGGAGCAACTACGATTTTCCCCACCCGTTCGCGAACGCATGCCTCCACTTTTGCCGGCGTCTTTCGCGGAGCACCAGTAGCGAAAGGCGGCGCAACTGCGTCCATGCTACCAGAACTATTACGTCAAACTCTTGCCTTTGCTTCGAGTTGCTGACAAATTCTACTTCGCTCGGCCATCTGCTAGCCGCATGGTCAGCTCAGATGGTAGAGAGGCTGCCCCGGAAAGGCGTTGGTCCCGGGTTCAAACCCCAAGCAAGGAATAATTTGTCTTCAACTGCAAGGTTTTCGTTCGAGAAACCCGTATGGGTTTGCTTTGTAGCAATTGCTACGATTGGGTGCATGTCTCTTTACCTACAACATTCTCCCCAGAGCCAATTTTCACAATAAGTCATCAGGAGTAGGCCAAGCATTGTTATTTAGCTTTTTCGAGCACTCTATAGCACGCGGTAGGTTTCATAGGAGCCTTCGTCATACCATGGCGCGTGCCAGGGGTCTATAAGATCGGCTGTCCGCTACTGCGGACAGCCAATTTTTTATGCGAAAACCCCCTGGCACGCTTCGGGCTCCACTGCACCAACCTACCGGCCGCCCTGCTTCCATCTGTGATCAGCCCGCAACCCATTGGGTGGCCCGGAGTTCCTGTGCCACCTGTTTTATTACAACCTCAGGGGCTCTCCTGAGGCCTCCGTTTACCGGTTGCATATGCCCTCCTGGAGCAACGCTTGTAAAAAATCCAATCTATCGTCGCGACGAGAAAATCAACCTGCGACTTATACCTTGCCGCTTCAGACACCGCGATCACCAAATGGGGCGTCCGTGCCCACTGCCTCACCGCGCGTGCAGCCAGCAGCGGAGCGTAACGAAACTCTGCCGCACACCGCAATGCCGGCATGGACAAACGTGTGCAACACGCGCTAAGAGACTTCCTCCGTAGTGCCTAGTGAGAGTCACATATTAAAGGAGTAAATGCCCCCAGATTTTCTTTCTCGCACCAGTTCATTCTCGCGCCTGCGCAGAAGCGTCGAGCGCCGCGAAAAATGCCCCGCTGTACATACTAGTAGCTTTGATGTCCCCGTTGCCGCTTTGGTGTCCTGGAGGCGCCGCCAATAATGTGAAATAATGACAAGTTGTTTCAATTATTAAAAAAAAAACACGATTGAATAAATATAATTACGTGCAACCGCCAACTTGCGACGCTAAGTTCAGCACTACCGCGCCCCGCGACTTCCGCAGGATAATCGGACAATCGCATACAACATGCGCGAAGAAACTCCTCCGTAGTGCCTAGGCAGAGTCATATATTCAAGGAGCAAAAGTCCCCACATTTACTCTCTCGCACCCGCTCTTACTCGCGCATGCGCCCACACGCCCGGCGTTTCCGCAAGTGCCACGCCCCGCCGTACCTACTAGCAATTGCAAATACGCTTAGGGGTTTTGTGTGCACTATGGACGTACCAGGTTCACCTCGTGATGGCATCGTCCCCGCGTCTCAATCCCGCGCGCGCAAGGGAGGAGAGCGGGGAGGAAGCGTGCCGTCTACGCCTCGGGGGGAGGGAGGGGGGTTCTACTTCAGCGGCTGCTCCTAATGTCGCGGCCGCGCGAGCCCTATCACAAAAGCGATCTGCGATATGCAGAAAACATAGGTGTCTAGGCGTGCCGAGGGTCTATAGCTTCGGGTGCGCTATAGCACTCATACGCTTGCGCGTCATGCGCATCAACGAAGTGAAACGTCCCTGAAAGTTTTGTTGCGATAGCAATTATATGGGCACTCCAGTCTATTTTTTGCACTCACCGTGAGGGTCAGTATAAAGTCGAAAAGCGATAACACCATCGCCACGCGCCATATGCTGTATGTGCGAGTGAAAGCATTCGAGGGTGAGCCAACGATTGCGGCTTAATCTCTCGCGCGCAAGGGAGGAAAACGGGGAGGAAGCGCGCCGTTTTCCGTCGCGTGCAAGTAACCGGGGCGAGGGGAGGTAGGGGTGTTGTACTTCGGGACCAACTACGTATGGCGAGGCCGCGCCGTCGCGTGTGCTTTACCTTGAAAGCAATCTGATTTGGGAAGCACAGTCTAGGTGGGCCAACGATTCGTAGCTTTACGTGTGTTGTTTTCTCGCCGCTCAGTTTGCGTTGAAGAGATAGAAACCACGAAAGTATCTTCGCTCCCTGCTGCCGTCGCGCTTCCTCACGCCATCGTTTTGACGGCGAGTGTTCCCGCTCTTCGAGTGTGATGTGTGCATGTTTGCTTGCGCACGCAAGCAAACTGTTAATTTAATTTGCAAGTAATCAGTAGTAATTAGCGGCCGGCACAACCCCTGGAAGCACGCTAGAGAAGCTACGAGAGCTACCGGTCATACCCATGGATCAGGCCTGCAATGCAGGTATAATCTACGATATTGACTTGGCAAATTCAAACTCTGACATGCCGATTCTGATGAAACGGCATGAAACCAGCATACGCAGGAGTGGTCATCACGCGCGTATTGCCGACTCGGAAACAGCTGTTGCGTGAACATAATGTTCAAGAGTGAGTCCAACCCTTCGCACGTGAATGCCGGTCATTTATGATGTGTCGTACGGCAGTTTGTCCCAAAGCCGCTTCAATGTCATAAGTGCTTCAGGATCGGGCATGTTAAGGGTATCTGCGCAAACTCCAAAATGTGGCCCCGGTGCATCGAGTCGCGCACGGTAGACGTCTGCCGTGCAACAACCTTTAGGTGTGGCAACTGCGAACGCACCCATGAAGCCACATCTAAAGAATGCCCAAGAATCAAAAAAGAGTTCGAAGTTCTGAAGCAAATGGCCAGAGATAACTCAACCCATAGAGAAGCCTCAAAAAAAGATCCGAAATCGATGTCGTCATCCATGGACACGCTCAAGACAGGGTGGAGTTCGTGCACCTTATGCGCCAATGCCATCATCATCAAATAGAAGGCCCGAGAGCACGAAGATGCCTCAAACGGAAAAGGCTCCCCCTGTTGAAGAGTGGCCGGCGCTCGCAAACTCTCAGTCTTCTAATGAGCCTCCGCGCTTGATGATCCCATCGAAGCCCGTTTCTGTTGGTGAGGCCTTCATAGTGGACTGCCAAATGATTGCGGTGCTGTGATCCATTATGAATGTTATCAGGGCTATGCTGACAAGCATTGACACCCCATCTGCTCGAAGCAGGCTACAACTGATCGACGCGCTGAGCCCCGTCCTAGCAAGCCTTGAGTGAAGCCATGGCTGATAATCACCAGTCAACTCGTAAGGAGGTCAGAGAAACGTCGATCCTTCAGTGGAACACGACAGGCCTAAGATATGGCATCGCCAATTTTTGTCAGTTTGTTCTCACAAACCGATTTCCAATCATTGTCATCTGTGAACCAAGAGTATCACATCAAATAAGGCTATCCGGCTATAAGACAGTATGCTCATCAAGCTAGGGCAAAAGTAGCAAGTTTGTCGTGTTTATTCGCCGTGAGCTCACTTACGTCGTCCAGCCTGTGAAGCCTCATGACGATAATCAGTACGTGCGCAAGAGTGGTAAAAATGCAAAAGTCACCTTTTGCACTCTTGGGGGTGTATCTGTCCCCACAAGTCGATTTGACACTAAAAGACTAGAAGACATCTTAAGAACAACTTCGTCCGTGGATTATCACCGGGGACTTTAACGCACACCATAGCATTTGGGAAAGCTCAAAGGTTAAAGCTACGGGACGATGACTAGCTTCATTAGTTTGCAATAACGGTCTCTACCTAATGAATTACGCAATCGAGTCGAACCTTTCTGCGGGGAATAACGTGCAGCAGCTGCCTGGATTTGACTTCCGTCTCCCATCGCCTCGCCGCACATCTACAGTCATGTTTCGACATCGAAACTCATGAAAGCGACCACATCCCCACTTATCTCAAGATCAAGGGGATGTCTAAATACGTTCACCGCGATACCAAGAATAGATTGGACTGCCTTTAAACTCCATATTGAGGATACTTGTCACAAAGGCCTTTCTTGCGGACTTCAACAAGCTATGAAGAAAATGGCACAGAGGGCCACGCGCACACTAACGTTTCCTCCAAGGTACTCTGAATTCGACCAGGAATTGGAGCCGCTTCGTGCGATTCGCCGTCTTGCTTTAGAAGATACCGACGCACTAAGTCAATTCAGGATCTAAGGACAGCCCGGTGAATGCAAAAAATGAAAAAAAGATACACGCCGCATGGATAAACTAGATGCACAGCGGTGATCGAAATTTTGTGCGTCGCTCGATCCGCGCAAACCGCTATCTAAAATAGGGAGAACTATGCGTAGTCTACGTTTTCTTCTGGAAGAGCGCTTTCCGTTTAAGGCCCTAGCACTATTCCAGCGCCGACAAGACATTGATGTGGCGGAAGAGTTCTGTTCTATGATTGCCGGCCAGCCAACTTGTACAGGTTCACTTGCATTGAACCATCTTCCACATTCACGATATTCACGCAAGTGCTTAACGCGGCGCTTGCCCTATGTAATCGGTTATCGTCGCCTGGCCCGGATGACATATCTTACCGTATGCTATGTCACCTTCGTGAACGGGCATGAAGTGCGCTCTTTAATATCTATAACGAGTCCTGGCAGGACGGCAAAGTTCCTCAAGATTGAAAGATCAGCTGCCTTGCACCGCTTGTTAAGCCTGGCAAGTCTCCCTCATAGATTACTTCATACCGACCAATTGCGCTGGCAAGTTACGTTGGGAAGGTAATGGAGCGAATGTTCCTCGCCAGACTTGAGTGGTACTTCGAACATTACGAAACCTATCTAGACACCATAGCTGGCTTTCGACATCACCGATGTTCTATAGACAACGTTATCAATATGATAACCTATGTTCAACACCAAAAGACGTGCTAGAGATTATCTGTCGCAATGTTTTTAGATATAAAGGCAGACTACGACAACGTTATTCATGACGCCATACTTGACGCATTGGAATCGGTGGGCCTAGGCGGTCAATTATATCGTTGGACACGCAGTTATTTACATAGGCAGACTCTATTTCTTAACACTGAAGCTGGCCCAACCTCACAATATTACACGCACCATTGAGTACTGCAAGGCGGGGTCTTGGGTCACATGCTTATCAATCTTGTAATTATTGCTCTCGTGGAACGACTTCCGAACATGGTTAAAGTATTAACGTATGGCGACGACATCTGCACCTGCGGATCTGGTGTGATGCGGCCGCAGGTACGCGACGTCAACATCGACGTACTTAAATAAACAAGGCCTCAAGATCTCGCGCGAAAAATGCGCACTTGGTCGCGTTTAGCCGAAAGCCAATGAGATCATATGATTTCTCTATCGACGGTCAAAGCATACCTTTGACAGACAATTCGTTGACAGATAGGATAGGATAGGAATAACTTTAATAAAGTGCCGCCAAACGACGATTTAACGAGTCGTGACGCTGGCCAAGCGTCGACCCGGGGTTATACGCTACTCTGCACTAGCCCAGTTGGGCCCGTTTGTAGTGGGTCATGAGGCTTGTGCTTTTCGAGTGCACCCCGGGCCTGCTGGACGGCCCATAGTTGTGAGTCCTTGTCTGCTGACTGCAGTGAACTTTGAAGTTCTGGCGGGTAAGTCCTGGAGGTAGCTGCCGTCGGGAACCTGGCACAGTCCCACATGATGTGCCATTGGTCCGCCGGACCCGCTGCACAAACACCGCACAGCCCACTCGGATAGAGCTCTGGGTGAAGCACGTGCAGCATTGCGGGGGCGAGGAGTGACGCGGTCTGTATTTGTCTTAGGATTACACCCTCCTCCCGACTGAGTGCCGGGTGGGGAGGCGGCATTGTCCGTCGAGCTAAGCGGTAACACTTGGTTAATTCGGCATAACTAGTCAATCTGTCCTTGGTTTCGAACCACCACACGGAACGGTCACTCTCGGGGGCGCGGAAGGTAAGCGCTCGCGCCGCCAAAGGGGCCGTCTCGTTGTGGTTCGGTGAGGATGCACACTCGCCGGCGTGCGCCGGGAACCACTTGATACGGACGGTGATGCCGCGGTCTTGAAGTTGGAGCTTGCCGATGATGGCGGCCGCCGGCGCGCATATTCGCCCCTTGGCAAAGTTGCGCACGGCATTCCTCGAGTCGCTGAGCACGGTGCGACACTCGGCCTCGGTGATCGCCAGAGCGATC
The DNA here is from genome assembly GCF_023375885.2 of Dermacentor andersoni. Lineage (NCBI taxonomy): Eukaryota > Metazoa > Arthropoda > Arachnida > Ixodida > Ixodidae > Dermacentor > Dermacentor andersoni. The sequence continues at coordinate 112,350,921 of NC_092817.1, forward strand.
GCAACCTCCTCGGCGTCTGTGGCGTTCGTGCACCGCACGCTCGCTGCCGTTGTCTTGGTGCCGGTAGCCGCCGCAACGACCACTGCCGCGAAGCCTTCCCGCTTGTATTCCGCGGCGTTCACGTACCGGGCGTGCGGGTCTTGGGCGTGTTGCTCGGTGAGGGCCTTGGCCCGCGCCTGCCGCCGTTCTTGGTTGTATTCTGGGTGCATGTTCTTCGGGATGGGGTCCACGTAAATGTGGGCCCGCGCCTCATCTGTGATCTCGCACGGTTGCCGGCTGGGAGCTTGGGGGTTGTAACCCAAGGACGTCAGTATACGGCCCGTCTTGGTGGTAGAGAGGCGCTCGAATTGCGGGGTGAGCTGCGCCTCGGCTATTTCTTCTAGGGTGTTATGGACGCCGAGCTGCAAGAGCCGAGCCGTACTCGTGGTCTCCATTAAACCCAGCGCTGTCTTGTAAGCCCGTCTGTCAGTGTGTTGATCTTGGTCCTGTCAGTGACGTGCCAGTTAAGGTAGGGCGCAACGTAGGCGATGTGACTGATCATGAACGACTGGACAAGGCGCACGAGACTGTCTTCACGCATGCCCGCCCGTCGTGTAGAGACTCGATGTATGAGCCGGATGGCGTCCATTGCCTTGGTGGTAAGCTTGTTGATGGTCTCGTCGTTGCGGCCGCTCTTGCTGAGCAGCAGGCCCAGGAACCTGATCTTGGGAACTTCGGGGATGCGTTGCCCCGATGCAGTCACAATTTTGATGTGATCACACGCCCGGAGAGGAGCGCGCTTCCGTCCCGGTCGAAGTGGTGTGACGACGAACAGCTCGGATTTGGCGGGCGAGCACATTAGGCCTGTACCATGAAGGTGCTGCTCGATGGCGGTAACCGCCGCTTGCAGCTGTTGCTCGATGCTGGCGTCGGTGCCGCCGGCCGCCCACAGGGTAATGTCGTCGGCGTAGATCGTATGCCGGACGCCGGTCCCCGTTACTGCCCTCGCTACCCCGATCATGACGAGGTTAAAGAGTAACGGCGATATGACCGAACCGTGTGGAGTACCCGTACTGCCGAGCTTGTGTTCCGGGAGCTTGAGGTCTCCGGCGTGCAGTTCTACCGTGCGGTTGGTCAAGAAGTCTTGAATATAATTGTAGCTCGTTACCCCCATGTTTAGTCTTGATACTTGTCCTAACATGGCTGAGTGTTTGACTTTGTCGAATGCACTTTGTAAATCGAGACCCAGAATTACTTTGCTGTCTTGCGTCTTGTTGTCGACGATTTCTTGTTTGAGTTGTAACATGGCATCTTGTGTGCTGAGTCTGCGCCGGAAGCCGATCATCGTGTCAGGATAGAGGCCTTCCTTCTCTAGGTATTCCTGCCACCGGTTGGCGACAACGTGCTCCAGCACCTTGCCCACGCAGGATGTCAGCGAGATGGGACGCAGGTTGCCGATGTCCAGTGGTTTGCCCGGTTTCGGAATCAGGATCGTTCTTGCCGTTTTCCACTGTCGGGGGAGCTTGCCCGAATGCCAGCATTCATTGAAGTAATCGGTTAGGGCCTCTATCGAAGCGTCGTCCAGGTTGCGTGGCATCTTGTTTGTAACGAGATCTCGGCCGGCTGCTGAGCGGGTGTTGAGCTCGTGCAGCGCTACCCGTACCTCTGATATGGTAATGTCTCGGTCGAGCCACGCGTTGGGCAGCCCCCCGTACGGCGGGTTGGTTTCCGTTGGCGTGTCTGGCAGATACTTGGCTTCCAGGCTCCTGATAACAGCGTCTTTTCCTTGTTGTTGTGTGATGATGTGCATGAGGCGGGCCAGGCGGTCGCGCTGGTTTGACTTGGTCTTTGTTTCGTCTAGGAGGTGCCGAAATAGATTCCATGTACAACTGCGATGCAATTCCCTGTCAGCTCGGTTGCAGATCTCGTTCCACTGTTGACGGCACAGGAGCCTGCAATGTTGTTCAATGGCCTTATTTAAGTCAGCCACCTTCTTCCTCAATTTGCGATTCAGCCGGTGCTGCTTCCAACGCGCCTGTATCGAACGTTTGGCCTCTATCAGGTGGGCCAGGTGGCTGTCCATGATGAAGACGTCCTCGTCTGTTTCTATGGTCTTTGTGGCTGAGCGCACTGCATCGCGGAGTTCCGCCGTCCAGGTTTCGATCTCTGTGATGTCTTGTGCTGTGGTGAGGCGCCCCTTACGGAATTCGTCCCAGTCCGTCCACTTATGTATAATGGTATTTCTCCGTGATTGGTTGGGTATCGTAATTTCGAGGATGTAGTGGTCACTGCCCAGGTCGACGCCCGTGTTGTGCCATGTTACTTTGCCCGTGTGGTCATTTTTTATGAACGTAAGGTCTGGTGTGGTGTCTCGTGCTACGGAGTTGCCGATGCGGGTAGGATGCGTGGGGTCCGTGATTAGCACACATTTGTGGTCCAGGGTATCCTGCAATAAGTCCCGTCCCTTGGCCGTGTCCTTCACATAACCCCACGCTCGATGGGCGGCGTTGAAGTCCCCTCCGATCAGCAACGTTTTGTTTTTGACTTGGGTACTGGCTGTGTGTAGTAGGGTCTTGACAGACAATTCGCCATGTTCTTCAGTGACCGAAAATTTGTGTTTAACCGCTTTTCACCTTTCGTGTAAACATCTACACAGGATTGCATGCGATCGTTAAATGTCACAAGAAATTTTCAGCATAGTGCAAGTCATGGCTTTCAGCAATAGATTATTTAGCACTTGCGCAAAAAGGGTAATTTATAAAAAAAAAGATACAGAGGACTCATTTTAGTGTTATCTTACCCTTCAGTCTCGCCACATAAAGCAAAAGTAGTTCAACACTAAGCAAATTCATAAATTGAGGAAGGTTCTGCAGCCTCCCAAGGACGTACGCTGCCGCTGCCGCTCTACGAGTCTGTATCGCGCACGCTGAGTACCCGTGACAAACGGCCAAGCTCGCCAGCTATCATAAATGCTAACGAATACAACTCCCTGTTGTTTTTGGAGCAGTGGCAGAAGTTCGATTTCCACTGGCGGCGGGCAAAGTTGTTTTCTTTATTATCCTCTCCAAATCGCACGCACTTATCTTCAATCACGACATTCAGATACGCCTAGACTGAGAGATGCGAGATGCGGGCAGCCGCGGCAAAGAGGCGGCGCGCGCATTGGTTAGCCCGTGAAACCGCATCCATGTATCGCAAGATTTCCCACGTAATCCAGGTGCAATTGTGGATCAATGTCGACCCAGCGAGCATCATAAGGCAGGAGAGGCAGGCAAGCAGAAACGCCTTACGAAGGACGATACCGCGAGAAGAGCACTCTTTCCTGAAAGGCCAGCGCAAAGGGGAGTGCATACATAAAACCCACATCGTGTAGAGCCGCTCAGACTTTCGATGAACTGTAGAGATGGCGCTAGTATGTCGCGGTAGCTTAGCGTCACATTGATGGCAAGAGAGGTAGCACATCCACACACACCGACTTTCTGTACCGATAACTGCGAGGACGAATTACAGGGGCGCTGCGAGCGCCGCTCGCGTGTCGTGTGGTCACCGACTCGCGCCTGTCGTTCGCTGCATTTCAGGCGCTGTCTGGGCGCCTTCTGCGGTGTTTTTGCTTGTTCGCCCTCATTTCTTCGGCTTGTATACTTATGACGGCCGTCCCAAACATATTTTTACGTTTTCGTTCACGAAAACTTATTCAAGGAGCTTATTTCTTAGACTACAATACAGTTCTCAAAGGCAACGCTACAGTACCAGCCGAAAGCGCGCAGACCAGCTCATTGCGGTTTTTTCCCGCGCTAATCCACAACTGAAAAAACAGAGCATATAACAATCCAGTTATGATACCATACCTGCTACGGTGCAACAAGTATGTCACAAACGCTGGGTGTATGTGACTTCTACAACAGTTACCTTGATTTTAATACGCGAAAACAGATTTGCCTACGAGGAGTAGTTCATGGTAAAATACCGAATTTTTTATTTCTTCTCAGAAAAGCTCGGCAGTAACACGAGGACTTAAGCAGTTTAGCTTCTATCAGCACCACTTGCTTCTTTAACTGCTCCTCAAAATTAGACGGTTCTTCAAGTGTTTATATTAAGTGGCGGTAATTTCAAGTAAAACTAATTGAGGCTTACAGCTGCTTGCAGTATACGAAAAGCAATGTACCTATGCATATTCCCTTTTCTGTCCTGCACGTTCAGCTCACTTGAGCAATTTACTTGTTTTGTTGCTTGAGGAATATACATGACGAATCTGTTTGGCGAACTGACATAGTCTGATCGGCCGAAATCTTTTAGTGTAATATGCCGTTTGGACCGTATGACTGCAGCAAGAAAGACGCCGAAGCGTCAATCATTAGTAGCATGGGACAAATTGAAGATATTTTAATTCCCTGATGGAAGGTAAAATGAAGTAAATATGCAATGCTTGTGGTGTCTTCCTTATGAAGGTTTGCGAGGTTCTCTTTTATGTACCGACGAAGGAAATAGTTCTCTGTTTGTATAATTAAACAACGCTGGATGAAGAAATGGTGAGGCAGAAAGTGCTTGAATTTTCCTTTTCTAAACAGCCTAAGCTGCGCTGTAGTACCTCTTTACTTTAGACATTGCAATTGGCGCTGTAAAATACTGCTTCATGGTTTCAATTCAAAGTTGTAGTTAAGTGATGGGTTTCGCGAACAATGCGTGGCTCACCATAACGACAGTCAGTTTATACCGTTGAGTAAGGGGTGTGCCATATAGTCGATAAAGGCTACCGAGGGCCACAATGAAACATTTCATCGCTTGAAATTGATTAGCTCTCGATATTAACTACGAATTTTCTTCATTCAGGTGATTGCTACTATGGTATTTGTGAATTAACTATTTAAATACTCTACTAGACGCGCCATCGTTTTAGCAGACATCACCAAACATTTTCATGCGAAATATGCGCTTAACTTTCTTATACGCATCAATAAAATGGCCGCATTTGATTAGAACAACTCAGCAGAGTAATAAGAATCATGATGACAGCCACGCTGGGCAGTGTCCTTTTAACACGGGTAACATGTTGACCCCAAATACCAAGATTTCTCTTCCGTGTATATAGTAATGTCTCTCATAGCTAAGTACTAAGGGAATGTTATTTGTTCAGCGATGCATCATACACAACTTTACGTGTTGAACTTAAAGACATTCTTTTTACGCAACATTTATGGACAGACATGGCGCATATATGCATGGCAAAACCAGTAGATCCTTTCAACGCTGCAAAGCTTGCGATATGAAGACGAAACTGTGGTACAAGCATGACAGCAGAAAAACGCCGACACATACTACAATAAGTACGGCTCGAGCCACCCCTACCCCAAGCATACACGAAGGGAAAGAGCGCACGCGGCGGCCGAGCGAGCCGTAGCCAGCGGCGTCGTGGCTGTGACGTCACTCATGAGAGGGTGCCACTCCAAATTCTCGCCGCTAGTACAATGACGCAATCAAGGGCATCCCCCTACTCCGAGACAAATATCGCAATGAAACATGGATGACGCCCTGAGGCCGCAGACGCGCCCGAAGAGGTCAGCGACTCTCGCATGTCCAACAAAGTTTAACAGTAACATCGATAAGCCTTCCGCCGCCTTTCCACATACGCTAAAGGGCACCTTCCGCACTTAGGCCATAGATTGGTCCATACTTGCGAACAAGATTCATTCATTCATTCATTCATTCATTCATTCATTCACTCATTCAATGGCCCTTCCATAACACCAGCTCCGAGTGACCGAACATCAGAGGGGCGCGACAAACTAATCCTCTCGGACCTTCCGCTCATTCCACCACCGAAAGCTCTCTCTATTGCGCGTTAAAGAGGACACTTTACCGTAAAAGGTAGGAAACAAGGCTCGTGGAGCCTGGCACAAGATACCACGTTCACGCAGGTTATAAACGGGCTCAATGCACGAAAAAACTCGCAGCATTTGAAACCTGGCAAAATCACAAACGAAGTTCTTTCGCTCACCACTGCCTCTTGTGCGAATACGACGAGCTCTTCTGAACCCGTTCGCTGCTGCTAAGTCGGCAGACCTTGGTTTGACGCCGTATAATTACGCCCGAAAACAATCCACTTGAGCTTTCTTTATCAAAATAATATGTTTTCCACAATGCCGTCTACACAAAATGCAGATTTAAAGTCGTTTGGAGTTACAAACGGTCGGTCTCACTAGATCGGAGCAACTTTCTGCGATTTCACCACGGTGCCCTCCAGCCTCGGTTTTCTTCGTCCATCCAAGCCTGCCCCTAGGCAACCAACGCGTTAAAAAGCCCTTATATTAAGCCTATCCTCCTAAGATGTTCTGCAGAGAAGAAAGAATGGCCTCCTGCAGTCTCGGTCGTTTCTGTCACTGCCCGCGCGGAGCGCATAAATGTCTTAGCCTCCTAAAATGCCACGTAAGGGCGCGGGGGCACTTCTGTGGTGAGTCATGTTACCCTCTGCACTTCCGCCTCCCTTGTTTGGGCTCTCGGGGCCCAGTGGCTCCCAGTGGGCTTTCCAAGCATAATTTCACAGGAGGATATAGTTACAGACAAAGAAAGCGTGGCGCACAACGCCCTCCTGGTTATCTTCGAAGTTGTTTTCCACAAACGGTCGTATAGAGTGGGAAAGCAATGTGCAAAGTACATAATGTCAACTCCTCACAGTCAATGGATAGATGGAAGCAAAACTTTAAAGAAGGTCCCAAGGTACGCGACTCAGCGCGCTGCGGGCCGCTCCCACGTCGGGACAGTCAGGCCATGCCCGACCGCCGCATCGTGGGCCTTCTGGACAGCCCATAGTTGCGTCCCAGCATCGGGACTCTTGATAGCGGGGAGCCTCTTGTCCTCATTGATTTGTTCCGTGTCTCGTAACGAGGGGCAATGCCAGAACATATGGTCTAGGCTAGCGAAGTCATTGCAGTGACAGCAAGGACTAGTGGCTAGTTGTCGGGATAAAGCTTGTAGAATAAAGCCGGGCTGCGATACCAGCCTGTTTGCAATAATCTGAGGGTCAATGCATGCGCTCTATTTAACTTCTTGTGTGAAAGGGGAAAGTCTCTCCTGCCGCGATAAATGTGCTGCGTAATGTATTTGTATATGGTCGCTTGATCTCTGTTCTCCACCACTGCGGGCCGACGTTGGAGTTGTCCAAGGTGTCGGAAAGCGCGACCTCGCGCCTTGGAGTGGGCCAGCTCGTTGAGGTTTGTGGGGCCTCCCATGATGGATCCCATGTGAGCGGGGAACCACGTGAGAGTGTGGGTGGCTATGGTTTTGCCGTTGAGGATGCGACAGGCTTCCTTACATACGGCGCCAACGCTGAAGGCGCGGACGGCTGTCCTGGAGTCGCTGAAGATATTGGCATGTTTGTCGTCCAGGAGAGCCAATGCAATGGCCACTTGCTCGGCCGCACGCGACGACTTGCTTCGTACCGAAGCGGCGTTAACAGTCGAACACCTGTGATTGAGCGACACTACCGTGAAATTGCTGATGTTGCCATACTGGGCCGCGTCAACGAAGCAGCTGCCGCCAGGGAGTTCTGTCGCGTGGCGTAGGAGCGCCACCGCCCTGGCCTTCCTCCTTTCTACGTTGCGCTGGGGATGCATATTGCGTGGGGCAGGCGATATGATGATGTTACCTTTCTGCTCTTTCGGAAGGTCCTGGTAGGCGTCTTCGACAGTGGCCGGGGGAACGCCCATCTCTGTCAGGAGTCGTCTGCCCGCCCTCGTGCCGGAGAGTCTGATAATCTGAGCCCCTTCTTGTGCTTCTGCAATATCTTCCAGGGTATTATGAATACCCAACTGCAGGAGTCGGTAATAAAATATTATAGCTGTAATCTGGACGCCAGACGAGCAGCTGTCGTGCGGTCGCGCATTCGCACGAGAAAGAAGACAAAGACAATTATAGCCGTGCCACCGGATTCTCGTTTTCGCAATCAACTTCTACAGCGAGTCATCCATCCCCACCCCTGTCACCAGTGAGAACGTTTGGTGGGCGAGTACTCAACCAGGCTGCACTATAGCAGCGAGCAACCCCCCGCAAAGTGGCCCCGAGAAGTCGGTACCGCCGACGTCACAACCGCTGCCAGAGCCGCTGGCATTCGAGCAGGCACCGCAGCCGAAACACCACAAAAATTTCACCAACATCGACACACTTTTCGACGACGAGGGCCCCTATGTGCCACCTGGAGATCAGCGCATCTCCGCAAGCAAAAGACAGCTGCCGACGCACAAGAGCGAAGCAGGCTATCCGGTCCGCGAGAACCCCTTCCAGCTCGCCTAGGCCCAGGCCGTGGATCGGCAGCGTTTGAAACTTGAAGCCGAACGCAGACGCCAGCGGTTTGCCAACCTTCTTTGCGGTGCAACTTTCGTCCTTGTGGTCGTCTCCTTGATTGCCACCGTGGGTTCGGCCTTGTTTTCGCGGCACCCAGACAACGGAATCGTGGCCACCGAAGAATCAGCCTACAATGCCAGCTCCGAGGACGAGTATTACGATGCTTCCGACGGCGATTACGCACGTGTGATGCGGAAAACGACCGATGGAGACTCCTTCACAGCGATGGCCGAGAAAGACGTGACAAGTAGTGGCACCTTTCCGGACAGTGAAATCATGCACGCAGGGGCCGATCCTGAAGGTTTCTCAAAGCGCTCACAGCGGGTGCTACAAGCTGCCGAAGCCGCCACAGCTGCAGGCCCAACCTTTGATACCCGCGAGGAGGCGGCATCTGGTGGAAATTCTGCGTTGCAGTAAACGAACGAGAGAATGCCAAGTAAATTAATATTTGTACGGTGGGAAGTGGCAATGAATACTGTAATATACATTACAGAAAACTGCAGTAACAAACTCTGAACACGTCAAGGAACCTTTGTTGCAAACGTGACGTGTTTGCATGGTAAGGCGATGTCTTTCGTCAAGCACGAAAATATAGAACTTCGCTGCCCTGAGTTTCACACAGACAGCCTTCGCCTTACTTTGAAACGGTGCGTGAGCTTTGAGAAAATCCAGTTTCTTGCCTTTTTATTTTTCTTTCTTCATCCTGTGCTGTAGGCAGTATATTACTCACTCATCGTATTCCTAATGAACTAGTTACCGCTGCAGCAAAATGACCGGTTTACCACGCACTATGTCTTATCCTCAAAAATGATGAAGGAAAGGCCGATAATACAGTCAATAGTTGGGTGCTTTATCGCACTGCACATTGTATAGCCGCAGGCCACGGTAACTTTCGGTATACATAATGAACGCAATTCCTAACTAATCCGCTTTCTGAAACTATTTGGCAATAACTGGGAAAATAATGAAGCTCTGACACAATAAGCAAAATCTAGGAATACTTGGTAGCACGCTAGCTGGTATTACATAACTAAAACATGAAACGCAAGTAAGCAAACAGTGAGGACAGGGCGCACAATGACAAGCATCGCAGCGATTTTCTGCTTCCTTCTTCAAGTTCATAAGTAATATCTTCTTTGTATTACTCGAACCGGTGTCTCTTCCGTTATATTGATATCGGGAAGGGGCACATAGGTACGCTGTCTCAACCTTTGTTTATCCATAACTCGGAAAATAGTAAATGTTACGACAGCGAAGCAGATACAATCTCCTGTCCCCCTCCTCCTATGGCCTTTTGTCTCATTCGTCCCATGCCCTGCAGAGTGCCATGTAGGCGAAAATGTGTGGCCTAATCACCCTGCTTTTTCTAAGAGCTTTCCTTCTATCTCTCCTGATGGCAGACCAGCCTGCCTTCTCTGCTAACATACACAAAACAAAGAGGGATTTTTGGCATTGAGCCCGCTTTCTTTGGTCTATATCGTTTGTTGTCCTTGATCGTCGGTATGGCTATGCGCCCCAGAGTGCCTGAGGCGTCACCTCGTCACTCGGTGTGCCTCTCTAGCAAACTGCTGTCTCTTTTCTCAGAAGTAGCTCATCCCCATCTTTCATTCTAGTTCTGCTTTCCTCGTGCTCGTAAGCTCTCAGTTTCTCCAAATACTGCGAGAGCGATTGCCCCTTACTGTCTGGCGCCACTATCCATTTCATGAGCTCGCAAGGCGGTAACCGGACTTGGGGAGTATGTTTTCTGTGAGCCGCATGGACTGCATGACGCTCTTATCTCCGCACAGGCCTCGCATGCTATGGCCTACCTTCTGTACCTTGGTCTAAGCTTTGGAGTCTAACAAAAGTATACTGTCTGCTGGCCCTTGCGCAGTCGTCTCGAAGTCAGAGGTTGTTTGTGTTACACGGAGAGAACAGCAGGATTTGTGTATAACAGTGATAGAAACAGATGAGCACTCCCTATTTTTGGCATTTCATTTGTTTATTCCAGTGGGCGTTTGCTCACGACGAGTTCATCGCGGTCAGATTCGCTGATCCTTCGAGCATCGGCGGTGAATCTGGCTGTTCCGTGCGCGTGGCGCGAGCTCGTCGAACCAGCCACATCTTCTTCCATTGCAGGCGAGGTTTCGCTGTAGAGGTTGTCAACGGTCGTCGCATCCTCCCCGACATACAATTGGGAGGAGTCTTCGTCTATCGACTCCAGCTTCGTGCGAGCGTCGTTAACGGGGTAGGGGACGTTGTCGTGGTGGGCCAAAGTGCGATTTCTACCTCTGTAATCCGTATCCTCGCTGAGCGTAGGCAGAGGCAGCCTGCTGGGTTTCTTCCCGAACAAAGCTGCACTCAAAATCACCATGGTACATGCGATCAATATGAATGTGGCCCAGCCGCAGAACAGGTTGCAGCTCTGCTGGTGCGTCTGTTTGACGTCATGCTTCGAATGCTTCATGGCTATCTTGAGCGCCTTGGTAAACTGAAATTGGTCGATCACGACCGGATTGGCCACG